>NW_022195652.1:600000-1149609 GCF_008641045.1 Pistacia vera
TTCTTACTCTTTCTCATTCTTTCTTTTCTCATTCTTATTCTTTCTTATTCTTTCTTTTCTCATTCTTTCTTATTCTTATTCTTTCTTATTCTTTCTTATTCTTTATTTTCTTATTCTTTGCCGATCGGACTCAGTTGATGCATGGATTTGGAACCTTGGCCGTGTGAGTGAGTACAGTCCTCATCTACATGCACTGTTGCGGACCGTACGAATTCTTTCTTTCTTCTTAGGCCACTCAATTAAGGTGGCGTGCATGTAGGAATTCTTCTTGGTACAACCCTCATCCACATACACTCTTACGGGTCGTACAATTCCACTTCTTCTTATGGCACTCAATTAAGGTGGCGTGTATGTGGGAATTTCTTCTTAACAATCACGGTTCCCCATCACAACAACCTATTCTTTTCTCTTCTTTACCACTACTTAATTCTTTAATGCTTATTCTTCATTTCTCTTTACTCTTAAAGTGTTTTATTCTTTATTCTTATTTCTTTATTTTTTCTTAAGTTTCTACACATACACAATTATATGCATATGGATGGCTCATGCTGAAAATGTCTTACTTAAATGCACTTATGAAATGCACATATGCAATGTTGCATAAAAGTAAGGTTTCTACTCAAACTTATACTTCTCTTAGGCATTTCATCAAACAATACTTGTGCATAAACAAACCCTAATTTAATTATCATTCAATTTGTTTCTCAACCATCCAAAAATTAGAGAAAATCTCTCTTGTAGCATCACCATACCTACATGGCAAACACACTCCCAAAAATTTCTCCAATTCTTCCAATTTCAACCCATCATCAAACCATCACATACACTTCTCATATTCAAATATATCCAACAATAAGCATAATTCATCGTCAATCTCATCTCAATTTCTCAAGTATCATAACATATGCATACTTAAAAGAAATCTCTACTCACTTGAATTCTTAAACTTTAACTTGAGTTGGATTTTGAGTGGAATTTACTTACCTTAGGCTTGAGTAGTCTCTCCTAAGCTCTCAACTCTGTTGGATTCAAATCTTCTCTTAACCCTAAGTATAACTTCATAAGAACTCAACTTTTACACAAATAAATCATAGATAAGAGCATTTTCTTACCTTTTGAAGCCTAGAATCAAAACCCTATTAAAAATCACTCAAAAGCCCTCAAAATCCTTGGAGAGTGATAAAATTTGAGAGAAAATGGAGGAGTAGTGTGGCGGTGGAATGAAGGAAATGAGGGTTCAAACCCTTATCATCTTATTTTATAAACTCACTTTCCCATTTTGCCCTTACACTTTTGTGGAAATTCCATCCTTGTCCCCTAGTCATTACTATAATACCCTCATTTTTATTGTATTCTTTATGAAATTCTACCTCTTTTTACTCCCCACTTTTTCAACTAATTTTGAGTGAAAGACCATTTTACCCTTAATGCAAGTTTAAGGCATTTTCTTCATATTCTCTTAAAATAACTTTAATAAAAATTAACTAAGGGCTATAAAATATAATTAAATCATGTACCTCCATATTGAGCATTACATATTCTCTCCCCCCTCCCCCCTCCCCCCCCCCCCCCCCCAAAGAGAATTTCGTCCCTGAAATTCAAACGAACAACTCCGAGTAACAGTTCTGCATATCTTGCTCTGTCTCCCATGTAGCTTCTTCAATTTTATGATTTCTCCAGAGCGCTTTCACTAAAGGGATACTCTTGTTCCGGAGCTCTTTAATTTTTCTGTCCAAAATCTGTACTGGTTGCTCCTCATACACAAGATTCTCTTCTAAGTCTACGTCCTCTATGCTCAAAATATGGAAGCGATCACTTATATACTTTCGAAGCATCGAGACATGAAATACATTGTGAACTCTATCCATATTGGATGGTAGTGCTAATCTGTAGGCCACCTTTCGTACTCGCTGTAACACCTCAAATGGACCAATGAATCTCGGTGCTAACTTATTACCGAACCGCATCACCCGTTTGTAGGGGGAAACTTTTAGAAAAACTTTGTCACCCACTTCAATCTAAACTTCTTTTCTTTTCAGATCAGCATAAATTTTTTGCCTGTCGTGGGCTTGTTTCATTCTACTATTGATCAACTTTACATCTTATATCATTTTTTGAGTCATTTCTGGCCCAAGAGCTATATTTAACTCATCTCTCTCGCCCATCTCATCCTAATGCAGTGGAGATCTACACCGTCTACCATACAAAGCCTCATAAGAAGCCATCTTAATCATAGACTGGTAGCTATTATTATAAGCAAACTCCACTAAAGGTAACATCTCATGCCATGATACTTTATAATCCATACAACATGCTCTCAACATGTCCTCAAGCATTTGATTTGTTCTCTCTGTCTGGCCATCTGTCTAAGGATGATATGCAGTACTAAAAGCTAATATGGTACCCAAATTCCTCTGTAAACTCATCCAGAAAGCTGAGACAAATCTGGAATCTCTATCTAATACTATTGTCTTGGGTACACCATGAAGTCTCAATATCTCTTTAATATACATCTGAGGCAATTGATCCGAAGTGGTACTTTCCTTTACTGGAAGAAAATGGGCTGATTTAGTTAATCTGTCTACTATCACCCATATAGCATTATATCATTTATGCACTCTAGAGAGACCTGTAATAAAATCCATCGAAATACTCTCCCATTTCCATTCATGAATACTAAGTGGCTGAAGCAACCCTGATGGCCTTTGGTGTTCTGCTCTCACTTGCTAACAAGTCAAACATTTAGCTACAAACTCTGCAATATCTTTCTTCATCCCTGGCCACCAATAACCTTTCTTTAAATCTTGATACATCTTGGTTGCTCCAAGATGAGCAGTGTACGGTGTATCGTGAGCCTCTATAAGGATTCTCTTTCTCAAATCATCATCCTGAGGAATACATAATTGACTCCTAAAATAGAGAACATCATCCAACAATCGAAACTTTGATGTCTTGCCCTCATGCACTTGCTGAACTATTTTCTGACACCACTCATCAATTAGCTACTTTTCTTTAATTTCTTCCAGTAAGGTAGATTGAACCTCTAACTTGGCAATCCATCCTG
Organism: Pistacia vera; assembly: GCF_008641045.1. Lineage (NCBI taxonomy): Eukaryota > Viridiplantae > Streptophyta > Magnoliopsida > Sapindales > Anacardiaceae > Pistacia > Pistacia vera. Next base: position 603,065 of record NW_022195652.1, read on the forward strand.
GTATGACCTCAATCTGCTCTTTACACAACTCTTCTATGAACTCTTTCTGTCTTATGAGTCGAGACAAATAAGCTTTCCTGCTTAGAGCATTGGCTACTACATTAGCTTTCCCTGGCTGATACTTAATCTCACACTCATAATCTTTAACCAACTCTAACCATCTTCTCTGTCTCATGTTCAACTCCTTCTGAGTAAAGAAATACTTTAAACTCTTATGGTCAGTGTAGATATTACTCTTGGCACCATAAAGGCAATGCCTCCAAATCTTCAAGGCAAAGACTACTACTGCCAACTCTAAATCATGTGTAGGGTATCTTGTGTAATATCTGCTTTATACTACTATGCTCATAAAAACTCATACAATAAAATACAGGTACATTAATAAAAGTAGTTGGGCCCAAAAATTGTCTTTCATTGAATATACATATTCTTTACATAAAGTCAGTAGTCTTTACAAAAGTTCTCAAAAGTATGGTGGACAGTGTAACTACTCCCCCTCGCTCGCTAACGTCCATCCGACTATGTACTCACCTGGAACCTGTAAAAACATAGAAAAACAGCGGGGTGAGCACAACTAATGCTCAGTAACTAAATCCTCTACTTTTCTATCCCAATAACACTTTCTCTTAATTCTTTCCTTACACTATTCTTTTCTCATTTCTGTTCTGTTTCTGTTTCTATTTCTCATACTCTTTTCTATACACTCTCTGGTGTATGTCACAGCCTCATCTTACCGGAGGCACGGCTAGGGACTCAACCCACTCTTCGTGACTCTATTCATTTTCTCTTTCTGTTCTTTCTATTTCTCTGTTTCCCATTCTACTCATGGGAATGTCACGGCCTCATCTTACCGAAGGCACGGTCGGGAACTCTACCGCTCTACGTGATGTCGACTCATTTCTGTATCGATCAGATTCGGTTATGCATGGATTCGGAACCTTTGGCCATGTGAGTGTACATGCTTTCTCTCTATCTCTCAAATGTCACGACCCCTTCTTACCAGAGGCACAGCTGGAACCTCATGTTCCACTCTACGTGACGGTCACTGCCTCATCTGACCGAAGGCACGGTTGGGGATCACAAAGCACCCACTCTCGTGACTTTACTCATCACTCACGGGTTCCCCATCACACAAGCTACTCTATTCTCTTCTTTAGCTCTTAGAGTAGCTTGTGCACAAAGCCTTTACTCTCTCTCTAGCTACTCATTATAATGTAGCTTAACTCTTAGAGTAGTCTATTCACAAAGTTCTCTACTCTTTCTCAATTCTTTCTCAAGCTACTTCTCAATGCACAATTAATGCATATGGATGGTTCATGCTCATTAATGCACTTAGGAAATGCCAATATGCAATGTTGCAAGAATTAAAGTTCATAAATCATTCTCATACTTCTATTAGGCATTTCATCAAACAACTCATGTGCATACAAAAACTCTTCTCTAACTACAACTCTATTTCTCTTTTTAACCATCCAAAATGGGAATAAGCTCCCTTCCATGGGCATAACCCCTATCATAGAAACACTCCCAAAATATTTACTCAATCTCCTCCAACTTCATCTCAACTCATCACACATCAACACTTCTTATAAAGGAAAAGTATTCAACAAACTCAACATGAATACTTATCTAAATTTAATTTCTCAACAATTAGGCATATATCTCTATCAATTTCTCAATAACATACATATAACATGCATACACCATTTCTATGAAATCTCTACTCAAGAGAATTCTCAAATCTCAACTTGGGTTGGGATTTACTTACCTTGTGATGATGTGATTCCACCAACACTTCTCTTTTCCTTTGGTAGATGTCTTTTCTCTACACCTTAAACCAATAACACATTAAGACCTCACCACCTTAATAGGTAAATTTCACATCTAGAGCAAGGAATCTTACCTTAGGATGCCTTAGATCACCTCTCTACCGATAAACTACTCAAAAGCCCTTTAGAATCCTTAAAGGATTGGATGGAAAGTTGAGAGAAAAGGATGAATGAGTATGGCGGTGGAAGAAGAAGAATGAAGGGTTTCTAAAGTTAAACCCTTAATATCTCATATTTTCTCCGCTCTTTCCCCTTTTACCCTTACTCTTTCTTAAGAATTCCACCTTTGCCCTTTTTATTCTTTACAAATGCACCCCTATTTAACCTCATCGCCGTGGCGAAGATTCTTCTTCGCCCCGGCGAAGTCTATAACACAAAAATTTCACCAAGTCTCTACAATTTCAAGGCAACCACTCAATCAAACCAATACATCCATTCAACCAAGGGCCAACCAAAATATATTAACAATATTCCAATTCAAATAAGAGTAAAATAAGAAACATTAGCTACGTACCTCGAGTGGGGCGTTACAATTAGCTAGCCTGATGGAACTAACCATGCTTCCCAATTGACTATAGCCCATTGGTCTTGGGTTCGAGTGGTGAGGGAGGCGAAAGAAATCTCCTTAAAGGGGGGGGGGGGGGGGGGGGAGATATCCTGCCATGCTGATAGTCAATTGGGAGGCTTCCAGCTTCCCAATTGACTATAGCCCCTTGGTCTTGGGTTCAAGTGGTGAGGGAGGCGAAAGAAATCTCCTTAAAGGGGGGGGGGGGGGGGAGATATCCTGCCATGCTGATAGTCAATTGGGAGGCTTCCAGCTTCCCAATTGACTATAGCCCCTTGGTCTTGGGTTCAAGTGGTGAGGGAGGCGAAAGAAATCTCCTTAAGGGGGGGAGAGATATCCTGCCATGCTGTGTGATCATGGCCGGCCACCTGTGTGGGGCCGTTACATCTTGTCTCATACTCTTTCAATTGACGAGAAGCATAAGCTATAACCCTACCTAACTGCATTAATACGGCGCCAAGTCCCTATAGTGAGGCATCTGTATAAATGTCATAATCTACACCCTCCTGTGGTAATACTAACACTGAAGTTGTCGTTCATCTTTTCTTCAACTCTTGAAAACTCTCATCACAGGCAGTTGACCATATAAAAGGAACTCTCTAATTGGTAAGAGCTATCAATGGCTTAGCTAGCTGGGCAAACCTTGCCATGAACCGGCGATAATAACCTGCTAGTCCCAAGAAACTCCTCACTTCTTTTACTGTCTTCGGCCTTTGCCATTCTAGGATTGCCTTTACTTTACTAGGATCCACTAAAATTCCCTCGTTAGAAATAGTATGACCTAGAAATATCACCTGATCAAGCCAGAACTCACATTTAGAAAACTTGGCATACAACTTCTTTTCTCTCAATTGCTGCAGGACAAATCTCAAATGTTCCTCATGCTCTTCTCTTGACTTCGAATAAACCAGGATGTCATCAATAAATACCAAATTGGAAGAATTGGAGAAATTTTTGGGAGTGTGTTTGTCGAAGGTATGGTGATGCTACAAGAGAGATTTTCTTTCATTTTTGGATGGTTGAGAAACAAATTGAATGATAATTAAAGTAAGGTTTGTTTATGCACAAGTATTGTTTGATGAAATGCCTAAGAGAAGTATAAGTTTGAGTAGAAACCTTACTTTTATGCAACATTGCATATGTGCATTTCATAAGTGCATTTAAGTAAGAAATTTTAAGCACGAGACATCCATATGCATATAATTGTGTATGTGTAGAAACTTAAGAAAAAATAAAGAAATAAGAATAAAGAATAAAGAATAAAACACTTTAAGAATAAAGAGAAATGAAGAATAAGCATTAAAGAATTAAGGAGTGGTAAAGAAGAGAAAAGAATAGGTTGTTGTGATGGGGAATCGTGAGTGTTAAGAAAAAATTCCCACATACACGCCACCTTAATTGAGTGGCATAAGAAGAAGTAGAATTGTACGACCCGTAAGAGTGTATGTGGATGAGGGTTGTACCAAGAAGAATTCCTACATGCACACCACCTTAATTGAGTGGGCTAAGAAGAAAGAAGAAGTTGTACGGTCCGCAAGAGTGCATGTAGATGAGGACTATACTCACTCACACGGCCAAGCTTCCAAATCCATGTATCAACCAAGTCCGATCGACAAAGAATAAGAAAGAATAAGAATAAGAAAGAATGAGAATGAGAATGAGAAAAGAAAGAATAAGAATAAGAAAGAATGAGAATGAGAAACGAAAGAATGAAAAGAGTAAGAATAAGAAAGAATGAGAAGGCTTGAATAAGCCAAGAAAAGAAAAGAAAAGAAAAGAAAAACAAGAAAGAAAAGAAAAGAATATAAAGAAATAGAACAAGAAAAGAAATAGAACAAGAAAATAGAAATAAGAAAGAAAAAGCATTTTATGCATTATTGCATATGCATTTTATTCATGCATATTGCCATGAATTTCATCATGGTTAGTAAGAATAGAAATAATAAGAAAGAAGGAACAGAGAGAAGTAGAAAGAAAGAAAAGAACAATGAGAGTAAGAAACGGAGAAAGAAAAAAGAAGGAATTAAGTAAGGAAAGAACCAAAGAAGGAGAAGAGTTAAGGGATTTACTTACTGAGCATTTTTATGTTCACCCCGTTGTTTTTCCATGTTTTTGCAGGAAATAGGTGAGCAGTGGTCGGAGGGACGTCGACAAGCGAAGAGGATTGGCAATACTGTCCACCGTTGCTAAGTTTTTGTACTTGTTATTTTGATATATGTAAAGAATTATGTTTTGTAAGTAAAGAAAAAATTTTGGGCCCAACTATTTTCATATACTAAGTTTGTATGTTTTACTGTATATGTTATAAAGAATACTAGTAGAAAGAAGTCATTACATTTTTTGTATCAGAGCAAAGATTTTGGGATTTGACAGTGTGCCATTCTCACCGCCACGACGTTCCGTAGCCGACTATTGTAAGTTAAATTCTTTCCTTACATAAAGTGTTGGATGAATTGATTAAATGTGGTTATTTAGTAGATGAGGAGTAGAACCCGAGCAAGTAGTAAGAAATAGTCGATACAGGGGAACCTTCCAACCCACTAGAACCTCTCCCCATCCCCTTGATGAAGCTAGAATTTGCGAGATTGTACAGCAAGTCTTAGGAGAAAGACAGGGGAGAGTCGAACTAGAAAGAGTTGAAAACCTTGTTAAAGTACCGCCTACTAGAGAAGAAAGAGAAAGGTCGGTACCCCCGACAGTACAGAATCAGATTGAGTCGATTTATGGCTTCCAAGTCAACATCAGCCGTCAGAATTTAAGGTACAATAGACCCTTTAGTGGAAGAAGAATGGTTTAGGTCCGTTGAGCGTACGACAGGATTGTTTCCTATGACAGACAGGGAAAAGATCCAGTATACCAGTTTCTTATTTCGGGGTGATGCCCGAATTTGGTAGGAATTGATGGAAGACACTCATGATGTTTTGGTGATGACCTAGGGTGAGTTTAGAGGATTATTTGAAGCTAAGTATCGAACGGAGGACCGAGTTCATGAGAAGGTCTAAGAATTTATCAGTTTACAGTAGGGGTCTAGTATAGTGAAAGAGTGTTCAGTCAGATTTAATTCCCTTGCCAGGTTTGCACCCAGAATAGTTAGTACTTCAGAATTGAGAAGAGATAAGTTTGTCCATGGGTTGAAGCCAGAGATAGCTCGTGATATAATGACGGGTTCTGATCCCCCTCAAACCTATAGTGAGGCTTTAAGGCAAGCATTGAGGGCGAAAATATTTGAGAACAAAATCACCCCAGCAGGTCCCTTGATAAGAGGATCAAGTGAACCATCTCCTGCCACACAGAGAGAAAGATTTGAAAGTGCAAGAAACAAAGAAGTGAAGAATTAGAAGAAGTTTCAGCCAAAGAAGAACAGAAAGGATTGGCAAAATAAATGGCTGAGAACAGTGGAGTTTCCCCCATGTCCTAAATGTGGGAAGACCCATCCAGGAGAGTGTCTAAGAGAGTTGGGCCGTAATGTGTGTTATCGATGCCGGTAGCCAGGGCATCTGATGAGAGATTGTAAAGCTCTTCTTCAATCGGCAGCACAAAGTTCCAAAGGTACCAATGCCAGGGTGTTTACAGTAGCACAAGGTGAAGCAGAGGCCAGTCCATCAACTGTTAGTGGTCAGTTATTATTTCATGCAGTTTCTCTTTATGCTTTAATTGATTCTGGAGCAATTCATTCATTTATATCTTATGGGATGATAGAAAGATTAGGTTTGAAACCTACTAGAGTGAGCCAACCCATTAAGATAGAGTTACCTGATAGGGTTAGTGTTGTGACCCATGAGATGTTATTAGGAGAGTCCGTGGTGATCCATGGTCGGGAGTTAGCCGTTGATTTAATAGTGTTTGATATGCCCGACTTTGATGTGATTTTGGGTATGGATTTCCTAGGGAGGTATAGGGTAGAAATTGATTGTCGGCAGAAGAAAGTGAAATTTAATCTTGATAGTGGAGATAAGTTTAGTTTCGAAGAGGGCCATCAATTGAGTATGTTGATTAGTAGTATGAATGCTAGAAAGATGCAAAGAAAAGGGTGTTCGGGGTATATAGCTCATGTGGTGCAAAGTAGAGATGTCCCACAACCAAAATTGCAAAGTGTGCCAGTAGTCCGGGAATTTCCAGACGTATTTCTAGAAGACTTACCGGGTTTGCCTCCGAAAAGAGAAGTTGAGTTTAGTATTGAACTGGCACCAAAGACAGCACCGATTTCTAAAGCCCCTTACCGAATGGCCCCAGCTGAGCTTCAAGAATTGAAAAATCAACTTCAAGAGCTCCTTGATAAAGGTTTTATTCGACCATGTCATTCTCCCTGGGGAGCTCCAATTTTGTTTGTAAAGAAGAAAGATGGGTCATTACGGATGTGTATTGATTACAGAGAATTGAATAAAGTGACAATGAAGAATAAATACTCGTTACCTCAGATAGATGACCTTTTTGATCAATTAAAGGGTGCAGCGGTATTTTCCAAGATTGATTTGAGGCTGGGTTATCATCAAGTAAAAGTGGCAGAACAAGATGTAGCTAAGACTGCCTTCCAGACAAGATATGGGCATTATTGTCACAACCCCATCTTACCGGAGGCACGGCTGGGCCTTGGCCCACTCTGCGTGACTTCTACTACTCGGTACTGTCCCCCCCCCCCCCCCCCTCCCCCCCAAGGGATTTTTCTTTCGCCTTCCCCACCACTCGAACCCAAGACCAAGGGGCTATAGTCAATTGGGAAGCATGGTGAGTATCATCAGGCTAGCGTGGGCCAAGGCCCAGCCGTGCCTTCGGTAAGATGGGGTTGTGACATTCAAAAGGCGCAAAATGTAATGCTTTCTTTCTACCTAGTATACTCGTAAATTAATTAATAAATCTCATTAACAATATATATAAGAAAATACACATTTATACGAGTAACAAAGTATAGGCCCATATTTAATTTTTCTTTATATACAAATATTTACAAAATATACTCAAAATAGCAACGTGATAGTGTAGCCCAACCCATCCACTATGCGATGTTCAATGCGACCCCAACTCACCTATTACCTGCAAAAACATTAAAAACAACGGAGTGAGCACTAATTGCTCAGTAAGTAAACCCGCTATGTTACCCTTCTCTCTCCGCTGCTTAAAATTCCGAATTTTCTTTCCTTATATCACATTTCCCGATTGTTCTCTATTCTTTCCCTATTCTTCTCTCTGTTCTTTCTTTATTCTTTCTCTATTTTGCTCTCTATTTTCTAAATTTTTCACTACCCATGATAATGAGCATGGTATTATGCAGATTCATGATGCAAATGCACAAATGCATAAATTATGCATTTTCTTTTCTATTTTTCTTATTCTGTTTTTCTTATTCTGTTTCTTTATTTCTTTCTTTCTATTCTTGCCGATCATACTCGGTTGAGGCATGGATTTGGAACCTTGGCCGTGTGAGTGAATTCTCTAATTCTAGGTACAATCCTCATCCACACACACTTCTAACGGACTGTACATTTCTTCTTTTTGAATTCTAAGGCCGCTCACTATAGGCAACGTGCATGTGGGACTATGTCACTCACGGGCTCCCCATCGCAACAACCTTCTCTTCTTTTTTTTTTATCTTTTTACACTTCTTTAGGTAAATTTTCAGATTTGAATACCTTTAATATTCTCATTTATTTCTATTTTCTCTTTAACATATTTTAGGGCTTTTTCATGCTCTTATGAATATATATGCATGTAGATGGTTTCATGCTTATAATTTTTTCTAAATTTACATATTTAAATGCAATTATGCATTATGGAATGCAAACATGTCATTCTCTACCATCTACAAACACATCCCAAGGTAACACATAATCATACTCATACATGCACTTCTCCTTGGCATTTCATCAAACAATTCATGTACACAAATCAACACTAATTTGGCTACACTTTTATCTCTATTTTAGGCCACCAAAAATTTGGAATAAACTCCTCCATAATTAACACCAAATCTGCCCAAAATACACACTTCAAAATTTTCACTTCAATTCTTCCAAATCTCATCCAAACATTCATCAAATAACAACTACACCAACACAACTTCTCATGGATAGGTTCTAATCATTATTCAACACCAAATCCATCAACAATTATACATATAACACATATATATGCATAAAGAAAGTTCTCTACACAACATAACTTAAATCATACTTAGGGTAGGATTTACTTACCTTTGATATGAGCAAATTCAACCCTTTAAGAATCTCCTTTGATCAAACTCTCTTCCTCTTAAATCCTATGAGCATAAACCATCAAAATCAACATTTTAAAAACTAAAATTCACTTCTTAGTGCAAGGATCTTACCTATAGAAGCTTAAGATTGAAAATCCACTCAAAAAACACCCAAAACCTTTGAATTTCCTTTGAAGAAGAATTGAAGAATTTGAGAGAATATGGAGGTGAAAGTGGCGTGCATATGGGTAAGAGTGGCTAGGGTTTCACTCTTCAATTTGATATAACATAAAAATTATATATAGTTTCCCATTTTGCCCTTGCACTTTCTTTAAAATTTCATCTATGTCCCTTAGTCAATTACCATAATGCCCTCATTTTTATTTCATTCTCCATGAAATTCTATCTCTTTTCACTCCCCACAATTTCAACTAATTTTGAGTGAAACGACCATTTTACCCTTAATGCAAGTTTAAGGCATTTTCTTCACATTTTCCTTAAAATAACCTTAGCAAAAATCAACAAAAGGCATAAGAACAGAAATTAAACTATGTACCTCCACGTGGGCGTTACAATTCTCCCCCTCTTAAAAAAATTTCATCCCTGAAATTCAAACAAACAACTCCGAGTAACGCTTCTGCATGTCTTGCTCCACCTCCGATGTAGCTTCTTCAACTTTATGATTTCTCCAAAGGACTTTCACTAAAGGGATACTCTTGTTTCGGAGCTCTTTAATCTTTCTGTCCAATATCTGAACTGGACGCTCCTCATACACAAGATTTTCTTCTAAGTCCATATCATCTACACTTAATATATGGGAGGGATCACTTATATATTTTCGAAGCATCGAGACATGAAATACATTGTGTACTCTGTCCATGTTGGGTGGTAGAGCCAACCTATAGGCTACCTTTCCCACTCGCTGTAATACTTCAAATGGACCAATGTATCTCGGTGCTAACTTTCCCTTGCTACCAAAACGCATCACCCATTTGTAGGGGGCAACTCTTAAAAACACTTTATCACCCACTTTGAATTCAACATCTTTCCTCTTCAAGTCTGCATAACGTTTCTACCTGTGTTGGGCTTGTTTCATTCTACTTCTGATTAACTTGACATCTTCTATCATTTTCTGAGTTAGTTCTGGCCAAGAGTGGTATTCAACTCATCTTTCTTGCCTATCTCATCCCAATGTAGTGGAGATCTACAACTTCTACCATACAAAGCCTCATAAGGAGCCATCTTAATTGTAGACTGATAGCTGTTATTATAAGCAAACTCCACCAACAGTAACATCTCATGCCAGGACATCCTGTAATCCATGCAACAAGCCCTCAACATATCCTCAAGTATCTGATTCGTTCTCTCTGTCTGGCCATCTGTTTAAGGATGGTAAGCGGTACTAAAAGCCAATTTGGTACCCAAGTTCCTTTGTAAACTAGTCCAGAAAGCTAAGACAATTCTGGAATCTCTATCTAATACTATTGTCTTGGGTACTCCATGTTGTCTTACTATCTCTTTAATGTAAATCTGGGCCAACTGATCCAAAGTAGTGCTCTCCTTGACTGGAAGAAAATTGGCTGACTTGGTCAGTCTGTCTACTATCACCCATATAGCATTAAACCCTTTCTGCACTCTAGGGAGACCTATAATAAAATCCATCGAAATACTTTCCCATTTCCATTCTGGAATACTGAGTGGATGAATCAACCCTGATGGCCTTTGGTGTTCTGCTTTCACTTGTTGACAAACCAGGCACTTAGCTACAAAATCTCCAATATCCTTCTTCATACCTGGCCACCAATAGCATTTCTTTAAGTCTTGATACATCTTGGTTGCTCCAGGATGAGCAGTGTATGGTGTGTCATGAGCTTCGTAAGAATTCTCTTCTTCAAGTCATCATCTTGAGGAATGCACAAACGACTCCTGAAACGGAGGACAGCATCTAACAGATGGAACTCTTGTATCTTACCCTCAAGCAATTATTGACTTATTTTCTGACACCACTCATCGGCAGCTTGCTTTCCTCTGATTTCTTCCAGTAATGTAGACTGAACCTCTAACCTAACAATCATCCCTGATATGACATCAATCTGTTCTTTGCACAATTCTTCTATTAATTCTTTCTGTCTTGTGAGTCGGGACAAGTAAGCTTTTCTACTCAAGGTATCGGCTACTACATTGGCTTTCCTAGGTTGATACTTAATTTCAGCAATCATAATCTTTAACCAACTCTAACCGTCTCCTCTATCTCATATTCAACTCTCTTTGGGTGAAGAAATACTTCAAGCTTTTATGATCTGTATAAATGTTACTCTTTGCTCCATACAAATAATGCCTCCATATTTTCAGTGCAAAAACTACAGCAGCCAACTCTAGATCATGTGTAGGGTATCTCGTCTCATACTCTTTTAACTGACGAGAAGCATAGGCTATTACTTTACCCAACTGCATCAATACTATACCAAGTCCCTGAAATGAAATATCTGTATAAATGTCATAATCTATACCCTCCTGTGGTAACACGAGAATAGGAGTTGTGGTCAATCTTCTTTTTAACTCTTGAAAACTTTCTTCACAGGCATTCGACCAAATGAAAGGAGTTCTCTATTTAGTGAGAGTTGTAAGCGGTTTGGCCAACAGAGCAAACCCTGCTACAAACAGCCTATAATAACTTGCTAGCCCCAAGAAACTTCTAACTTCTAACTTCCTTTACTGTCTTCTGCTGTTGCCATTCCAGAATTGCTTTTACCTTACTTGGATCCACTGATACACCCTCATTTGAGATGGTATGGCCTAAAAAGATAACTTGATCTAGCCAAAACTCACACTTAGAAAATTTGGCGAACGGCTTTTTATCTCGCAATTACTGTAGCACAAATCTTAGGTGTTCTTCATGTTCCTTTTTTGTCTTAGAATACACCAAGATATCATCAATAAACACCACTATAAATTGATCAAGACAATCCTGAAACATCCTGTTCATTAAGTCCATAAAGATTGCTGGGGCATTGGTTAACCCAAAAGGCATCACCACAAACTCATAATGCCCATATCTGGTCCGAAAAGCAGTCTCGCAATATCTTGCTCTGCAACCCTTACTTGATGATAACCCGACCTCAAATCTATCTTTGAAAACACTACTGCTCCTTTTAGCTGATCAAACAAATCATTTATGCAAGGTAATGGGTATTTATTCTTCACTATCACTTTATTTAACTCTTTGTAATCTATACACATTTGTAGAGATCCATCTTTCTTTTTCACAAACAAAATTGGAGCACCCCAAGAGAATGGCTAGGTCGAATAAAACCCTTATCTAAGAGTTCCTGAAGCTGCTTTTTCAATTCCTGAAGCTCGGCTGGGGCCATCCGGTAAGGGGCTTTAGAAATTGGTACGATCCTTGGTGCCATTTCAATACTGAATTCTACTTCTCTTTCCAGAGGTAAACCCGGCAAATCTTCCGGAAATACATCTAAGAACTCCCGAACTACTGGCACATTCTAAATCTCTAGTTGTGGGACATCACTACTGTGCACTACATGAGCAATATATCCTGAGCACCTTTTTCTTAACATCTTTTTGGCTTTCACACTGCTGATTAACATACAAAGCTGGTGACCGTCACCAAAATTAAACTTATCTCCATCATCAAGATTAAATCTTGCTTTCTTTCTCCGACAATCAATCTCTACTCCAAACCTCCCCAAGAAATCCATGCCTAAAATAACATCAAAATCAAGCATATCAAACACTATCAAATCCACTGGCAACTCCTTTCCATAGACCACTACGGACTCCCCTGGAAGCATCTCTTGAGTTACTACACTAACACCATCTAGTAACTCTATCTTAATGGGACAATCCACTCTAATAGGTTTTAAACCTAATCTCTCTAAAATCCCATGTGTAATAAATGAATGTGTGGCTCCAGAAGCAATTAATGCATAAAGAGGAACTGAATGAAATAATAACTGACCAGTAACTACGGATGGGCTAGCTTCAGCTTCACTCTGGGCTACTGTAAACACTCGAGCATTGGTACCTCTAGATGTCTGTGTTGCGGGTGCAGGAGGGGCTTTACAATCTTTCATCATATGCCCTGGCTGTTGGCATTTGTAACATACATTTCGGCCCAAATCTCTAAGACACTCCTCATAATGATTTCTTCCACACTTCTGGCATTGGGGAACTTTATTAGTTCTCGGCTTTTTATTCTGCCAATCTCTCCTGTTCTTCTTGGGTTGAAACTTTTTCTTATTTCTCACCTCTCTATTCGTAAGGGCATCAACTCTATCTCTTTGTGGAGTAGGAGGTGGAATATTAGGGGCTACTACTGATGGGGTTGTCAGAGTTAGCTTATTCACAAATATTTCGGCCCGTAAAGCTCGTTCCAAAGCTTCACTGTATGTCGAGGGGGCTGGGCAGCGGCCATCACAACTCGGGCTATTTTTGGTTTTAGTCCATGCACAAATTTATCTCTCCTCAACTCTGGTGTACTCACTACTCCTGGCACAAACTGTAGTACCCAAGATGTCAAAGGTATGTTCCTAACTCAAAATAGTCCTTTAAATGTTTAATTTTATGTTAAAAGCATAAAATCTACCTAAGGGCAAAATAGTCATCTTTTAGAACGATATGAATCAATTATCCATAGAAAGGCTTAGGGCAAAATGGTTTTTGCCTATGGATAAGCATTGAAAAAGTCAAGGATGAGTAGGCTTCATTGCATTTAATGGCATTATTAATAATAATTATGTCTAGTGTGAAATGACCAAAATGCCCTTATATGAAGAATTAAGGACTTATGAGTTATACAATTAAATAATTTGGGCCAATTGCATAATTTTGGAAAATAAATGAAATATTTTCCTATAATGAGATGAAATTCGTTCAACCCAAGGAGAGAGCCTTTCTTCAACTTTTCTTTCATTTTCTCTCAATCTTCCATGAACACAGCTTGTTTCTCTAAGTTTTAAGGAGTTTTGCTTAATTTTTCAAGGAGAACAAGATAGGAGCCTTGGATCTTCAATTTGAAGGGTTTAAGGTAAGGATTAAAACCTTTAGTTTTGATGTGATTTGAAGATTTGAGGTAGTGTTGAGGTATAATGTTATATATGTAGGATTAAGGTATAAAAGAAGTCAAAGGCAAAGGATTTGTGGAGGAAGTCTTAAAAAGGTAAGGAAGAACCTCCCATGACTTTAGGGTTTATGCTAGGGTTTGTAGATTTTTATAAAACCTTAAATTAAGGCTTAAGGCATAGAATTAGTTGATGGCAATGTAGTTGAACTCATTTATTCTACTTATGGCTTTGAATTCATTATACATGAAGTTATGGCTATTTGTTTTATGAGTTGTTATGTTTGATTGAAAAGAATGATGTGGATGCTGATTGTGGCAAAACTTGTAGTATGGGAGGCCACATGTGTTTGAATTGGTTGTATTGAAGTGTTAGGTGTTATTTGCATTAGCTTACTGTTATAGCAATAATGGATGATTATGGAATGAGATTTTACACTTCCTTTAAGATGTTAAAGACATTAAGGAGGTTTATTTGATCCTAAGTTGACCTATTGGTTAATGTTAATAGGAATTGATGTGGCATAGTTAATATGAAAATTCGGATTTAGTGAGCTTAGGGGTTTTGTTAACCCTGCTTCATTATTTCGACCATAACTTGAGTTATAAAAATCGAAATGAGATGATTCTTGAAGCATTAGAAAGCTAAGACACATACCTATAACTTTTATGTTTATTTCAAGAGCCAATTCGTTTGAGAAATAGATGGAAAATGGCCTGAAGTATAACTAGTTATTAAAGTTTAAGATTTAACATGATCAATTCTTATGATTATGAATTGATTATTATGTATTATTGTAAGTATGCCATGTACTAATGTTTACCCATTAGTTAGATGATCTTTGAAAGATATACATGGTCATGATGTCAATACATGATTAATGTTATGAAATGGCATGAAGATGCAATATAATACATGTTTGAAGATGATGTATGTGAGCAAGAGGTAATGTAAATGGATTGATAATCCATATGAATTAAAAGTATTAAGCTCACCAAAATATGTATTTACATGCCATAAGATGTTAGAGATGCAATAGACATGATAGAGATGCATATAGACATGATGGAAAACGCGTAAGCATATCCTCGTATACCAGTTAAGGAAAGATGATATATGCTCTAGATGCTAATAACGCGTAAGCACGCCTCCCGATGATATGAGCTCTAGATGAAATTTGAGGCTAGATGATATGAAGTGGTCCGATCAGCTAGACGTTAAATGTTTCATATGCATTTAGTTGCATTACATAGTTATGATGTTATTTACATCATGAGATGATTATACTCATGTTAGATGATTTTAGATGTTATGTCATGACATGTGATGTGGTGTACTATGTTTACATACTTATTTGTATGTGTACTGTAACACCCCACTTGAAATACGTAGCCACTGTTTAGGTATGGCCTAAAGGATTACTGAATTGCCCTAAATGAGTTTGTATATTGCTCATGTTGTTTGGTTGGCCTTTAGTTGAGTTGATGTTTTGGGTTTGATTGAGTGTGTAACATGGAATTGACAAGACTTGGCGGATTTTGGAGTTACAGCCTTCGCCGGGGCGAGGAAGAAGCTTTGCCGCGGCGACGTTGTTTCTGTGTTGGCGGTGTCGTTTTTGGAATGTTTTGTCGAGGCGACAGGAAGTTCTTCACTGCGGCACAGACGCAGAAAAGTTCCTTGAGTTTCTAGAGAATTCTTCATAGGGTAATGACCATTCTACCCCTAATTAGCAGGAAAAGTGGGAGTAAAATGTAAGGAATTTCATGGAGAATAGTGTGAATAGAGGGTGAGTTTGTAAGATTAAAGGATAAAGGTGAAATTTTCAAGAAAGTAAGGGCAAAATGGGAAAGATGTATATATATGAGCTAATAGGGTTGAATTCTCTAAACCCTTCATTTCACCCATTTCCACCGCCTCTTCATCTCCCATTTTCTCTCAATTCCTCACTCAATCTTCCAAGGATTTTGAGAGTTTTGAGTTGGAATTTGACAAAAAAGTGATCCTAAGCAAGAAGAGGAAATAAGGAAAGCTATGGTCCAACAAGGTGAGAGCTTTAGTAGAGACTCTCAAGTATGAGGTATAAAATCCAACTCAATCTAAAGTTTAAGAAATTCTTAAGTAGAGATTTATTTATGCATGTATATATGATGCTTATTGAGAAATTTAGTAGATGTATGTCTATTTGTTGAGGAATTGAGTTGAGAAGAGTATTTATGTTATGTTGTTGGATATTTCCTTTATAGGAAGTGTTAATTTGTGTGATGATTTTTGAGATGAAGTTGGAGGAGATTGAGTAGATATTTTGGGAGGTTTTCTTCTATGATAGGAACCATGCCCATAGAAGGGAGTTTTCTTCCCATTTTGGACGGTTAAAAAGAGAAGTAGAGTTGGATTATAGAGGATTTTTTGTATGCACATGAGTTGTTTGATGAAATGCCTAAGTGAAAACTGCCTGTCACAGCCGTGACCTTCTATTGATTTTTGGGCATTTTACGGATTGAACTGGGTTCAGACTAAACATAGAAGTTAGCCCTGTCTCTAAGCTTTAAATGAGACCAAAACCGTAGCAATCCGATGTGTATAACGCAAGTTATGCCCTTTTTAGTGTGACCTGTGCAGATAACGATTTAGAGCATATTGCATTTGGCATTTCATAAGTGCATTAATGAGTATGAACCATCCATATGCATATTGTGCATTGAGAAGTAGTTTGAGAAAGATAGAGAATGTTGAATATGAGCTATCTTATGAGTACTAGCTTAAGAGTAGAGAATTTTGAGTAAGCTATACTATAGTAATAGTTTGAGTGAGAAAGAGTAAAGAATGTTGAGAATAGCAACTCTTAAGAGTAAGAGAATTAGAACGCTCTGATAGTAAAGAGAAAGAGAGATTGAGCACTAGCGAATAAAGAGAGAAAAGTGCTACAAAAGAGAATAGAGTAAGTTGTGCGATGGGGAACCTGTGAGTGACGAGTAGAGTCACGAGAGTGGGTGCTTTGTGATCCCCAGCCGTGCCTCCGGTCAGATGAGGCCGTGACCGTCACGTAGAGTGGACACTGAGGTTCCAGCCATGCCTCCGGTAAGAAGGGGTCGTGACATTTGAGAGAGATAGAGAGAAAGCATGTACACTCACATGGCCAAAGGTTCCGAATCCATGCATGACTAAATCCGATCGGTAGAGGATGAGCGGAAGTCACATGAGTGGTAGCGCCCGACCGTGCCTCCGGTCAATGAGGTCGTGACATTCCAATGAGTAAGAATGAGAAAGAACAGAATAGAAAGAACAGAGATGAGAAAAGCTAAGAGTTAAGCTATATTATGAGTACTACTTGAGAAAGAGATGAGCAAACATGAGAAAGAATAAGAGAGAATAAGAGCATAGACTAGGTTGTGCGATGGGAACCCATGAGTAATGGGTAGAGTATTCCCATGTACGCCGCATTGAGAGCGGCATGAGTATAGATAGAGAGTGGTGTAGCCCATGAGAGTGCATGCGGATGAGGGCTATACCCGAGTACCCGAGAGAGAGATTATACACTCACATGGCCAAAGGTTCCGAAGCCATGCATAACCAAGTCCGATCGCTAGAATGAGTAGAAGTCACGTAGAGCGGAGCGAGTCCCCGGCCGTGCCTCCGGTAAATGGGCCGTGATTACTAAAAAGGTTAACAGAAAGAATTATGAGAAGGAAACAAAATGAGAATGAGATAAATAGAAAGACTTAAAGAATGAGAAAGCTTGAGAAAGCTTGAGAAAATGGATGAAGAAGAGAGAGAGATGAGAAAATGCGAAGTTTGAGCTAATAGAATAGAGAGTAGAAGAAAGAAACATGCAGTTCTTTTGTATTAATTGCATGTAGAGCTTATCAGGCGAGAACCATGATTTTTCCTTTATGATGAGTATGATGAGAATAAGAGAGAACCATGATTTCCTTCATGTGATTAAGAGTAAGAGAATAGAATAGAGAGAAAGAAGAAAAAGACAGAGCAGAGTTAAAGGAGAATAACAGTATTAGAAAGAAAGAGGAAGACAGTGAGAATAGAAATAGAAGAATAGTAGAATGAGAAAAGAACCAAAGAGTGATTTGCGGGACAGGTAGTAGAGGTTTTACTTACTGAGCATTATTGTGCTCACCCCGTTGTTCTTCTCTGTTTTGCAGGAAATAGGAGCAGCGGTCGGATGGATGTCAAGGAGCGAAAGTTTTGGCACCACTGTCCACCAGCTATGATATTTTGTATTAATTAGAAAGTTTTTAAATCATAGTCTTTTGAGTTTGTAAAGAATTATATTTTATGAGTAAGGAAAATTTGAGCCCACTATTTTCCATACGCTACGTATATCTATAATCTACATAGTATGTATTATAAGAATAGTACTAAAGAAGAGGTGTTACATGTACACATTGATGTTTATATAGCCATGTGATAAAATGATGAAAAGCATATGAATTAGTAATAAAGGGGAAGTATCCCTAGATGTAAAAGATAAGTGATGTGTTAATAAATATGTTAAATAAAGATCAAATAGTACATTTAGAATGAAATGGATCATTCCTTATAGAGCGATTAGCACTCACCCTTTCATTGTTGATTGCTCTGCTGGTAGACTAGAAGCTAGGATGCTAGAGCACGGGACTACACGTGAAGTGAGATGATTTATTGTCATCTCGATGTTTTATCTTGATGTAAATAATGTAATGATAATATTGTGAGATACCTTTGGAAGCTTCCACCTTATAATATGTTTTGATTGTGTAATTTCTAAAGTTTGTAAATTATAAGTTTGGATCCTGCGTGACATTTTATATGCATGTTTTGGATATTATTATATATCCTTACACAGATTTTTCTAAATACAACTTGTTCTCAGACATGTATCCTCGGGATTCTCATTGAGAGATATTCAGAGGTACCTGACTGGAGGGGGGTTTTACACAAACCTCGCTAGGGAATTGAATTTCACTGAATATTCTTTCACTGAATTAGCCCCCTGTTGCAAATTAATAAACTCCTGAATCTTTTCATGGACTCGATCAACTGTTCTATATTCTGCCTCAAACAATCTCCTGAAATCTCCCCAGGTCATCAAAGATGTATCATGAGTATCCTCCATCAATTCCCACCATATACGGGCATCACCCCTAAATAAAAAACTGGCATACTTAATCTTCTCCCGGTCTGCCATAGAGAAAAGTGTTGTCGTACACTCCACTGATCTGAACCACTCATCTGCCACTAATGGGTCCACTGTACCCCTAAATTCTGACGGCTGATGTTGACTAGGCAACCCATAAATCTGCTCAATACGATTCTGCACTACTGGGGGCACCAGTCTTTCTCTCTCCTCTCTGGGGGTCGGTACAATCACCGGGGTCTCAACTCTCTCTGGTACGGTGCCTCCCTGATTTTCTGCCAAGACTTGCTGTATAATATTACGAATCCTCGCTTCATCGAGGACAGGGGGAGTAGGTTCTGGAGGGTTGGAAGGTTCACCTGTGCTCATTTCCTTCCTATTGCTTCCTCGGGTTCTATGTCTCATCTACATAAACCAGCACTTTTAGTCAACTCAATTCACTCATCTACTACAAGTAAGGAAAGAATTAACTTACAGCTGTCGGCTACGAAACATCAACGTGGCAGGAGAGGCACACTGTCAAATCCCAAAACCTTTGCTCTGATACCAAAAATGTAATGCTTTCTTTCTAGCTAGTATACTCGTAAAATAATTAATAAATAATATAAGAAAATACACATATATACGAGTAAAAAAGTATGGGACCATATTGAATTTTTCTTTATATACAAATATACTCAAAATAGCAACGTGACAGTGTAGCCCAACCCATCCACTACGCGATGTTCCGTGCGACCGCAACTCACCTATTACCTGCAAAAATATTAAAAACAACGGAGTGAGCACTAATTGCTCAGTAAGTAAACCCGCTATGCTACCCTTCTCTTTCCGCTGCTTAAAATTCTGAATTTTCTTTCCTTACATCACATTTCCCGATTATTCTCTATTCTTTCCCTGTTTTTCTCTCTGTTCTTTCTCTATTCTTTCTTTATTCTTTCTCTATTTTGCTCTCTGTTTTTCTCTCTGTTTTCTAAATTTTTCACTACCCATGATAATGAGCATGGTATTATGCATATTCATGATGCAAATGCACAAATGCATAAATTATGCATTTTCTTTTCTATTTTTCTTATTCTGTTTTTCTGTTTCTTTTTCTTTATTTCTTTCTTTCTTTCTATTCTTTCTATTCTTTCTTTCTTTTCTATTCTTGCCGATCGGACTCGGTTGAGGCATGGATTTGGAGCCTTGGACGTGTGAGTGAATTCTCTAATTCTAGGTACAGTCCTCATCCACACACACTTCTAACGGACTGTACATTTCTTCTTTCTGAATTTTGAGGCCGCTCACTAAAGGCGGTGTGCATGTGGGACTATGTCACTCACGGGCTCCCCATCGCAACAACCTTCTCTTCTTTTTATCTTTTTACACTTCCTTAGGTAAAATTTCAGATTTGAATACCTTTAATATTCTCATTTATTTCTATTTTCTCTTTAACATATTTTAGGGCTTTTTCATGCTCTTATGAATATATATGCATGTAGATGGTTTCATGCTTATAATTCTTTCTAAATTTACATATTTAAATGCAATTATGCATTATGGAATGCAAACATGTCATTCTCTACCATCTACAAACACATCCCAAGGTAACACATAATCATACTCATACATGCACTTCTCCTTGGCATTTCATCAAACAATTCATGTGCACAAATCAACACTAATTTGGCTACACTTCTATCTCTATTTTAGGCCACCAAAAATTTGGAATAAACTCCTCCATAATTAACACCAAATCTGCCCAAAATACACACTTCAAAATTTTCACTTCAATTCTTCCAAATCTCATCCAAACATTCATCAAATAACAACTACACCAACACAACTTCTCATGGATAGGTTCTAATCATTATTCAACACCAAATCCATCAACAATTCTACATATAACACATATATATGCATAAAGAAAGTTCTCTACACAACATAACTTAAATCACACTTAGGGTAGGATTTACTTACCTTTGATATGAGCAAATTCAACCCTTTAAGAATCTCCTTTGATCAAACTCTCTTCCTCTTAAATCCTATGAGCATAAACCATCAAAATCAACACTTTAAAAACTAAAATTCACTTCTTAGTGCAAGGATCTTACCTATAGAAGCTTAAGATTGAAAATCCACTCAAAAAACACCAAAAACCTTTGAATTTCCTTTGAAGAAGAATTGAAGAATTTGAGAGAATATGGAGGTGAAAGTGGCGTGCAAATGGGTAAAAGTGGCTAGGGTTTCACTCTTCAATTTGATATAACATAAAAATTATATATTTGTTTCCCATTTTGCCCTTGCACTTTCTTTAAAATTTCATCTATGTCCCTTAGTCAATTACCATAATGCCCTCATTTTAATTGCATTCTCCATGAAATTCTATCTCTTTTCACTCCCCACAATTTCAACTAATTTTGAGTGAAAAGACCATTTTACCCTTAATGCAAGTTTAAGGCATTTTCTTCACATTTTCCTTAAAATAACCTTAGCAAAAATCAACTAAAGGCATAAGAACATAAATTAAATTATGCACCTCCATGTGGGCGTTACAGTGGGCTATTATCAACACCTCGTTTGTTGGGATTTAATTGAATAAAGTGCGGAATTATAGACAAATTTTTTATTCAAAACCCTAATTCCCTGGATCATGGATTGATGTATCTAATCCATTCAAAACAAATTTATACATATAGATTAAATATTAAGAATATTTATACCTTCGATTGGAGGCTCCTTCACTGGATTTGTAGATTCGCTTTCACTCCAAGCTAGGAATGAACGGTATCCACACAAAGATAGGGTGAATTCTCAATTGATTAATTTGCTAGAATAATCTATTAAGTGTAAGAATAAAAAGGTGCAGAATTTTTCAAAAGAGAAAAATTCACTCTCAAAAGGGGGCATATGGTTTAGAGAGAGAGAGAGAGGGTGACTAAGGTTTTTTTCTTTAGAAAAATATATTGTGTTATTTTCTTATTAGGTTTTAATTTTAAGTTGACTTATATAGTGCAACTAATTAAAACCCTAATCCCAATTAGGAATAGCTATCAACTTATTCCTTCATTAGAATGATATAACCCCACAACCAAACAAGGTTAAATAGATATTTTATTTAATATTATTATTATCCTAAAATTAATATATGTTAAATATATTAATCTTAACCAATAATATCACATTTAAATATGCACATATATTTAAATATGTAATCTCACTAATTTAATTTCCACATGAAATTAAATATATGCAACAACCACTGTAAATTTAATTGCATTATGAGTGATGTATGGAAAATAGTGTTAAATGAGGCTTTAATTAGAATTTAATTTTGTTTCCCTTCTTTATTTGATTTCCTTATTTATTTAGAGTTTCATAATAGGAATTCAAGTAGTTTTCTTTTTTAATTAGGAGTTTAGTTGATTTAGGAAGTTTTAATTTAGTTAAATTTTACTTTCTTATTTTATAATTAGTTAACAGTTGGATTTCTTGTTTTAATTAGTTTTGGTTTTTAAGTAGGATTTTATTTCCTTGTTTAATTAGAGTCCTGTTAGGGTTGGTTGTAACCACCCTATATAAACATATTATTTGTTTCTTTTGAAGATATAGAATATTCAATGAATTATTCCGACTTATTTCAGATTTTAAGATTAAGTTTCTGTGATTGAGACTTATTATCAGTTCAAAACTTGGAGTCGAGTGCTATCCTTATTTTATCACGATAACTCGTTGCGTCTGTGAGATTACCAAAATACTCTTTCATCTTAAAAGATGAAAATACCCTTCTCACTTATTTATTCTTAATCTGTCTTCTATATGTGTGACTCATAGGTTTCTCATCATATCGGAAGTGAATAGTATCGCAGTTAACACTCAATTATTCATCTCACTAAACACAGACCAAGATTGGCCTTTAGCAAGGCATCATGGTCACCTGATAGATTCGAATTCAACGATACAGCTTCCTATCAACAGTGTGGTTACCGTGCAATCTAATCATTTCATCAACTATTATTTCATCAAGGTTTGAAGTACATAAATAATGTCAACTTCATATATACTACCTTGATATGTTTGTATTCGGTAATCAAACTAACAACTAAATAAAATTGGACTTGAGCACCAACTCAATTCCACTGTGGCCACGGTTTTGCAGTCATTGTCATTTACCGAATTACTTAGCAAGATAAATTTTCTTGTACCCAAGAGTGATGAATCCTATGTTGATCCACCATAGCCATAGTGTACTTCTCAATGTAGCTAATTACTACCGTACTGATAACCCTAAATAGGACTATGTTGAGCTAGTGTCAAACTACATTGATATTTACACACGGTGCTCTAGTGATCTCAAGTCTAAGGATCACATGTACCACCATATGTTAGAGGATATACTCCATAGACATTGTGGTTACCGTCAATATGGAATCCTCTGGTAGGTCTGTTCAGTGCACTTGCCAAATACAAACACCCATGCATTGCATCAAGTTGTCACCAAACAACTTCAACATGTAAGATATGTTACTATCTTTCGATAGGGTCGTTTAACACTATGATAGCCTTACTGTATTATATGTGCCCTTACTTCAGGATAATACTGGGCTACGAACAATTCTAAAATGGCCATCTTATGTGATCATAGGTTCCTTATAATCAAGATATAAAACATTTGATACTCTTATCACGATTCTACCATTTCACTAGCATATATCAATATGTATATAAACATAAACTGAATGATATAAATAAATTGCCTTTTATTAATATAAACATTTTTTTTTACAAAGAGTCAATTATTACAATTTGGATTGGTTCTAGGGCACCTACACTAACAATTGGCACCATGAGCGAGCTCTAGATTGCAGGTGTCTTCATGGCGTGAGTTATATTCAACACGCCGATTATCAACACTACGAGTGGGATCTTGGCATAAGTTATTATCAACATGCCAAGTAAGGTTTGAAATCTTGTGCCTAGATGCACCCTGATTGTGTCTCTACTGGCAGAGACGTTTGCTCATTGCACTTGAGCTTTGCGAGGGCGTTGCAGGCCAAGGCGAGCGAGTTACTAGCATCGCCATCTAGACAACACTCTATTGGTATATGGCCATGGTCCCTGGTACCACCACTAGGACAGCATCCAAATGCTCTACTAGCATTTGGAGTGTGGTGGTAAGGCTCCCAAGGACGTTCATTATCTGCAAATCTGTCTAAGGGGAGGTTGGTCTATTCCCCAATCAAGGTGGGTATGTTCTTCACAGACTGCCCTCATACGGCTTGTAGAAACCTCCTCAACTTGGCTGGTGGCAGCCTTGTTCTTTGAGTTGGCTCTGGTGGAGCAAGTTATGGTGGATATCACACAAGTTTGGAAAATAGAATAAGATCTACCAAAATATTGGAAGAGTTTTGCGAGGACCCTCCTTCTAGCGCCAAAATATTGATGCTGTGATTTGCACCAACCGAGAAGTATGTAGGATCTATGGTGGAATCTACGTAGGAATTTGTATAAAACCCATTATTTCGATACTAGATCGATGGATGAATCAGAAATCAAATAATAGCACAACAGAAAGATATTTATAGTAGTTTGAATGCTAAATGCAAATCCTACGTCCACTGTTCTTGTATTGTCTTTTGTGTTTTTGTTGCGCACAAGTTTGACTTCCAAAATATGAATCAAAATATCAGCCCTAATTTAAGTAAAAAAATAAGCTCATATACTATTGCATTAGCAAACTTGTAAATAAAGTTAACCTAAAAAGAATGACATGTGGTGTGAATCCATGCTCCAAGATTTATCGCATAACACCTACAAATCTGAAAAAAGACATCTCTGTAAAAATTTTCATAAACCTTTTAAATAAAAAATAAGAGAGTTCACATCTAATTAGACCGTTATACCAAAACGTGGAGTTTTGGTGTTCTAGTTTTATACTTTCAAAGCACCCCAATATTCTTACAAACGATTATATCACTTCTAGTTATTCAAAACTACCCAATACTATAATTGACGTCTTCTTGATGTTCTTCTTCCTTTGTTGTTGGTTAATGGTGAAGTTTCATATTTCATTTCAAGCTTTTTCATCAACTCATCAACTTCTTCTTCATTGGTATTTCTGTATATTAGAAGTAGATTCATCAAAATTAATTGTATATTTTTCACTAGAGGATTCTTTGTTGAAGACTCTATATGCTTTCGAATGAAAAATACCATGGAAATTGCTTCATCCGATTTGGCATCAAATTTTTTAAGGTTGTCCTTACCATTGCTAAGCACAAAGCATTTGCCCAAAGGGATGAAAATATGCAATATTTGGCTTTTTCCCTTGAATAACTCATAGGGAGTTTCTTGATGATACCAATCATAGCTCTATTATGATATAGCATGAAGTATGACAGCCTGGCCCAAAAATATCTAGGCAATTATGCTCACACAACATGGTCCTAGCCATTTCTACTATAAGTCTATTTGTCCTCTCAACAACTCAATTTTGTTGAGGATTCCTAGTGCGGAAAAATTATGCTTAATGTCATGCTCATTGCATATGATTCAAATTGTATTTTCAAATTCTTTTCCATGATCCTTCTATGCAACAATTGCATAACCAACTTGGTTTTGCAATTCCTAATCAAATGCAAGAGTGATTCAAAGGCATCATTTTTATGCACAGAATAACCCCATGTAAAATGTGAATAACATCCACAATAAAAACAATAGTGTTTATCTCCTAAACTGTTGTCCTTGTGGGACCACACAAATCCACATACAACAATTGTAAAGGTCCAAAGGTTGATACAACATCTTTGGTTTAAACAAACACAAGTTTGTTTGCCTTTCGCACATGCAACACAAACATTATCCTTTTTAAAACAAGCTAGGAAAAACATGCACCAAATTTATTTTTGAAGCTTTGTAATAACATCCATGCTTGCATGACCTATCTTCTATGTCAAAGCCACCTATCTTCATCTTTGTGGACAAAAGACAAGATATTTGGATGCAATGTCACAACAATCAATATATAAACATTGAATGTCAATGACCTATAAATGCAATTTTACTAGTCCGGACAATGACTTCACAACACATGATTGAAATAACTTTAAGGCCCTTTCACTCATTGACTAATACTTAAAATATTGCTCCAACCCTAATCAACCAACACACATTTATAGTTAAAGACTTGTTACCATAGAGCCAATGCCAATGACTCACCTTTTAAATTATCACCAAAGTGGACATTTCCTCCATTCTTTGGCTTCATTGAGGAACAAGTTGTTGTCTCCTGGCATATGTCTTGAGCATCAACTATCAAGATACCACTTTGTTGTTTCTTGCTTCTTCGCATCAGACACACATACACAATGAAACATCATGTACTTTTGGTACCCAAATGGTCTTGGGTCCTAAGAGTTTTTTCAACCATTCCCTTAGGATCCAAACCCTTTTACTACAAAGGCTTGCCTTTCCTAATAGAACATTTGGGTGTGCTATGACCAACATACTTGCTAAAATCACATTTCCTAAAAGATGCTTTTGGTTTAATGAATGGTTCAGTGTTTTGTTAAGTTTGTCATTGAAAACATGTTATAGCCTAAACCTTCTTTGTTAAAACACATGTTTGTGAAGCTAGCATTTCATCAGGTCTTTGCTTCCTAAAGTGAATTTACTCAAATCTCTTAGTCTTTCAAGCTCATTTTTTAAACCAATGCTTTCATTTGGATCTGTACAAGATATTTAAAAACATCAATTTCTTTTGTCAAATGATTTATCACTACAACACAATCAAAATCATCTTTAATTTGCTCTGTTCACTTAAAAGCTCTTCATGACCACTTAAAAGTTTTTCATGCTCATTTTCAAAACACATGCTTTTTCTTTAACATGCAATTTCTTAAAGACACCTTTTCATATTTTTTTCCATTATGATTCATTGCACTTGTAATTCATTGAAAAGATGTTGGAATCATTTACCTCAAATTTGGAGTCTCCTTCCGATTACACTCATTGGCCATGAGGCAAAGATTGGCTTGCTCTTCATTTACGCATCTTCATCGCTTGAGTCATCACTTCCACTCCAAGTGCGGCAAGAACATTCTCTTGCAGATTTGTCCTTCTTCTTCCATTTGGCTTAGGACAATCTGACAAATATGGCTGGCTCTTACACTCTGGCAAATGATGTCCGTTTTTCCCTTTTCATCTTTGTTTCTTGGTTTGAGCCTTTGAAATTTTCATCCTTTGAATCCTTGTTCCTTCCAAGAAACTTGTGAACTTTCTTGCCAGAATTGATTTCTTCTTCTTCCACAGAGGAATCACCTCCTCTTCTTCATTTACCGTCTTGAGGGCAATCTCCCTCTTTGGATTGTTTTTCTTCTTCTTTTGGATTTCTCTTCATCTCAAAAGTTAATAAGCTGCCATGAGCTCATCTATTTTCATCTTGGTGAGTTCTTTGTTCTTCAATCGTGGTCACCTTTATTGCCCAACTTTCTGGCAATGCACGAAGGATCTTCTTCACAGCTCAAGAGTTTCAAACTTTTTCCAAGACCCTTGAGGTCATTTATCAAGTTTGAAAATCTCTTGTACATGTTGGTGATGCTTTCTGCGGTTCATCTCAAATAGCTCATACTTGTAGAATAGCATCTCGATCTTTGATTCCTTCACTTGGCTTGTTCTTTCATGAGTTGTTTGAAAATTTCCCATGTTCTTTCGTCATTTCACATGCCAAACTCTTCCAAACTCTATAGATCCAAGAGAGTAAATAAGATGTTAAGAGCTTTACATTTAAACTCAATTTCTTTTCATCATGGGTTGTATAATGTTCTTCCTCTTTAGGAAGACTCGTTGAGGGGTTCATGGGAACAACGTTCCCTTGCTCTACTATTTCCACAAGTTAAATAATCATAGATCAATGGAGTCTCATTCTAATGCTCCATTATGTGTAGTTACACCACAAAATAATAGGGTCTTGTATTATAATGACCTTCTATTAAGAAAGGTTAATGTACTAGCCATACTAGATTTATTATTATTGAAACCGTAGTTTTCAACACACCCAGCTCTGATACCATTGTAAAACCCTATGTTTGGCAAATAATCATTGGGGGGGGGGGTGTTGGGGTTGTGTGAATAGGACACTTTAAAAATATTTGTGGAATAAAACTATCACCAACTCAAATAGTTATGGACACACAACAACAACAAAGATAAGCAATAATATGAAGATGTTTAAACAATAAGTATGAACAATGATAACAATCAATGAGATGATTCAAACAATATGTACTCAATAATAACAATAAATATATGAGAATTATAATGATGCTCAAGTAAATATCGCTGAGTAATAATAAGTTGAGAGAGAAGAAATGCTCAAAATAGGGTTTGGAGCTCTATACACAATCCTCCTCCATCCTTCTCAAGGCAACTTCTGAAATTCCACTAGAAGTGTTTGCATTTACACTAGTTGTCATAGGATTTTTCCTTTACAATGTTTGACAAGATTTCGCCTCTAGATTTACAGATTTTGCCCAACCGTCTTTGATAAAAAGTGTGAGAGATTGCTCCTTAGCTTAGGCTTGAACACCACATAAGAACAATACTCCAAAGGATAACAAATAAGTACAAGTGAGTGATGCTTTGATTTGGATTTAGCTCAAGGATTATCTTAGAATGTTTTCATTGACTTAAATCTTTGATATTCTCCCTTGTTTCTAAACATTGAAATGATCTTTAAGCTTGACTTCTCCCTTGGTTGCAAAGAGTCATTGATGCATTTAATGCATGTCTGAAAACCTGCAAACATAGAGGATGGTCGTTCCATTATCACGAACAATTGTTTCTAACTCCGATGGTCAATTCGTACAACTTTAGGTTTTTGATATGGTCGTTTCACCATGGAATGGTCGTACCATCACTACGAATGGTCATTCCACCACAAGGAACATTCTGACCATTGGCTCCTTCAAATCCATAAAAATTCCATAGCATGAATGGCTACCTGGAACATTGACGTTCAGCCAAGAACGATCTTTAAGTGTGAATGCATTCCCCCATGGAGAACGATCGTTCCACTTTTGATACATGAATCTTCAACTTGATCTTCAAGGCTTGTCTTCCAAGATTTGTCAAAGGCTTGAGGTTGGATTCTAAGACTTTAAATTTTGAGTTGCTAGAACGAGCATTCTGCTTTGGTCATGATGGTGTGAGCGACTTGCTCCATTTTAGCAGAACATGCATGACCATGCAAACTTATCGTGCTAAAGGAATGTGAATCTAACACTTTAATACAAATAAGCAGTCGTTCCTTTATTCTGCATGGTCATTCCAAAAGGAAAAACTGCATTTTGTTTTGGTTATGACTCTTTGTCATCCCTAAGCATGTTTGTTAGAAATCAATTAACTCTTTGATTTAGTTTTGGCACATCAAACACATGTGAGGCTCAACAATCCTCGACAAGACCAGGTTGGTGGCTCTCCCCGTTCAATCGCCATCATTTGTGGTCACTTGCTCTTTAAGGTATTTGGATTATCTTGTTATTATCCTGGGACTCGCCATACTCCTTTTACTATCCCAACTCCATTAGAGGTTGAAACTTCATCATCTGGTGATAGATGGATGTGACTGCTTTAGCCCTCGGAGAAGAGGCCTCCCAATTACTATGTTGAGCAGATGGGCAATCCACGACCAAGAATGCCATCTTGTCACCTTATTCCTTTGCCGACTGTGACTGGCAAGGTGACAGCCTCAGGAAAGGACGTGATCCCTTGTGATCCTATTGTTTGAGCCTCATATTTTTGATAAGCTAAAACTAACCAAAAAGTTGATTGGTATTTAACAGACATCCAAAGGTATGACAATATGTCATAATAAAAACAAATGTAGTTTTCCCAGTTGGTATGACCATGTAACGAAGAACGACTATTCCCAGTTTCATAGAATTATCCAGATGCACTTTCTCTAGCACGATAACGTTCCAATGATCGTGCATGCTTCTTCCCAAATGAATTCAAGTCGCTCGCAACGGCATGAACAATGTAAAACCCCCCTCGTCAGGTATCCTCTGAATATCCCTCAATGAGAATCCCGAGGATACATGTCTAGAGAACGAGTTGTATTTGAAAATCTGTGTAAGGATAATAATAATAATATCCAAAACTGCATATAAAATGTCACCAGGATCCAAACTTATAATTTACAAACTTTAAGAAATTAACACATCAAACATTTTATAGGGTGGAAGCTTCCAAAGGTATTTCACAAATATTTATCATTTACATTATTTACATCAAGATAAACATTGAGATGACAATATAATCATCTTCCCTCACGTGTAGTCCCGCTGTCTCTAGCATCCTTCCTTCTAGTCTACCTGCAAAGCAATCAACAATGAAAGGGTGAGCGCTAATCGCTCAATAAGGAATGATCCGTTTCATTCTAATGTACTATTTGATCTTTATTTAAACATATCTGTTACACATCACTTACCTTTTACATCTAGGGATACTTCCCCTTTATTACTAATTCATATGCTTTTCATCATTTTATCCCATGGCTATATAAACATCAATGTGTACACATACAAATAAGTATGTAAACATAGTACACACACATCACATATCATGACATAACCTCTAAATATCTAACATGTATAAATATCTCATATGTAAATAACATCATAACTCATGTAATGCAACTAAATGCATATGAAACATTTAACGTCTAGCTGATCGGACCTTTCTTAGCATCTTAGCACTTCATATCATCTAGCCCAAATTTCATCTAGAGCTCATATCATCGGAGGGCTTGCTTACGCGTTATTTAGCATCTAAAGCATTAATCATCTTCTCTCAACCGGTATACGAGGATATGCTTACGCATTTCCATCGTGTCTATCATCTCTATCATGTCTATTTGCATCTCTAACATCTTATGCATGTAATACATATTTTGGTGAGCTTAATACTTTTAATTCATTTAGGATTATCAACCCATTTACATTACCTCTTGCCACATAATCATCTTAACACATGTATTCATTGCATCTTCATGCCATTTCTAACATTAATCTGCATTGACATCATGACCATGTATACTTTCAAAGATCATCTACTAATGGGTAACATTATTACATGGCATAATTACAATAATACATTAATATCCATTCATAATCATAAGAATTGATTATTTAAATCTTAAACTTTAATAACCAGTTTTAGCTTCAGGCCATTTTCCATCCTTTTCTCAAACGAATTGGCTCTTGGCATAAACATAAAAGTTATAGGTCTATGTCTTATCTTTCTAATGCTTCAAGAATCATCTCATTTTAGTTTTATAACTCAAGTTATGGTCGAAATACGAGCAGGGTTAACAAAACCTCCAAGCTCACTAAATCCGAATTTTCATATTAACTATCACATCAATTCCTGTTAACATAACCAATAGGTTAACTTATGATCAAAGACCTCCCCTTAATAGTCTTTACATCTTAAGGAAGTGTAAAATCTCATTCCCATAATATCCATTATTGCTATAACATGGTAAGCAAATGCAACAACACCTCAACACTTCTAATAGCAACCATTCAACACCATGTGGCCTCCCATACTACAAGTTTTGCCACAATCAGCATCCATACTTCATTTTCTTCAATCAAACATACAACTCATAACATAAATAGCCATAACTTCATGTATAATGAATTCAAAGCAATAAGTATAAAATGAGTTCAACTACACTTGCCATCATATTCTATGCCTTAAAGCTTAATTTAAGGTTTCATAAAAATCTACAAACCCTAGCATAAACCTACTCATGGGAGGTTCTGCCTTACCTTTTTAAAGACTTCCTCCAACAAATCCTTTGCCTTTGACTTCTTTTACCACCTATCCTACATATATACATTATACCTCATATCTACTTCAAATCTTCAAATCACATCAATAAAGTTTTTAATCTACCTTAACCTTCAATTGAGATCCAAGGCTCCCATCTTGTTCTCCTTGAAAAATTATGCAAAACCCTTGAAACCTAGAGAAAGAAAGCTTGTTTCATGGAAGATTTGAGAGAAAATGGAAGAAATGTTGAAGAAATCTCTCTCCCTTGGCTTGAACGAATTTCATCTCATTATAGGAAAATATTTCATTTATTTTCCAAAATTATGCTATTGCCCAATTATTTTAATTGTATAACTCATAAGTCCTTAATTCTTCTATAAGGGCATTTTGGTCATTTCACACTACATAATTTAACTTATTAAATGCCATTAAATGCAATGAAGCCTACTCATCCTGGACTTTTTCAATGCTTATCCAGAGCAAAATAACCATTTTACCCCCAAGCCTTTCTATGGATAATTGATTCATAACGTTCCAAATGAATTGACTATTTTGCCCTTAGTTAGATTTTATGCTTTTTAACATAAATAAACATTAAAGAACTATTTTGAGTTAGGAACATACCTTTGACATCTTGGGTATTACAAACAAGCAACATGCCCATTCTATCAAGTCAAAAGTCAAATACTCAGAATCCAAATGATTTGGCGCCTTTGACAAATTGCAATATAGCTTCGACATCAAGTTGAAGTTCATTGGTTCCAAGTGAAGATCATTCCTCGCGTTGGAATGACCGATCCTACTCAAGATCATCTCTGGCAGAACAAGTCGCATCGCAATGGAATGAACAAGCAACATGCCCATTCTATCAAGTCAAAAGTCAAGTACTCAAAATCCAGATGATTTTGTGCCTTTGACAAACTTTCAAGATGAGCCTCGACAATCAAGTTGAAGTTCATGTGTCCAAGTGGAATGATCATTCCTCGCGGTGGAATGACCGATCCTACTCAAAATCATTCTTGGTAGAACGTCATTATTCAGGAAGTCTTGCATGCTTCTAGAATTTTTAGGGATTTGTAAGGAGCCAATGGACCAATCATTCCCGTGGTGAAGGATTGTTACCGATGGTATACGAGCATTCGCGATAGTGAAGGATCATTTCGAAAACCCTAAAGCTATGCAAAAGCAACCCTTATGAAAGGAACAACCATCACAATAGTGGAACACCTATTCTCCCAGGTTTGCAGGCTTTTCAAGTTGCATTAACGTAACAACGTCTTTTTACTTCAGAAGAGATGAGCAATAAATAGTGTTTTATGCAAAAAAGACAAGAGAGAATATTAGAGAACACAATTCTTACAAAATCATTCTCACTAATCCCTTGAGCTAGAAATCAAAATCAAAACAATCACTCTCTAGTCCTCATTCGAAAACCTTTGAGTATTGTTCTTATTGTGTATTTAAGCCTAGTTTAAGAGGCAATATTCACAACTTTTCAAACATATTAGGTCAAAATCCTATGAACTAGAGTGAAATCATATCAAACTATTGTAAGAGGTAAAATCCTGTCAAACTAGTGTATTTGATAATCTTATTCTAGTGGAACTTCAGGAGGTTGCCTTGAAAGTTGATGTAAGAGGCTTGTGGTATACTTTGAACCACTATAAATCTCTAAGTGTTTCTTCTCTCTAACTTCATTTATTATTCCTTGCATAATTACTTGAGCACATCATATCACTTGCACTCATTCATTGGTCAAATTTAATTCTCTCTCATTTATTACTCAACATTGTTTCTTTATCTTCACATCATTCTCATGTATGCCTATCATTGTTATGTTTTAAGTGTATAACTTGCTTGGTTGGTAAAAGTTTTTATTTTGCAATTACTTTTATGATTCTTATTCACCCCCTCTAGGAATAGTTTGCCATATAGGTTTTACACATATAGGTGTGGCACTGGTTTCAGATTTGCCTCGTACCCCATCTTCTCAAATGCAGACTGGTAAAGGATGTCACTCTTACCGTACCCACCAGCATCCTGCAGAACTTATTATTTCCTACCTGGGTAATGATACGTGCATCGTTTTGAGGAGATGAGCACCCATCCGCATCTTCCCTATGAAGTTGATCACCTTAGCTTCTCCTTTTAGACACTTTGTTGATCGT
The DNA here is from genome assembly GCF_008641045.1 of Pistacia vera. Classification (NCBI taxonomy): domain Eukaryota; kingdom Viridiplantae; phylum Streptophyta; class Magnoliopsida; order Sapindales; family Anacardiaceae; genus Pistacia; species Pistacia vera. Next base: position 636,845 of record NW_022195652.1, read on the forward strand.
AGCTCGAGACTAAGCCCACCAACAACAACCTCTCTTCTCTTGCATAAAGGTCCTTTGAGCGTCTAGAATTACCTCCAACATGCGATCCCCCAAAATTGTTTTGTTACATTGAGTTCTCCCTGGATCCTGTTGCTAGTCATCATCACCATTTCACCCCCTACAACTTCCACGGTCATTGACATTGTTTCAAATGACCCATTCGATGAGGTCTTCAATTGCATCTTTGAGGACGCAACATTCATCGATGTTATGCCTGATGTCTTGATGGTAGCTACAATATTTCTTGGGGTCATGCTATTATGGTTCCTTCTTAGACGTTGGTTTTGAAAGCAGTCCTACGTCCATAGAAACTGTGAAGATATGATCTAGAGAAAAGACTAAAAGAGTATACTCATTGTAACGAGAAAACGACATGAGTGTCTTCCTAGATTCTACTCGCTATTTTTATGCCTTCCTCATGTCCCTGTCATCCCTTATGTTCTGATTATCTCTTCTCTTATCCCTTAGTCTATCCTCAATTCAGACATGAGCACTAGTCGAGGCCTTGAATCGTTGTGCCTCAAGGTGGCCATGAAATTCTCTATCCATAGATGCTCCTCGACCTACCTATAAAATCAGGGGAGGACACTCTTTCTACTTGTCATTTTATGGTAAACTCCAACAATGATGAGTGTTCGACTAATTCCTTAGGAGCATTGGCTTCCCTATTGATCTCGGATTTGAATTTTTCTAGGTAAGACTTCAATGTCTCATCCTTTTCTTATGAATGTTGCTTATGTTAGTTGTTGTATGGGTTTTACGCAATGGAATTAAAAATAATCCCCAACAACAACCATAAGCCTAGATCCTATACTCAATTTTTACGTTATTAGCACTAAAATGATATTAAATAAAACGTTCCAGTTTTCATACTAGCATTTGGAGGCTCCTTCTTTCGATGCGTTGCTCCCACTCTAAGACGAGAGTGAACTCTCAGTATCCACACGAAGACTAGACGACGATCACCTAGCAATTCAAAGTGCTAGCCGAAACCGCGGGTTCAAGATGAGTGCTCTCCTCCCACAACAATGGGTGACCATGGCTTAGGAGAGTGAGGAGAGAGAGAGAGAGAGAGAGGAGTGGAGGCTAGGGTTTCCTGAATATAGGTCTTATTGTTTTTTATTTTAGTTGCACTTAATAGTGCAAATCAAAAACCCTAATCTTATGGAATTGAATTAATATATTCCATAATAGATTAATCAATATATTCAATTACCATCACAAGGTAATTTGGTATATTTAAAGTCATTTTAATATGAATTTCATATATATTTACTATATATTTAAATATATAATCTCATTATTTTAATTTCCATATGAAATTAAATATAGGAAACAACTCAACAAATTTAATTGCATGTGAGATTAACTAAATGCTCTTTCATCTTAAAAGACAAAATACCCCTCTCACTTGTTTATCCTTAATCTGTCTTCTATGTGTGTGACCCCGAAGGCTTCTCATCATATCGCAGTGAGTGTATCGCGATTGACACCCAATCAATCGTCTCACTAAACACAATTTAAGATTGGCCTCTACAAGGCATCATGGCCACCCGATAGATTTAGATTCAGTGAAATACTTACCTATCAACAATATAATTACTATGCAATTCAATACTTTTATCATCCATTATCTCATCAAGGTCGAGGTCGAGGTATAGAAGTAGAGTCAACCTCGGATATCCTTAATATCTCAGTATGTGTTATTGGACCAACACCGGAATTGACTAGATTGAGGTACAACTTAATCCCATTGTGGCAACAGATTTAGTGTTGTTGTTATTTACCAAATTGCTCATTGAGATAATTTCTCCCATACCCAACAGTTGAGAATCCTTTGTCATCCACCATAGTCTTGATACACTTCTCGTGTAGCCAATCACTACTGTTTTGATAGCTTTGAATAGAACTACATTGGGTTGTGTCAAACTGTTAGAGTAGATGCCCTAGAGCCAATCAATTATTGTAGAATTGACTCTTTGTAACAATGTTCATTAATCAATAAAAGGCATTTTATTCTATTAGCGTAAATCATTATATTGCATATATATTGATATATGTCCTTAGAATGGTAGAACCGTGACGAGGGTATCAAGTGTTTCAAATCTGATAGTGAAAACCTTATAGCACATATGGTGGTCATTCTAAAACGTCCGTAGCCCCAGTTGTTCTAAAGTGGGCCAAGATATACGGTAGGCTTCATAGTGTTGAACGACCTTGTCGAAAGCAGTGACTGATCTCACTTGTCAAGGTTGTTTGGTGCACACCTGGTGCAACACATGGTGCTTGCTATAGCGTACACCGCAGCAAGTTCACTAGACTGACCCACCAAGGATTCCATATGGATGGTAACCCAGTGTCTATGAACAAATCCTCTAACGAATGGTATTGCATGTGATCCTTAGACTTGAGATCACCGGAGCGCCTTGTGCACCGATTGGTGTAGTTTGCACACTAGCTTAACATAGTTCTTTTCAGAGCTGTCAATGCGGTGGTGATTGCTGCATCAAGGAGTGTATCAAGACTATGGTGGATTGACAGGATTCACACTCCTGGTATGGGAAGATTAACTATGGCCACGTGGGATTGAGTTGTTGCTCTATCCAGTTATATTATGGTCATTGGTCCAAAACTGAATACATAATATCATGAGTAACCGAAGGTTGACACTATTTCTATGCCTTTGCTTGTTGAGAACGTATGAGAGGGATTGAATTGCACAGTAACCATATCGTTGACAGGTAGCTACTTTGTTGAATCCGAATCTATTGGGTGGCCATGATGCCTTGCTAGGGCCTAATCTTGGTCCTGTATTAGTGAGAAGATTAATTGGTGTTAATCACGATACTATACACTGCCGATATGATGAGGAGCCTATGGGTCATACACATGAAGTAATTTAAGATTCAAGAAAAAGAAGGGTGTTTTCGTCTTTTAAGGTGAAAGGGTTTTTGGTAATTTCACAGTGCTAAATTTGCTGAGGTCGTAGCCTTATTTAATTTGTTAGAAAAATTAAATAATTGAAATTACGTTTAAATATGTTTTCACATAATTTAATTAAGTCATCATTATTGTTAAATGTTAATATATATATATATATTATATATATATAATAAATATAATTATTGATTTAATTGAGATAATGATGAAATTAATAAAATATCTATTGGGGGTTTTGGGTTGGAGCCCAAACCTATTCCATATGGAATAGGCATTAAGGTTTTACTATAAAAAAAAGTTAAATCTAAAGAAAGAGTTAATTCATTAGTTCATTCTTTGTAAAAACCATACACAGCAGCCCCCTATTTTCTTCTCCCACGGTAGAAACACTTTTGCCTAAAATCATTCAATAGATTTTTCTTTTCTTCTTAATCTTGAAGCCAAAGAGGATCTAGCAAATCCCTCTTTGGTTCTTTTGAGATTGTCTTCGTGTGGACTATGTGGGTTCGATCCTACACTTGGATTGGTAGCAAACGTTCAAAGAACATCGTGGTAGAGCCTCCAAACGTGCATATGGTTTCTAAACATAGTTTTAATTTCTGTAGATTCTTGCTTTAATATGAATGTGTAAAATTATACCCTTGATCTTGGCTCATTGAACGACCTTGTATTATATTTTTCTTGTTTCCGCTACGTATACGGACCGTTTACTAACACAAACTACACCAATTGGTGCACAAGGCGCTCCAATGATCTCAAGCTAAGGATCACATGCACCACAATTTGTTAGAGGATTCATTCCACAGACACTAGGTTGCCATCTATTGGAATCTTCTAGTGTTTTGTCCAGTGAACTCGCCTATAGCAAGCGCCCATGGCGTGTACCAATTTCTCAACAACAACCTTGACAAGTGAGATCAATCATTGTCTTTTAACAGGTCATTCACACTATGATAGTCTTACCGTATTATCTTGTCCTTATTTAGAATAATACTAGGCTACAGATGTTTCTAGAATGGCCACCATAGTGTGATATATCTTCACTATCAAGATTTGAAACACTCGATACCCTCATCACGATTCTACCATTCTAAAGACATCCATTATAACATAGTAAAATACAATTACATAATTAAATCCCTTTTATTAATTATTAACATTATTTACAAGATCAACATTTACAATATGGATTGGCTCTAAGGCACCTACTCTATAGCTTAGGTGCTTAGGCATTGAAAACTTCTTGTTTGCTTGAAATTGCTTGAGAAATTTAAACTTAGCTATTTCTAGTGGATATGGATCTAGCAGGGAGCGATCTAAACCATCTCTTTCTTCCCGTTGTTAGAGTGACGCCAAACATCGAATTTGGTGAGATCTGAGACCTGGTGCAACTCCATCAGTTGTTGAAGGCATCTAGATGATCTTGAGGATCATCATTCCATCAAAAGCCTTCATGTCGAGCATTCTGAACATTGACAAGAAGGGTGTGTGGAGCACTGCAATAGAAAATGGAGATTCCTATGTACAGATTCCTGCTCATCCTGATAGGCTCAAAGTTCGTCGAAGACTTTTTGTAATTCATCTAGTTGCAGGCCAGCTAGATGACTACTTTGTATACCTTAGTATGGACTCTCGACTATTTCGTGCGCATCAAGTGGTCATAGAGATCCTCACATTTGGCAAGTTATCATGCTCACCCCATTCTCTCAAACACACTTTGGTGTGGATCGTTGCTCAAGAAGAGCGAGTTGTCTGTGCTAAGTGGCTATTATCAACCATCGTTGTGTGTGGATTTATTGAATAAAGTGCAGAATTATAGACAAATTTTTTATTCAAAACCCTAATTCCCTGGATCATGGATTGATGTATCTAATCCATTCAAAACAATATATACATATAGATTAAATATTAAATATTTATACCTTCGATTGGAGGCCCTTCACTGGATTTGTAGATTCGCTTTCACTCCAAGCTAGGAAGGAACGGTATCCACACAAAGATAGTGTAAAATAAAAAGGTGCAGATTTTTCAAAGAGAAAAATTCCACTCTCAAAAGGGGGCATATGGTTTAGAGAAGAGAGAGAGAGAGAGAGGGTGACTAGGTTTTTTTCTTTAGAAATATATTGTGTTTTTTTTCTTATTAGGTTTTAATTTTAAGTTGACTTATAGTGCAACTATTAAAACCCTAATCCCAATTAGGAATAGCAATCAACTTATTCCTTCATTAGAATGATATAACCCACAAACCAATCAAGGTAAATAGATATTTTATTTAATATTATATTATCCTAAAATTATATATGTAAATAATTAATCTTAACCAATAATTCACATTTAAATATGCACATATATTTAATATGTAATCTCACTTTAATTTCCACTAAAATTAAATATATGCAACAACCACTGTAAATTTAATTACACTATGAGTGATGTATGGAAAATAGTGTTAAATGAGGTTTATTAGAATTTAATTTTGTTTCCCTTCTTTATTTGATTTCCTTATTTATTTAGAGTTTCATAATAGGAATCAAGTAGTTTTCTTTTTTAATTAGGAGTTTAGTCGATTTAGAAGTTTTAATTTAGTTAAATTTTACTTTCTTATTTTATAATTAGTTACAGTTTGGACGAGTGAGATGGTGCTGGGTGAACGCCATCAGGCCGTACCTCCGGTAAGATGAGGCCATGACGTTAGTAAGAAAGTGTGAGGAAGGAATTAAGAAAAAAATAGTTACGAGGATAGACAAATAGAGGGTTTACTTACTGAGCATTATTTTGTGCTCACCCCGTCATTTTCCTTTGTGGATGCAGGATCTAGGTGATGATGCAGTCGGAGGGGCGTCGGCAAGCGAGGAGTAATAGCTACACTGTTTCCCCTGTTTTTGTCTTTTTAAATGGCATTTTGTAAATAATGCTCTTTGTGTATAAAAGACTTATTACATATAATAAAAAGAAAAGTTTTGTGCCCATTTTCTATTATTATTATGCTAGCATTTTACTAGTTATAGCAGTTGTTACATAATAGCACAACAGAAAGATATTTAAAGTAGTTTGAATGCTAAATGCAAATCCTACGTCCACTGTTCTTGTATTGTCTTTTGTGTTTTTGTTGCGCACAAGTTCGACTTACAAAATATGAATCAAAATATCAGCCCTAATTTAAGTAAAAAAATAAGCTCATATACTATTGCATTAGCAAACTTGTAAATAAAGTTAACCTAAAAAGAATGACATGTGGTGTGAATCCATGCTCCAAGATTTATCGCATAACACCTACAAATCTGAAAAAAGACATCTCTGTAAAAATTTTCATAAACCTTTTAAATAAAAAATAAGAGAGTTCACATCTAATTAGATCAACCTCATGAAAAATAAAAAATATGTACCCGTTTATATAAATATATATAATGATCACTATTCTAGATAGAATGGGGTCTCAAATTCCTCAAAGTACATTAAGGAAGAGTTGATGGCTATATATGTTTTTATACAACATTTCGAAGTGCGTTTATAATTAACAAAACCTTGGCAATGTTCAAACTATATCTATTCAAACGCAAAATTTTGAAAATGCTTTATATCAGTGCCACTCTCTCTTAAACCACACGTTCAATGCAGATCCGCTTAACCTGCTTCCTGCATGTAAACCACGCGTTTAAGTAAGGTGAACAAAGAATTCTCTGTTTCCGCTAGTCTGTTACTTGTCACTGAAGACTTGTTCCAAGTCTCATGAACAAAATTAAAACCTCTCTCTCTCTCATTGAGTAGTCTTATTCATTTGAGTTTAAATTTTCTGTGAAAATTAAGCTCCGTTTTAATTAGTTAAGCTTATCATGGATGAAGAGTATGATGTAATAGTGCTTGGGACTGGTCTCAAGGAGTGCATTCTCAGTGGTCTTCTCTCTGTAGATGGACTCAAAGTAATTCTTTTTCCTCTTGTTATTATTTTCTATGTAGATTGGATTTGGGAGTTTGATGGTGAACATTTTACAATATTGTTTGACTGTGATATGAAAACGAATTATTTTTCATTAACTTTGATCCCATTCAAATGTAGTCTCACCAAAATTGTTCAAAATGATGTTTATAAATATGTGCTTTTTTAATTTGGAATTTAGATTGAATTTATTGTTTTTAAAAATAATTTTTGAAGATGATCCTAATTTTTATCGTTCAAGAAACTATTGATCATCTTCTGTTTATTTTTCTTGGTCTCTTATGTCTGAAACAGTTGTATATTAAAAAAAATAATAATAAATCAATTTCGATTCAGATTTTGGGATTATATGTAAAAGTGGCTTTCGGAAAGAGTGCAAACAACCACATTTGTTTTTTAGAAAAAAAAAAAAAAAAAAAAAATCATATTTTGATGAATAATGCTTTCTGGTGTAATTTTCTTTGAAGGATTTTATGGATTAATCCTTTTTCTTATTTTTAATTTGATGAGTTAAGGGATTCAATGATATATAAAGTACATAATTAATCAGTGACTTTCATGTCAAACAGGTTTTGCACATGGACAGAAATGACTACTATGGAGGAGAATCAACTTCTATCAATCTTAAACAGGTCACTCTTCTCATACCTGAATTGTATATATACTTTTTATCTGAAATCTCATCTCTGTAACCTTTATTTTGGTGGCTTATAGCTATGGAAGCGTTTCAAGGGAGACGATCAGCCTCCAGAAAGCCTAGGCTCCAGCAAGGATTATAATGTTGATATGGTACCCAAGGTATGCATTATAAATTCACCATTTAATATTTGGTTAATTTGTTGTGTTACTCATATTGTGTTAAGGTTTTTGAACATCTACATGTGTACTCTTGAAACAAATTTATCTGACACTGAGAATGGCAGCATAGTTTGAGTTTTCTAGTCTATGGAGATCAATAATTTTAGTGCACACATATTGAGTTCTAGTTTGTTGGTACAACAGCTTTGTGAAAATTAGAATTAGAATTTCATAAGTAAAATTTACATTCTTGCACATTCATGCATAAAGTGATATTATTGAAACCTGTTATTCTACTGCAAAGCTTACCATAATCCTTTATTTTCTTCATCAAAATCATCTCATTCCCAACTCATGTTACCTTGGTGAGTATTCCCTTGAAAATGATCCCCTGTAGAATTGCAAACGCTAGTAATTATGTAGAGATCACGTTGAACTAAAGACGACATATATCTCTCTGAGAATTGAAAGAACACCTCGTCATCTTACGGATATTAGTACTCCAGCAGATATCAAGATTTGAGCTTTTATGTTGATACTCTGCAGCTGTCAAAAATGAACAAATCACATGAAAGATAAAGAGGTATCATATAATCTGAAATGATAGAACTGTCTTTTTATATGTAGCTCTAGTACTTACCATGAAACAAAAGGTATCCATCCATGTTGAACTGGAAAGATAAGGAAGTTCGCTTGGTGCTGGTACTATGGTGATTGCTTAAAATTGTAGCTTCTTGCTTCATGCTGATGTATTTGCTTTATTTTGTCTTGTTCTCTTAATATGTTTCTACTTAATTTCTGTGTAAAGTTTCAGAATTAGATATGTTGAACCACGTAGTTACACCATTATATCCCCTAAGTTAAATACATTATGGCATCAAGACTAAATGCTAACTTGTTTTCCTGGGTAAAGGAAGTTCTTATGGTTGCTTGTTTCTTTTTTCTCAAATAAATAGCAATATTTCCATGGTTTGTATTGCATAATTCAAACTTTCCAATTATGCTTTACCTAGAATAAACTATCGGTATGTTGTATGCATAATAGGATTAATTTGTTTTCGTAGTTTATGATGGCCAACGGCGGTTTGGTCCGTGTTCTTATCCACACAGATGTTACCAAGTATCTTAACTTCAAAGCTGTTGATGGTAGTTTTGTGTACAACAAGGGGAAGGTGTGTCCATTATAGCATATGAATTTTATATACTAGTTAGTCATTCAAAATTATAACTAGTCTCTTATTTCTGCATTCAATAGGAACATGATTATATTGTTTGTTATAACTTACAAGGTTTATCCTTATTTTCAGATCTATAAAGTTCCAGCAACTGATGTTGAAGCGCTGAAATCACCTTTGATGGGACTGTTTGAGAAGCGCCGTGCTCGAAAATTCTTCATTTATGTCCAAGAATATGAAGATGATGATCCAAAATCTCATGAAGGCCTGGACTTGAACAAAGTTACAGCAAGAGAGATTATCTCGTATTAACCTTTCACCATTGCATATCTTGCTAAAACACTTGAGAATGTTACTTGAATCCATATACACTAGGATTTACAATGGTTATAAATTCTACGCTTACGTTTTGTAATTTTGAAGTTGCCAACTTTCCTTAAGTATTAACAATGAAACACAAACATAACTGGTATCAGAGTTGGACCCACCATCTGATTGGACCTCATTTAGTGAATCTCACAAAATAAGAAATAAGAACTCATGTAAGGGTGAGATTTATCCATTTCATGTGATTTCTTATACCATTTTGCTACACTCTGTTTTGCTAATAAAGATTTGAAGCATGTTGATTCAAACAATTTAAGTTTTGTTCTAACATTTTTTTTTTTTTTTTCTGATGAAAGATACGTATGAGATTAGATCTTAATAATTTTGCTGCATTAATGTTTGCATGAATGAAACATCTCTGGCTATCATTTTATTTCCCCTTCCTCCTCTCAACTTTTTTAATAAAAAATTCTCAGCTTATTGCTTTATTCAATTAGCATTGTTAATTATATATCACATACCTGATGTCTGTTTTGTAGAAAGTATGGGCTTGAAGATGATACAATTGACTTCATTGGTCATGCCTTGGCACTTCAAATTGATGACAGTTATCTGGATCAACCAGCTATGGATTTTGTGAAGAGAATTAAGGTGAAACTATGTTTCTTTTTCCTGAATTAGCATGTTTGCATTTGCAATGAGTATGCCATTCAAAATATTTCTTGCCGCAAGCTTCTAGAAATTGTATGCCAAGGATTTAATTACTCCACGGATTAGAACAATTTTTTGTTTGACACCGTTCATTATCTGTCAATCTCTAGCTTATGTATGCATGTAGGGTGATTGAAATCTTGCAAGCTTTTCACTCTTATAGTTCTGTTACGTTATATTCAGGTGATTATAAGATCACATGTAATGCATGAAAATTTGTTTCAATGGTTCAGTTTAACATTCAAGAAGAATAAACACATATCAAATTCCTAGAAGTACAATTACTCTGGTTTTTAAGCCATGTGGTTCCTTTATATTTACTGTGTGCCTCTTGCTTCAAATGGCAACATAAAGATAAGATAGATCTTCAGAAATTTAATCTTTAGAGCTAATCAACCAAACTTTTAACCTTTTTTTTTTTTTTTTTCTAAAGCTTTATGCGGAGTCTTTAGCACGTTTCCAAGGAGGTTCTCCTTATATTTACCCTCTATATGGACTGGGGGAGTTGCCACAGGTGATTTTTTTTTAATATTTCATATATGTAGGCAGCAAATGTAGTTTCACTTCAACATTTTATCATTCATTACTGGCAGGCATTTGCACGTTTAAGTGCTGTTTATGGTGGAACTTACATGCTCAACAAGCCAGACTGTAAGGTAACTCTATCAGTATAGTTTCTTATCCAGAAAGTTTTTAACCGTTTTATCGTTAGAGGTGCAAGAATATTATTAGGCTTAAGTTATGGTTCTTCACTAGACATAAATTCGAGAAAAATTGCCTTAAGCCCCACCTTATGAAACCCTCCAAGAGTAGGCACTCATGAAGTACAAAAGAGTATGCTTCCTAGATGTATCCTATGGTTCTCAAGTAAAAACTTTAACCAGCCCCTATCATATTTTTTATCTGCACTGATCTTTTGTTTTACACAAATGTGCTTGGAATTTCTCCATCTTCATGTTCCAATATTGTGGAGTTTATAGATTGTCTATTAAGACAACTCTTTTAAACATCAAACACTATTCCACAGCCATCCTCTCTTTTAAAGTCACATTTATGGTAGCTGATCTCTGGGACATTCCAATTTCATCCCATCATTACCTGGCAACAATTTATCTGTAAGTGTCACTCCCTAGTTTCTCCAATTTCTGAAGAGTGCAGTTAAACTTATGCAATTCTGTATTTTTTTTATGATAGGTAGAGTTTGATGGTGATGGAAAAGCTATTGGTGTGACATCCGAAGGAGAAACTGCTAAATGTAAAAAGATTGTTTGTGATCCATCATATTTGCCTGATAAGGTAACCTCTAGTAATGTTTTTGACATTAATAAATTACGTTTTTCAGCTCAACTGGCTGATACATTAAAAAAGCAGCTGCATGTGTTCAAGATCAAAGCCAACTAGAATACTCGACCTTAATAGAAAATATGCATTATTCAGCCCTACTTATTTGGTCATCCTCTGCCGTTTCTTTCACAACAGGTTAAAAAGGTTGGAAAGGTTGCTCGTGCAATATGTATAATGAACCATCCAATTCCAGACACAAAAGATTCTCATTCATGCCAGGTTATTTTGCCACAGAAGCAACTCGGTCGTAAATCAGACATGTATGTTGGGCTAAATTTCATTTTGCAGTTTTTATTGATCGTTTTTGACATATTAAAACAATAGAAAAAATGACAATGCACATGTAGTACAAATGTTCATATTTTTAATTTAGGCTTCTTATATCCTTCTTAACAATGAGATTGAGTATCCTATTGGATTTAAGGTAATCAATCATAACCTTCAAGGTAATATTAGTCAAAAGCATGATTTTAATTATAGCTCACATTTCCTCACACCACCAGTTTTTTTGTAAATTTTAAGTGCATAGAGTTGTATGAGTATGTAGAAAAAGAAAACACGCATTTGAATTACGAACTTTTAGCTTCAGCCTTCAGGCATCATAGCTGGAAGTTTCAACTATTTTAATTGCTGCAGGTACCTTTTCTGTTGTTCATATGCTCACAATGTAGCTTCAAAAGGACTATACATTGCTTTTGTTACAACAGAAGCTGAAACCGAAAATCCTGAAGTTGAGCTGAAGCCTGGCATCGATCTTCTTGGACCTGTAAAGGAGATGTTCTTTGACACTTACGAAAGATTTGTGCCAATAAACAACCATGAAGCTGAAAACTGTTTCATATCTACTGTGAGTAGCCATTCATGTTATATTTCATATATACATATGGTATATTCTTAAAGAAAAGCGCAATTGAGCTTCTGTTCATTCACTTATTTTGCCTTCATTTCGACTTTAAGTTTAAACTTCTTGCAGAGTTATGATGCAACAACACACTTCGAAACCACTGTAACGGATGTGCTACAGATGTACAGCAAGATTACTGGAAAGGTAGTATTTAGTGGGATATTCAATCCTGGAGATAGTAACAATTTCGTCTTGAGGTTTGATCTAAGTAACACTTTAGTTTTCTAGAAATTTTTTTAGCAAAGATTTGGTACCCGTCCCCGTAGGGATTATTGCCATCTCTAAAAATCAAAACGTTATTAAAAAGATCTAACAAGACTGAAGGTTACTAGCCAAATCTCAAGGATGAAATTGTTATTTTTCCATCAATATCCTGTTAACATTAAGTAGTTCACTTATCATTTGGCCTTGTTGTTTTTATGGTTCAGGAACTTGATCTGTCTGTGGACCTGAGTGCTGCTAGTGCTACTGCTAATCAATGAAATTAATAAAGCTTCTTCTCATGCCAAAGTATTCGCAAAAGGGAGGATTATTTCTTTAGATTCTTTTTTCAGTTTGTTTAAATTAATATGATAAACAAGCTCATCATTTTTCATAGCATTCTTTCAAACAGATTTGTGATGTTTTAAGATAATGATCGATTTTTTTATGCTAACTCTATGACCCGACTTCTTTGTTGAAATCAGATTTCAACACTCTAATCCGATTTTAATAAAGATTGACTCACTATTTAATCTTACAAACTTTTTCTTACAACTTCGATGTGGCAACTCACAATTGATCAACTTACAATTAGGTAAGCGGGACCCATAGCGAGTAGGTGAAATCCATTTATGAGTTGATCAATTCCGAACTATTATATCGAGATTATGAGGAAAAGTTTGTGAGATTTGATTGTAAGTGTAGTATTGTCTGTCCCCTAACAAACTTCATTAGCATAAACTACAAACAAATTCATTAGCACCAATTAATCCCATTATTTCGCATTTAAGTGTTAATATGATTTTAGGAATACGATGGTGGGGTGGGTAATATAGCATGAATGGAGGAAATGAAGTTTTAATTCTTTTAAAATAAGAGAAAATCCACGCTATAGCAGTGGTACCAACTTAGATTGCTGAGTTGATACCACAAGCAAATTATATCTTGACATGTGTAAATTTCATTTAAGTAAATGAAAGACCAAATTAAAAGACAGTTAAAAATGGAGGACCAAACAAATATATGACTATAATAAAATTAATGCAAGGAACGGCAAAGTAACGACGCGCAAGCCGAAGTTGTCAAATGACGCTAGGAAAGTATCAGGGAACAAAAATGCTATTTACACCGAAAGTTGGTATCGAAAATTTACACCGAAATACGTGACACCTGACTCAGACGTCGCCATGTAGGACGATAGAAGACTTCCATAAATGGACGGACGTCCAACATTTTCGAACGGTTGTCCATACTTCCTGGACTGCCATTCATTCAGGAATGGATTACGGTCCATAAAAAATATTTAAAAATAATTAAAAAAATCAATGGACTCCCGTCCAAATACTAGGGACGGGCGTCCCTTTAATATGGACGACCATCCAAATAAGCACACTAGATAGACGCCTGTCCATCTAATGTGGACGACAGTCCCTTTGCCGTCCACATTAAATGGACAGGCGTCCCAATTCTTCCACTTCACTTGTTTATTCTTCAACTCCTCCCTCATATAATCCATAACATAAAAAATAATGCTGCTACTCACATTTCCATAGGCCATTAAAGCCTTCCTGCTATACTCCAGCATCTCATTGTTTAATTTCAATTTGTTTTCCAGGCGGTTTAGAATTGTTGGTCCACCAAGATGGACTGCCCAAAACAAATCATTGAATTTGGACGGCAATCCATCCTGGTGGACCAGCAATTCTAAACCGCCTAGAAAACAAATTGAAATTGAACAATGAGAAGCTGGAGTATAGCAGGAAGGCTTTAATGGACTATGGAAATGTGAGTAGCAGCACTATTTATTATGTTATGGATTATATGAGGGAGGAGTTGAAGAATGAACAAGTGGAACTGGAACTAGAACTGGATGAATAGGGACGCCTGTCCATCTAATATGGACAGCAGTCCCTTCCCGTTTAGAGGGACTGTCGTCCACATTAGATGGACAGGCGTCCATCTAGTGTGCTTATTTGGACGATCGTCCATATAATTTGGACGGCCGTTCATATTAAAGGAATGCCCATCCCTAGTATTTGGACGGTCATCCATTGATTTTTAGTTTATTTTTATATATGTTTTATGGACCGTCATCCATTCCTGAATGAATGGTAGTCCAGGAAGTATGGACGGCCATCCATTTACGGAAGTCTTCTATTGTGTCCTATGTGGCGATGTCCGAGTCAGATGCCACGTATTTCAATGCAAATTTTCGGTGTCTGTAGCATTGCTGATTAGGGAAACCAGATCAGAAAAAATAATAATAACTGGAAAGACACATCGGCATACTAGGGGTGAGCGGGTCCAAGTACCCGCCTTAATCTTATGGAACCAGAACCGGAACTGGTCGATTCTTGAGATTTGAAACCGAAATTGGAACAGACCGGTTCCGATTCTTAAATGCCTAGAACCGGAACTTGTGGTTACAGGTTTCAATTCCAGACAGGGTACCCAGTACTATTCAAAAAATAAAAAAATAATATAAATTTATATTTTTATTAATTTTTTGCTCTCCTCTCTTTTCTCTCTCATTTTTCATTTTTTTCAAAACTTTCTCTCTCTTTTCTTGTGTAAACTCTTCTCATTTCTTCTGTAAATTCTTCTCTTCTTTCTTTTTGTTCCACCACTTGACTTGGCTACCGCAAGGCCCATCAGCTCCCTTCTTTCTTTTCTCTTTCATTTTTCGTTCTTCTCAAAACTTTCTTTCTCTCTTTTCTTTAGTAAATTCTTCTCTTCTTTCTCTTTGTTCAACCACTTCACTTGGCTGCTGCAAGGCCCACCAGCTCCCCCTTAACCTCCTCTTCAAACGCCACCCACACCCTCCCGCCACCACCCACCGACCGAATCGATGACCACTACAAATCCGCGCTCTTCAAGCTATTTTTCCAATTGCTCCCGATGTCAAAAATCCACCTAGTCACCACCAAAAGCTTCACTGACATCCCATCTAAAAAACCCCCAACTGTCGCGACCTTAGTTAGCCGCCGTTCACCATCCATGAATTCCTTGGGTTTTTTTGTGATTTTGGTGAAATTGGGTTAATTGGAGGTTGATTTTGGGTTTTTTACAAGGAGTTTGTCTTATGGTTGATTAGAGTTTGATTGTGCTTGAATTTGAATAGTTTGTGTTGATTTGGGTTGGATGTTGAAGTTTTGAAGACTTGCAATTTTTTGGTACACCACCTACTCAACCAAATTCCCCAGCCAACTCTCTTAAGCCCCCAACAAGCTAGTGATTATGGATTTGATTTAAATTATTTTCTATAATTTTTTTGGTTCTAAGTATTGGTTCCGGTTCCTGAAGTGGTGGAACCGAAACAGGAATCGCAAAGTATCAGTTCCACCAAATTTGGAACCAGTTGCGGACCCTAATAGGCTAGTTCTGGTTCCTACTCAAAATCGATGGGTGGGTACCCCCCAGTTCCAAGTAGAATCGTTACTCGTGCTCACCCCTACGGCATACTACAAATTCAAAGTAAGGAGGTGTCGTCTCTTCTCTAGACTTTTCAGGAGATGTTGAGTCCCTCGCTAGATTTTGCAATGGTGAACCAGATTGTCTTTGTTAGTGCATGCCCTAGGAACCAATCGCGTTGTTAGTTTAAGGACATTATATCTTGTAAATGTATTATGAATAAAAGAAAGTGTTCTTATTTCACATGTTGATTTACTGCTTCATTTATATTATAATTAATATTACATGTGAAATCTCCGGATGACACGGATCTTTAGAAGATCAGATTATCGAAGAATTCCCTACACAAGTAATGTTAATTGGGCAATAACATTGCATAGTAGGCATGTTGAATTTCTCCATTGAATATCATGTGATGGTATTAGTGTGGGTGATTATAAGAGGTATGTCACTAGACATTAGCATGGATAAACGGTTAGTGAACTATTAATCGAAAACGACCGATTACGATGAATCACATGGGCATGGTCAATGATGCATCGTAGGATCGTGCTAGTGTACCATTGATCCTTAGACTTGAGACATCACGGTTGAATTCAACATAGGATGCATATGGTTCATATGGTGTATAAGCACGAGATTAGTCATGTCTTGTGTAATAAGCCGGTTTGGTCATATGTTATTCATGTGCGAGGACAAGTGATGGTCAAGATGGGATTCGTTAACTCAAAATAGTCCAATCTCGAGTTCCCAGACGAATATCAATAAACATTGGAAAAAGGAAATCTCTAGCCAGAGTATAATGAATGTCAGATGAAAAGTAGTTTCGTGTTGACATGTTCCATTGTATCGATTGACAATTCGATTAAAGATTAAGTTAAGGGTTTTGACATACCATGAACCATTCTTAATCGGGATTAGATAACGAAGGGATTTTACTACACATTACGTACAATCAGAATAGGTTCATTGGAGTTTACATTTCATTGTGGTTTAAGGGTTATGGAACAATGCTAGACGTCTACCATAATCAGTGGGAGTTTCGATTATAAAGAGTTATAATGAAACATATCAAAATCTGATATTGGACCCACGGCTAGATCACAGTGAACCAAAATGATCACACATAAAACCAGGCTCAAGAAGAGAGAGTAATACATATCATTGATCAGATTAATGATGTTCGGACGTAAACAGTTGCATCTGAAATAGTGTATTGGTGAGAAATGATTATCCATAGATGGCTAGCACTAACCAAGGGTAATAAGGATTTATTAAATATTATTATTGAATTGGATTCAATGATGGGGACAAAAGTGCATTGGTTTTATTCTAAAGAGTTAGAATAATTAATAGGATTAAAATTGGGCTGATTATGAACTAACCATAAAGCCAAGGACTTGACATAAATGCTCTTTCCCAAGATTAATTTTAAATTGTTTGAAGACCTCCCAAGACAATTTAAAATTACACTTTGTGCCCATGGTATATAAACCAAGTGTTATACCATTTTCATTCAATTTTTGCAACAATTGAAAACAAAAGGCACTCTCTCGGCTCTTTCTCATCTTTGGCTTGGGTGGATTACATTTTGAGTTTCTTCATTCTCTTTTGAAGAATCTAGACTCCAAGTTTCAACATCAAGCATTTAATAGCAAAGGAGTAGGTAATATACTGTTCTTTTCTTTAAAAATTATCATTGTGTTATTTTTGTTTCCTACCTTGCATCCATCATCTTGTTCATCCATTTTACACCAATTTCCATGTCCAAAATGCATGAATCCTAACAATGGTATCAAAGCACGTTTAAATTCATGCATGCATGTAGCATTTTTGGTGAAAATGGCTTGGTTGGGACATGAATATGTTTTGGCTTTAGATGCATGTTGAAGTTATTTTGTATTTGAATACAAATGATGATGGATATGTCTTTCATGCTTATTAACATGCTTCTATGAATTTTTTATATTTAGAATACATAGTTTCTTGTTCTTGAAGTCATATGTAACATGCATGTATGATTATTGCATCATGCATTTTTGTTAAAATATGAATACTCATTCATATGATACATGCATGTGTAATGTGAGCATGTTTGATGCAAATTGATGACTTTGAAAAGGATGAATTCGGCCAAACATTATTTGGATGCTATTGTACTTTGATGCATGTTTGATAGTTATATGTGATAAGGAGTATAATGCATTTGGGTTGGATTGTATTGTGAATACAAATGTTTGCATGTTGATTAAGGTTAGTGTTTAAGCTTGTTCCGCATAAATTGTAATGTGAAAGAGGCATGTTTTAATGGTGATTATACTGTTTTCTTTTGAATTTGCTTGAAAAATCATGTGAGAATTGAATGCATGATTGATGCAAATTGGTATCACATCCAGCCATATCATAGATTGAATGGTGCTTGAATTGTTCATGTTTTGATAATGATCAATGGTGTATGGATTAAGGTGATATGCATGTTTGATTAATTCTTTGCTTATCACATGTTTTCTTTTTGGATGGTGATTCAAGTAAAAATCGGTGCATCATGATGCATAGTTGCATTTTTTTTTTATTTTATTGATTGATGATGTGAGAGGTTTTCTAATGTGATGGGTAATATAATATTTTTTATAAATATATTGGTGATGAAATTATGCATGTACCCTTGGTTTAATCATGACATATTTTATACATTTATTGCATGAAATCCTAAGGATAATATATATTTCTTTATATTCATGTGATGGATAATATAATGATATTATTTTTTTAAGGGTAGCAAAATTATGCATGTACCCTTTGTTCAATCATGGCATGTTTTTATGTATTTATTACATGAAGTCCTTAATTTATAATATTACAACTTTCATAATATTTTATTTATATGCCCTTGATTGTATTAATATTTATTAATGTGATCGATGAATATTAATTAGGGGATATCATGGGTTTATATATTTATTTTCCCGAAAATATTGGATATTTGGGCATGTAATATTCTTTCAATGGCTTGTAATAATAATTAAATTTATTATTAGTTTGTTATCCGGGCTTGTGTGTCCTAAATTGGTTTATGTAATCGTCCACCGAACAGAGGATGGAGATCGAATAATCACCAATGAAGTTCTGCATGGAGTGATAGAATTAGGTGAATAGTTTACCTAATTAGGATGTTTTTCAAAAACCCCCCATGATCATCCCACCATGTTTTATATTTATATAGATGCATTTGAATTAATGTTATGTGATATGTAAAACATTTTTAATCAAAGGTTAAACCTAATAATCTCCCTAACAAACAATATTAGAGCCAAGCCTTCCATTATGGCCAATTAATTCTTTACATAAAATTAGAGATCCCAAGAATTCTATTATGTGAGGGATGCTAATTTTATGACATGGAATTAATTGTCTTAGTTCTTGGATAGAAATTTTCATAATACCCAAGATTTCATAGTGAAGGTTAATGGGAATTCTATTTTAAGAAAGCATAATGGGTTGGATTTAACTAGTCTAGGGTACCAGATTTCTATTATTTGAGGTATCCAAAACTAGAGGCAAGGAATGAACCATACCTTATATAGTGATATAAAAGGAAATAGTTTCCTACTTGTTAAATTTTTGACCAAGATTATATTAGTGAGGATTAATTAAATTTAATAAGAATTTGATTCCCCAGTAGAAATTTATCCAACAAATTTCCAAATCGTCATTTAGAGGAGTATGGGATTTGAATAAATAGTGGGAGCTAATAAGATTAGGATTAAGGTTTTTTTTACAAGACCTAATAAAACTTAATTTTTCCTGTGTAGTCTTTCGGTATTTTTGTGATATTTAGTTAATGAAAATGAGCAATAACCTGCTTTGATGATTCTCGTAGACAAGTTGATCGGACCAAATTTTAATAATTGGTTAGGAATTTGAATTGTTCTAAATTCCGAAAAGCGGGTATGTCTTGGAAGCACCCCTTCCACTTTCTTTGCCTCCTGATGCCACATCGCCAGAAAAGGAAGTTTTCGAAAAGGGGCAAGAGGAGTTTTTTGCAGCTTCTTCTAGCAAGACTAAGAAGAAAAAATGGAACAAAACAAAATCCAAAAGTTGGACCAAATAAAAAACCTTTTAAGAAGGATGCTTCTAAGACCAAGTCGATGATAAAGGAAAGTGTTTTCCACTGTAAGAAAGATAGACATTGGAAGAGGAATTGTCCTCTTTATCTGAGAGCTTAAGAAAGCTCGAGCAGGTATGTTCCATTCTTATGTTATAGAATTTGAATTGAATTTTAGTTCAAATGATCTTCCTAGTATTAGATTCAACTGCTACATCTCACATTTGTGTTTCATTGCAGGCACTGCGGAATAGTTCTGCACTGTTAAAGGTGAGTCCTTTTGAAGATGGCAAATGGAGCAAAAGTTGCGATCGGCAGTACGGACTTGCCATTTGACATTCCCTTAGGACACATTTAGTATTTGTACAGAATTGTGTATTTTGCCAAAGCAACTAGAAACCTCATTTCTATTTCTGTTTTATGTAAATCTATGTACAAAATACAGTTTATAGAAATGAATGTCAATTTTTTTCGAAATGAATTAGTTGGCAAAGCATTAATACAAATGTTTGTATGTTTTGGTTATGAATGTTATGAACATAATCAATCCCATTACAAATTAGAGATCTCGAAATAAATTAATCCAAATTACCTTGGCATCATCATTAGTCTATAAGAGATAAAGGATAATCAGGTTAGAAGCAAATGGGCTTTTAAGCCTATTGGATTCATAACCCTATCCAACTTGTGAATCTTGTCTTCAAGAAAAAATGACCAAATCGCCCTTTAGGGTAAAAGGGAAGAATCCGAAGAATTATTAGAGGTTGTACATTCAGATGTATGAGACCATTTAATGAAATGGCTCGATGAGGTTTTCAATACTTCATTACCTTTATCACTGATTAGTCAGGTACGGGTATTTGTATTTAATGAAATACAAATCTAAATCCTTTGAAAAGTTTAAAGAGTTTAAGAATGAAGTAGAGAAACAGACCATAAAGAGTATTAAGACTTTATGATCAGATCATGGTAGTGAATACTTGAGTACAAAATTTCAAGATTTTCTAAAAGAGAATGGTATAATATCCCAGTTGACTCCTCCATATACGCCGTAACATAACAGTGTGTCTAAAAGGAGGAACTGTACTTTATTGGATATGGTACAGTCGATTGTAAGTTTTACAGACTTGTCAACGTCATTATAGGGATTTGCCCTTGAATCCGTTGTATATTCTAAATAGGGTACCATCTAAATCTACTGAGATGACACCATATGAGATGTGGTATGGTAAACCTCCTAGTCTCAAATATATGAGAATTTGGGGTTATCTAGCTTATGTCAAGATTGTCAAGACAAATAAGTTGGAAGTTAAATCTGAGAAAGGTCAGTTTATAGGGTATCCCAAAAATAGTTTGGGATATTATTTTTACTTCCACACTGATCAATGAATTTCGATCAGTAGGAATGCACACTTTCTTGAGAAAGAGTTCTTAGAAGAGAGTGGTGTAGGAAGAAAAATTGTGCTCCAAGAAGAGTCCGGGGAGCCTCAGACCAAAAATACTCAGATGGGTGGTCCCTCTCAAGAAACCTTAATACCTGAAACGGTTTTGTTTCATAAATCATCTAGAGTATCTCGACCTTTGGAAAGATATAGGATACTTCATGAAGAGATTTTTGAATCTATCATGATTGGAGAAGTCAGTCATAGGGATGATCCTAGAAGTTATGAAGAAGCGATATTAGATATCGATTCTGGAAAATGGCTAGAAGCTATGAATTCTGAGATAAAATCCATGTATGCTAATCAAGTATGGACTCTCATTGATCCTCCAGAAGGAATAGTTCCTATTGGATGTAGACGGATCTTCAAGAGAAAGATTGGAAAAGATGGAAAGGTAGAGACCTACAAAGCAAGACTAGTTGCGAAAGGTTATACTAGAAAACAAGGGTTGGATTATGAGGAAACTTTCTCACCAGTCGCTATGCTTAAATCAATCAGAATTATGCTAGCCATAGCTGCACATTATGATTATGAGATATGGCAGATGGATGTCAAAACAGCATTCCTCAATGGATTTATTAAGGAAAATATCTGCATGCAACAACCTATAGGTTTTGTATCCAGTTTTGAAAGAAATAAAGTGTGCAACCTGCATAAATCCATTTACAAGTTAAAACAAGCTTCAAGAAGCTGGAACATCCGGCTGTGTTTATAAATGGACAAAGGATCATGCAATCATATTTCTCATATTGTATGTAGATGACATACTATTGATGGGAAATGACATTGGGATGATGACTAAAGTTAAGTTGTGGTTATCCGAAACTTTCTCCATGAAAGACTTAAGAGAAGCGACCTACATCCTAAGAATTCGTATCTATAGAGATAGAACGAAAGGATTAATAGGCTTATCCCAGAAGATGTACATAGAAAAGATGTTGAAACGGTTTGGCATGCAAGACTCCAAAAAGGGAATTTTGCCTTGCAGTCATGGAATTCATCTTTCAAAAGATATGAGTCCAAAGACTGATCAAGAGCGTAAGCAGATGCGTGGGATACCCTATGCTTCAGCCGTAGGTAGTCTCATGTATGCTATGCTATGTACTAGCCTGATATTGCATATGTTGTGAGTGTTACAAGAAAATATCAATCCAGCCCGGGGGAAAAACACTGGTCAGCTGTTAAGACGATCCTTAAGTACTTAAGAAGAACTAAGGATCTAATACTAAGTTATGGAGGTTCAGAGTTGAAAATTGATGGATACTCTGATTCTAATTTTCAATCAGATATGGATGATAGAAAGTCTACATCCAGGTTCATTTTCAACATGCAATGGAGGTGCAGTCAGTTGGAAGAGTTCAAAATAGTCGACTCCTGCCGATTCCACTACAGAAGCTGAATACTGGCGTGCTGTCATATAGAATTAAAACCTAAAAACACATGTAGTAGTGTGAGTCAGGATCATTCCCATGGAGAGTGTCTAGCTGAATTTAATGTCACATGAACAAGGCTGGGGGGTTTTGAGTTAAACAGAAACAATTTCAGGAAAACAACAATTCAAATTAATCAATCAATCTAAATAACAAACCTTGGTCTAAGTCAACATCCACCATCGAAATCTTACAACTGATCATTGATGTAAAAATAAATCAATTCATACTTTGAGTATTCACCGTTGGAACTATTTTCCTATCTCTCCTTAGTTGTAATTAATTAGGAAACAAGCGATCTAATTAATCTTACTACTAAACAACCCTAGACAAGCGCTAAAGATTTAATCTAGTGGCAGCCTTAAAAACTAGAGAGATCGATGAAGCTAAACAACACAAACTCAAGCGGTTGTATTTAATTTAGTTGAATGTTCTTCTTAAGACTTAATAATTCCTGATGCAGCAAATTCTTAAACCCTAATTGCTTCACAAGTTGAAGGGATCAAACAATTACGGATTTGATATCTAACTTAGCAATAGATTGCAACAAATAATAAACTAGTAGGCCTCCTAGTAATTAAACGCAACAATAATGACAATATGCATAGAAGAACATCCAATACTCAAAACATAAATTGAACACTAAAAAAAATTAAATTAGATCTCATAGTTTTATTGATTCTGAGGCCTCCATTTCCTTCGATCAAGTTCTAAAAGTTTAGCCGCTCATGGCTATGAAAAACTCAAAAGAAAACGAATTCCAGCAGAGAGAGAAGAGAGA
This sequence comes from Pistacia vera, assembly GCF_008641045.1. Lineage (NCBI taxonomy): Eukaryota > Viridiplantae > Streptophyta > Magnoliopsida > Sapindales > Anacardiaceae > Pistacia > Pistacia vera. The sequence goes on from NW_022195652.1 coordinate 660,390, forward strand.
GGCGTGTGTGATATATCTCAATCTGATCTCTCTCTCCTTTTAAACATATCCCATTCAAGTATTTGAATTCTACTAAATCTCCTCAAAATATTCTAATATCCTAAAATAACATTTATCCTAATCTAATTCTAATTAATTGAAAATAAAATAAAGTCCTAAAATAAAATAGGAAAGTGGTGTGTCCAGCTGTAACTTGCGTGCAATAGGTCTTCAAATCTTCCAATAATAAACTGCCTAATTGACTTGTATGATAGGGCAGAATGTTCTAGAACATCGATAGTGCAAGTGCGTCAACTTCAAGCCCGATTACAGCCTTGATGAAGTGAGTATCCCTCCAAACGCAAAACATGAAAGTTGTAGATATATTTGTTAGGGTTCCACACCATTTTGAATCATCTCAATCGGAGCTCAGATGAGAGAGTTATTCCCATATTACGAAAAAATGTTGAAACTGTCCGAATTCACCTAATTAGTTCTGTTTTGCATTTAACGCCTCCATTTGCATCCCAAATCAAAATAGAATAATAATGAGTACATTTAGGCAACAAATAAGTATAGAATACTAGACATTAAGGGGGGGTAAATATGACATTTTGTATTCTCATCAAATACATTGCCGCTTCAGAAGCAGCAAAGGAAGCTGTCTAGATGCACAAGTTCATGATTGAACTTGGTGTGGTTCCAAACATGGTTTATCTGTAACCTTGTACTGTGACAATACTGGTGCTATTGCATAGGCAAAGGAGCCAAGGGTGTACTAGAAGTCAAAACATATTTGGCATAAATATCACATTTTGAGAGAATTTGTTGAAGTACGAGAAATTCTAGTGTAGAAAACACCTTCAGCAGAGAATATAGCTGACCTACTCACTAAAGTAATGACACAGACGTAGTTGGACTATCATCTTGAGAAGATGGGTATTAGATATTATAGCGATTGGTTCTAGTGCAAGTGGGAGTTTTGTTAGTGTATGCCCTAGGAACCAATCGTGTTGTCGGTTTAAGGACATTATATCTTGTAAATGTATTATGAATAAAAGAAAGTGTTCTTATTTCACATGTTGATTTACTGCTTCATTTATATTATAATTAATATTACATGTGAAATGTCCGGATGACACGGATCTTCAGAAGATCAGATCAGATCAGATCATCAAAAAGTTCCCTATGCAAGTAATGTTAATTGGGCAATAGAATTGCATAGTATGCATGATGAATGTCTCCATTGAATATCATGTGATAGTATTAGTGTGGGTGATTATAAGAGGTATGTCACTAAGACATTAGCATGGATAAACATTTAGTGAACTATTTATCGAAAACAACCGATTACGATGAATCACATGGAGGTGGTCAATGATGCATCGTAGGATCATGCTAGTGTACCACTGATCCTTAGACTTGAGACATCATGGTTGAATTCAACATAGGATGCATATGGTTCATATGGTGTATAAGCACGAGACTAGTCATGTCTTGTGTAATAAGCCGGTTTGGTCATGTGTTATTCATGTGCGAGGACAAGTGATGGTCAAGATAGGATTCATTAACTCAAAATAGTCCAATCTCGAGTTCCTAGACGAATGTCAATAAACATTGGAAAAAGGAAATCTTTGGCCAGAGTATAATGAATGTCAGATGAAAAGTAGTTTCGTGTTAACACGTTCCATTGTATCGATTGACAATTCGATTAAAGATTAAGTTAAGGGTTTTGACATACCAAGAACCATTCTTAATCAGGATTAGATAACGAAGGGATTTTACTACACGGTACGTACAATCAGAATAGGTTCATTGGAGTTTACACTTTATTGTGGTTTAGGGGTTATAGAACATTGCTAGATATCTATCATAATCAATGGGAGTTTCGATTATAAAGAGTTATAATGAAACATATCAGAGTCTGATATTGGGCCCACGGCTATATCACAGTGAACCAAAATGGTCACACATAAAACCAAGCTCAAGAAAAGAGAGTAATATATATCATTGATCAGATTAATGATGTTCAGACGTAAACAGTTGCATCCGAAATAGTGTATTGGTGAGAAATGATTATCCATGAATAGCTAACCAAGGGTAATAAGGATTTATTAAATATTATTATTAAATTGGATTCAATGATGGGGACAAAAGTGCATTGGTTTTATTTTTAAAGAGTTAGAATAATTAATAGGATTAAAATTGGGCTAATTATGAATTAACCATAAAACCAAGGACTTGAAAAAATTCTCTTTCCCAAGATTAATTTTAAATTATTTGAGGACCTCCCAAGACAATTTAAAATTACACTTTGTGCCCATGGTATATAAACCAAGTGTCATACCATTTTGATTCAATTTTTGCAACAATTGAAAGCAAAAGGCACTCTCTCAGCTCTCTCTCATCTTTGGCTTGGGTGGATTACATTTTGAGTTTCTTCATTCTCTTTTGAAGAATCTAGACTCCAAGTTTCAACATCAAGCATTTAATAGCAAAGGAGTAGGTAATATACTATTCTTTTTCTTTAAAAATTATCATTGATGTTATGTTTGTTTTCTACCTTGCATCCATCATCTTGTTCATCCATTTTACACCATTTCTATGTCCAAAATGCATGAATCCCAACAGTCTTTTATGGTAGTGAAATCTAGTGAGTTTACCTGTAAATTTAGCCCCTGTTTGTTACACTATTCTAGATCATTATTCTATTATCCTATTTGGATTAAAAAATATGATATATGATTATTTACTTGTTGAGATTATTATTCTAAAAAGTAATCCAAATCAAATAACATTTTTTTCTCTAAAAATGAAAAGTGAGGGTGGCTTGTTTTCAGATTATCTAACTTTATTCAACTCAAAACATTTTTCAATCCAACTCTATTCAACTCAAAATATTTTTTTTCTTTCTCTCCTTCCAATATGAAAATTAATCCACCTAAGACCACCACCGCCTACCAACAACCACCGTTGGCCGACGTGACTGGAATGGTGCACGACCGGCTGAATCTGGCTGGTCTTGCACCGATCTAGTAGGAAACAACCAAATCTATCAGGCTATCTGGTCGTTAACGTTGACTAGATCTTAGCCATTAATGATGGTTAGGATCTGGCCAAAAACGGCCACATCGGCGCCTAACCGGCCATATCCAACCAGTCATGCATCATTTCGGTAACTGTTGACTGCCATCCGACAATGATGGTCAACGGCCGATTGTCCTCTTTGGTGGCTGGGGTGCTTTATTTAATTTTTAAACTTTTATTATAGGGGTGTTTAGCTAAATTAACAAATGTAGGGGGTTAAAAAGATAATAATTTTTTTTCAGAAAATGTGCCAAACAACTATTCTGTCTTTAAAAGCTTTTTCAAAAAATGTACCAAATAAATATTCTAGTATTTTATCCAACTCTGATATAATTTTCAGATATTTTACAAAACATATTTTCAAAATCTGATCCTATTCGATTTAATCCAACTCAACTCATCTTAAAACATTTTTTAAGAATAACATTTTTAAAATAATCTATCAAACAAGCACTCGATATTTGATCCACTTGCAAAACTGGCTTTCACGATGGTAAAACCTAGCTAGTTTAACTAAAATTTTAGGCTGTGTTTGGTAGAGTATTTAGAATAGTATTTTTGAAAAAGTTGCATTGGATTGTTATTATGAGAATCGGATTTGAATTTGAAAATGTGTTTGGTAAATTTTTGGGAAACATTTTCTGAAAATATTTAGATTATTTTTTAACCCCCTACATTTGTTAATTTAGCTAAACACCACCTACAATAAAAGTTTTAAAATTAACAAAAACACCCCACCCACCCATTAAATGTCGGCAGCTAGCCACCACTGTAGGACGATGGCCGGAAGTCATCGGAATGGGGCACGACTGGCTGGATCTGGCTGATAATGCGCCGATCTGACCTTATCATGGAATATGTGGGTGGGTGGGAGTGTTTTTGTTAATTTATAGATTTTTATTGTTGGGGGTGTTTAGTTACATTAACAAACCTAGGGGGTAAAAAAAACTAAATATTTTGAGTTGAATAGAATAGGATTGGATTGTAAGAATATTGAAACAAATATGTATTTTGATAGGATTGGATAAGATAGCAGGATAGGGTTTGAATAAGGAAACAAACACAGCTGAATGGTTTCTCCCCTGAAGTTATTTTTAATTCTTTATGGGGCTGTTTGGATCAGGGGTAAATAAGATAACGGGTTAATCTTCGTTTATTTTGCAAGATTCCTGTGTTTGGTTTTCAAGTAATAAAATATTACGGTAATCTTTTATTGCAAATAGTGTTTACTATTGGTAATGTGGAGGGTAATCTTATTACCTTGTTAGTGACACGACGAGAAATAGGCTATGAAAGAATTAGCTCTCCCTTCTCTCTAGGATTAGTGAACCTTAACCTTTTTTCATTTCATTTTCACCCTTGCCGCCATCCATCCACCTCCTTCCACCCCTTTATTCCACCTTCTCCTTATTCCCCTCCTTTCCTCGCCACCACCCTCCAATATTCCCACCTTCCTTTACCACCTTGTTTGTTATTTTTTTTCCTCCACCTTTTTTCTGCCAACCCAACTTGTTCTTTACTGTTCACTCGTCCTCTCCAAGATGTAATTCGGTCTTGGTTATGCTGGTGGCTAGAGCTGGTTTTTGTTGGCCGGAGAAGCTTGCCTCTTTTGGAAGGTTGGTATCTCTTTGGCAAAATTCAAGTTTCTTTTTTGGGAATGTTAGGGGTCAAACATGTTTGAGCTTTGTTTGACTTCTTTGTGTTTGATTTTGGATTTTCCTTCCTTCATATCCATTAAGATTTCCTTGCATTTTTATTGGCTACTTAAATTTTCTTATCCTGGGTAGCTTTGGACTAGTTAATAGCATGTCCCGTTTTTTCTAAATATCCTTATCCTTTTGTTTTTCTTGCACCATGCCACCTCGCCAAACTACTTAACTTCTCTATCTCCACCTCATCAAACTATTGCTGACTCATCCTGCCACATCACTCGAGATGCCACCTCTTCATGCCATGTCACCTTAGCCACATCAGNTAGATAAAGTAGAGTGTATGTAGGCACACTAGTTGTTTGATGAAATGCCTAAGAGAATCATGAGTAGTAAACCTTAATTCTTGCAACATTGCATGTTGGCATTTCATGAGTGCATTAGTGGAGAAGATTAATTGTGCATTGAGAAGTGGCTTGAAAAAGAGTAGAGAACTATGTGTATGAACTACTCTAACAGTAGAAAGAATGAGAAAATATGAAAAACGGGTTGGTGCTTTGTGATCTCTACCCAATAGTTACGAAAAGCAGGTTGGTGCTTTGTGATCTCCACCCGAAATTCACGAAGAGTGGGTTGGTGCTATATGAACTCCACCCGGCCGTGCCTCCGATAAGATGAGGCCGTGACATAAAGCAGAAGTTAAGTAAAGAGAGTTGTGTGAAAGATGAGAATTGTAAGGAAATAATTAAAAGAAAGAAGTTACAGGGACAGTCATAGAGGATTTACTTACTGAGCATTATTTTGTGCTCACCCCGTTGTTTTCTTTGTGGATGCAGGATCTAGGTGAGAACGCGGTTGGACGAGCGTCGGCAAGCGAGGAGCAATAGCTACACTGTCCGCGGTTTTAATGGCATTTTATAAATGATGTTCTATTTTTGTATAAAAAAATGTTTATATGTAATAGAAGAAAATTTTGGGCCCATTTACTTTTGCTAATATACATGTATTCTACTTGATATATTTCTATGAGTACCCTAGTATAAAGCAGTCATTACACTCCACCTCATCAAACTATTGTTGACTCATCCTGCCACATCACTCGAGATGCCACCTCTTCATGCCATGTCACCTTAGCCACATCAGCACCTTATTTAGCCAAAAAAATTTCTGCTCACCCGACTCTTGTTGCTTGCACCTTGCACCAATGTTTCAAATGAAGCTTTGAAGGGAGAGGCTAGTTCTAAAAANGATGTAATTCGGTCTTGGTTATGCTGGTGGCTAGAGCTGGTTTTTGTTGGCCGGAGAAGCTTGCCTCTTTTGGAAGGTTGGTATCTCTTTGGCAAAATTCAAGTTTCTTTTTTAGGAATGTTAGGGGTCAAACATGTTTGAGCTTTGTTTGACTTCTTTGTGTTTGATTTTGGATTTTCCTTCCTTCATATCCATTAAGATTTCCTTGCATTTTTATTAGCTACTTAAATTTTCTTATCCTGGGTGGCTTTGGACTAGTTAATAGCATGTCCCGTTAGTGATTTCCTATTTTTACTAAATATCCTTATCCTTTTGTTTTTCTTGCACCATGCCACCTCGCCAAACTACCTCAACTTCTCTATCTCCATGTAACACTCCACTTGAGGTACGTAGCTCATGTTTATTGTTTTTCTCTTATTTGAGTTGGTATATTGTTCATATGGTTTGGTAGGCCCTTAGTTGAATTGATGTATTGGTTTGGTTGAGTGGTTGCCCTGAAATTGTAAAGACTTGGAGAAATCTTGGTGTTACAGACTTTGCCCGGGCGAAGAATAATCTTCTCCGCGGCGACGAGGTTCTGCAACCAAAGAGGTAGGTTCTGTAATTTTTCGCTGCGGCGAAAAGCCGAATAAAATGTGTATTGAGGTTTCTAGAGAATTCTTTCATAGGGTCAAAATGACTTTTCTACCCTTAGTTGGCAGGAAAAGTGGGGAGTAAAATGTAAGAGAATTTTATGGAGAAAATGTTAGAGTGGGGGTGTGATTGTCATGATTGAAAGGACAAAGATGGAATTTTGAAGAAAGAGCAAGGGCAATATGGGAATGAATGAACAAAGTTTGAGCTAAAAAGGGGATAAGCTTCATAAACCCTTCATTCATTCTTCTTCCACCGCCATACTCTTTCACCATTTCCTCCCAATTCTTCCTTCAATCTTTCAAGGATCTTTGAGGGCTTTTGGAGTAGTTTGGGGTAGAAAACCAATCTAAGGCATCCTAAGGTAAGGATTCTTGCTTTAAATGTGAAGTTTTGCATATATTTGTACATTGAAGGCTTATGGTTTAATTGTGTAAAGTTGTAGAGAAGAGACAAGCATTTAAAGGAAAGGAAAGTGCTAGTGTGATCTCTCCATTGCAAGGTAAGTAAATCCATCCCAAGTTGAAATTTGAGAAAACTTTTGAGTAGAGATTAAGTAGAGATTTATTTATGCATGTGTATGATATATTGAGAAATTGGGTTGAGATGAGTATTTGTTGTATGGTTGTTGAATACACTTCATTGATGAGAAGTGTTAATATGTGATGAATATGTGATGAGAGGATGTAGTTTGAAATGAAGTGGGAAGAGATTGAGTAATTTCTTTGGGAGTGCTCTTTTATGACAAGAATCATAGTTATGTGAGGGAGTTTCCTTCCATTTTGGATGGTTCAAGAGAGAGATAGAACTATAGATAAAGTAGAGTGTATGTAGGCACACTAGTTGTTTGATGAAATGCCTAAGAGAATCATGAGTAGTAAACCTTAATTCTTGCAACATTGCATGTTGGCATTTCATGAGTGCATTAGTGGAGAAGATTAATTGTGCATTGAGAAGTGGTTTGAGAAAGAGTAGAGAACTATGTGTTTCATACTCTAAGAGTAAAGAGAATGAGAAAATATGAAAAACGGGTTGGTGCTTTGTGATCTCTACCCAATAGTTACGAAAAGCAGGTTGGTNGGGGGGGAGGGGGGGGTGGGCTGCTGGTTGCATTCTTCCTTGGGTGGATGCTTTGATCCGAATGTTCTTGTTGGTTTGGCTTTTGGGGGTGGATGGGTTGTATAGCCTCGAAGGTTACCACCCTTTGGTATGCAATGTATTGTGAAGAATTGGGAGGTTTTTGTTTTTTGGATACTAATGAACCTATCTCAGGGCATGTCCTGTTAGGTGGGTTTCTTTGTACTTTTTAATCTCCGCTTGGTTCCATTCCTTTGACAAGAGAAATGGAAAAAAGAGAAGATTAGGAGTTGTCTTAATAGTGTCATTCTTTTGCTCCTATCCCAAGGCTTGTCTTGAGGTAGGTTGGCCGGTTTTTAGGCCTCTTGTACATTCTTTCTCCCTTTCTATGAAAAGTTTAGTTACCCAAAAAAAAAAAAAAAAAAATTTATTACCTTATTAGGAGGCGTTATTAAAACATTACCGGGGTAATATGAATTTTTTACCCATTTTACCCTTAATTAAAAACTATTTTGGACACAATTGCCCTCAAATGTCTACCAAATAACAATTACCCAGCCCCCTACATTTGAGAAATTAGCTAAAACACCACAGCCATAAAAAAGTTTAAAAGTTAACAAAATACCCCCATCCACCCAAGACCACTACCGGTCGTGACTCACCATCGCCGACATCAGTCGTCGTAATGGTGCATGACCAATGGGATCTGGCCGGTCGTGCGTCGATAAGGTCTTTTCCGGCCATGGATCATAGATTCATGGCTAGAAACGGCCAGATCTAGCATTTCTATGGCTGTAAAAAGGCTAGATCTTTGGCCGTGAAATGGCCATAGATCTGCTGTTTTTCGACCATGGATTTGTGATCCATGGCCATTTTTGGCTTTGGGCGGTGCACGGCAACATCTTTGGCCATGAAATGGCCATAGATCCAGCTGTTTTTCTACCATGGATTTGTGATCCATGGCCATTTCCAGCTTTACCGATGCACAGCTAGCCATATATGGCCAGTCATGCGTCATTCCATCGACTGTCAGCGGTAGCCAATGGTGGTAGCTAGCTGCTGGCAGTTGCTTGGGGTGGGGGTGATTTTGCTATAAATTAAAGTTTTATATGCTTGGGGTGTTTTAGCAAAATTTCAAATGTAGGGGGTTAAAAAAACGATTCAAAAAATAATAATAAAAAATATTATTATATTAATATTTAAAAAGGAGGGTAATTTAATAATTTATATAACATACCCACCATTTATCCTCCCAACTAAACATATTATTCACCAATTTATTCGAACCAACCAAACACATTTTCTAAACATTCCCAGTAATCTTTAAGGTGATCTTCTTTTCATTAATATAATATACACCTATAATAAAACATTATATGATCCAAATGTCCCCTATAAGTAAGAGAATTGAAAATTTTTCAATAATTTATCAAGTAGATAGTCACTTAGTCTTGAAAGATATGAAACAAAAATACATCAAGCATTAAACAAAAATATTTAACTAATAAAAGCATTCAAAAAAATAAACTAATAATTTTGTCTCTTTTTTCATCAAATCTCCGAGAGAATCAAATAAAAAATTATGTCAATGAAATAACTTGTTGAGTTAGACTAGTTTGAGATTCTTATAGCTTTAAGTTTAATCAGCTTTTTCCCAACTTTGAAAATAATAAATTTTGAAAATAAGTTTCAAAATATATGATTGTGTGTTTGATAAATTAGATATTGAAATTGTTGTTACATGTATAATGACTAAAAAATACATAATTTAAAATTGGTATTTTGAAAATTATTTAATAAATATTTTAAATTGTACTAAAAATTTTGTATTAAATAAATTATAAATTAATTAATAATTAAAAACTCAAAATATTGGACTAGTCGACGGCGGTCAACCACCGTTTACCAGTATTTGGGGTCAACGGTGGAATGTTGAGGGCACATCTGATCCTAATGGGACCGACAAGTCTTGATCTATAAGAATCTGGTGATTCCACCAGATTTTGACGCTATTCTTGGCCGCAGAAGGTGGCAACAGGTACGGCCGCCTCATGCGGCCAAATGATACGTCGGAATCTGGTGATTCAACTGAATTTCGATAGATCAGTAGTTTTTGGTATTTTTTTATTCGGATGTGGCACTAAGGCACTATCTTTAACTAGTGTTGACTGTCTAATGATGGTTAACTGACTATTAACAGTAACTAATTGCTGTTGATCGGTTGATCGACCGTTAACATTTTTTGTATTTAAAAAAGAGTGTTGCTATTTATGTTCCGTCTAAACTCTATTTGAGTCCCATTATTTGTTTTTTACCAAAAAGGCGATTCAGTAAAAAACATTTAACAAGTTTTCCAGTTTTTGAAGCTTTTAAATTTCCTCCATTAATTTAATAAGATCCTTTTCCTTTTTCGATTTAGCCACTAAATACACTTTCTATAATATTTAAGAAACTATTCCAAAAAAACTATACCTCTGGTTCAAGTAAACCACTTCAAATTACTTGGTTTTGTTTTACTTTTACGAATTTCACAATTGCTTCTAAACCACCAATTTACTGAGCAAAGATTTAAGTTACTTCTAAAAAATTATTAAATAAATAAAGAAACAAGAGTAAAGGGTATTGATGATTTCATTTTTATGAAAATCCCATTATTTCTTTCCTTGCTTCTNTGTAGTACCTTCTTTCTAGCTAGTATACTTGGAAAATATACTATGATAAAAATACATAAGCATAGAAATGAAAAGTAATGGGCCCAAAAATTTCTTTACTTTATATATATAATTCTTTACATAACAAAAGTATTATATACAAAAGCTTAAAACAGTGGACAGTAGTGTCATTTCTCTCCGCTTTTCGACGTCCATCCGACCGCTTCTCACCTATTTCCTGCAAAAATATTGAGAAACAACGGGGTGAGCACTGGTTGCTCAGTAAGTAAATCTGCTACACTATTCTTCTATCTCCGTTGCTCATTCTCTGAATTCTTTCCTTACTATACTCTTTTTCTTCTTCTCGATTCTTTCTTTGTTCTTTCTCTATTCTTTCACTATTTCTAGTTCTCACTGTTCTTTTCTAACTTTCTTTGTTCTTTCTTTCTAGTTCTCTCTATTCTTTCTTTATTCCAATTTCTCACTACCCATGGTAGAAATCATGGTATCATGCATAGGTATGATGCAAATGCACAAATGCATAGAGATGCATTTTCTTTCTTTCTTTTTCTTTTATTTATTTCTGTTCTATTCTTTCTTTTCTTTCTTCTTCTCTTCTTTTCCTTTCTTTCTTTCTTGGCTTATTCTTTCTTATTCTTTGCCGATCGGACTCGGTTGATGCACAGATTCAGAACCCTGGCCATGTGAGTGAGTACAGACCTCATCTACATGCACTCTTACGGATTGTACAAATTCTTTTTCTTCTTAGGCCACTCATTAGAGGTGGCGTGCATGTAGGTATATTCTTCTGGGTACAGTCCTCATCCACACGCACTCTTACGGGCCGTACAAATTCTTCTTCTTATTCTTAGGCCGCTCACTGAGGGCTATATGTATGTGGGAATATTCTTCTTCTTGTCACCCACGGGCTCCCCATCGCAATAACCTTTCTTTTCTCTTCTTTATCACTTTTCTTTCTTTCTTTTTTGTTCTTTAGTGCTTTTTTTGCTTTCTCTTTATTCTTTAAGTTCTTTATTCTTTAAGCTCTCATACATATGCATATGTTTGCATGTGAATGATTCATGCTTATTATTCTTTCTAAATGCAAATATTTAATACAAGAATGCCATATAGCATAAAAATAAGTCTTTCTCTATCATCTACAAGCTCATTTCAAGATCACAAATAAATACACTCATGCATACACTTCTCTTGGACATTTCATCAAACATAATGCATGCATACTCAAATTCTAATTTAGCTATACTTCTACTTCTTTCTCAAACCACCAATATTTGGAGTAAAACTCCCTTAAAGCAATATTAAACCTGGCCAGGAAATACACTCCATAAATTCTACTCAAACTCTTTCTAAATTCAACCAAACTTCCATCAATTTCTGTCAACACAACCATCCCTTCTCATGGTGAAAATCCAATCATGAATCACCATNGTTAACACAAGTCAAATCATCGTTGACCGACGATCAAACATTGATCAAAGGTAGCACATTATAGACATAGTTGGTCCCATTAGGACTGGCAACTCCCGACCTACAAGAATCTGGTGATCTCATCGGATTCCAATGCTTATTTAAGCCATAGAAGGCGGCCGAATCTTTAACCACTTCCTGTGGCCAAAATAAGCTTACAAATCCAATGAGATCACTGGATTCTTTGTAGACTGGAAGTTTCAAGTACTGACTATGGCTTCAAATGTATTTCAATATGTTTCTAATTTATAAATAAATTATAAAATTATATATTTAATTTACTAAATGTTTATTTAAGTTTATTTTGCAGTTTAAGGAATTATTGTATGGGTATATTTATCAATTTACAATGTAAAATCAATTTGAGAAATAATCTGATTTTTAAACTGCATATTAAACTTTAAATTCACTCAAATCCAATCCATTTTTGAAATCCAAGAATGGATTGGATATGATAGAAATTCATGTGGATTGGATTGTAAATTTTTGCAATCCCTAGTTTGAATAAAACTAATGTTGATACGAAAAATTGCACCAACTAGAGAGATCTAATTGAAATTGATAAAATCAGAAAAAATTGTTGCGTGATTGTAAATAATCAGAAAATAAAATAAATTAAAAGACAAAAAACTCTTTTTTAAAGTGGTTCGGTGAGCTAACTCTCAAACCTACGTTCACTGTTCATGTATTAAATATGAAAGGTTACAAAAAAATAATTTATTTCTCTCTCTCAATTTGCTAACCCTTTATAATGAATTTTTTAGGGTTATGTATACACAGAAATTGATAACGGTAATAAACATGATTTGAGGGATTGCAACTTAAACATGAGGAGTTAATCCCACGATTGGCTCAATCGCACGCTAAATCCGGGATTATGTGATCCGATGCCAAAATCCTCTCCTTGATTCTAGGGGGATAAGGCTCATTTGTGTTATGTGGGAAAACAGTCAAGTTAGCTTGCTCTTCCAAACAATGCTTGCCCGATCCTAACCACAGCTTGGTTAGCTTGTTCTGCCGAGCATTGCTTTCATCGAGCTACCTCTCGTTCCCAGCTTGCCATAAACTCTTGCACAACAACTAGTATTTAAAAAAGAGTGTTGTTATTTGAGCCCAGTAAATCTCATTCTAAGCTTTAATTTTAATAAAAATTAATAAAATTCAAATCTTAAATATAAATATTTATTTTATTCCAAAATTATAGTTGTCATCTCCTTTCTCAACTCTCTAAAGATCTTTAAAAAAATTGCTCCGTTTGATATTAGTATTCTATTATAAATAGGATATGATATGATTTAATTGGATAGAATTTTGAGAATGTATTTGATACAATTTTTAAAAACATTTAGATTATTTTTTAACTCTATACATTTGTTAATTTAGCTAAACAACCCCCCATAATGAAAGCTTATAAATTAATAAAAACACTTCCACTCACCCAACTTATTATTGACAGTTGGCCACTACTGCTAGACGGTGGCCGAAAGTCGTCGAAATGGCGCATGATCGGCTGAATCTAGCTGGTCGTGCGCTGATCTAGCCTTTTCTGATTAGATCCACAATAAATTTGGTCGGAAACGGCCAGATCTTGGCCATCGTTGATGGTTGAATGACGGCTAGATCTTTGGTTGTAGATCTAGTTGGAAACAACTAGATAGTGCATGATCGGCCAGATCTAGCCAGTCATGTGCTATTCTAGCGACTTCTGGCCACCGTCTTGCGGTGGTGGCTGGTTGTCGGCAATTAGTTGGGTGGATGGGGGTGTTTTTGTTAATTTATAAATTTTTATTGAGAAATGTAATTGTTAAATGTTTTGAGTTGAATAGAATATGATTGGATGTTGAATTGAATAGTCAATATTAAAACAAACACGTTTTTCAATAGATTGAATAAGATAGTATGATAGGATAGAGTTTGAAAAGCGTGCACATAACCAACAAACACAAAAATTTTCATTAGTATGTTGTGAATAACAGAAAAAGTTTAAGTAGGTGATTGATAAATTATAAATTATTGTAAACATGAGACTGGGAATGACCGGATAACAAACTTAATTTGGAGAACAACATAGAACCAAAATTAATAATAAAAGAAAAAAGTTAAAAGATTATTTAAGCCTGCCGTATTAAATTTGATACTGAAAAGAAAAAAAAAAAGTTTGTACGAGGCAGACTTCAAAGATAGAAAAGCGCCTATTTTTCTAAGTTCTCCACAACTAGTGAATTAGATTTATTTTTTAATAAGTTTGTAATCAAGAAGATTTTGGTCATTTAATTTTAATTTTTAAAAAATTGATTGAAAAGACTTCCAAAAAATATATTTAGGATGCCTTTGGTTCAGAGAATGTTGTATTTTTTGGAATGTTATATTAATGGAAAAATATATTACCTTTAAAATTATTATAAAAATTTAGGGAAATGTGTTTANTGATAAACCAGCAGTGCATAAAGTCTACAACCGTAAGGGGCACAAAAGACATTAGAAAGGTTGTTAAGGGAGTAGGGACCACAAAGAATAGGTGTCATGGATAGGAGTCTGTTGGGAGAACACAAATTGTGTGTGAGGGTAATTGTGGAAAGAGGATTAGTATATATTCAGGGAGAGTAGTATTATCAAGCACCTGGACTTTTGTTGATAAAATAGTGGAGGCTCCTGGCTCCTCGAAACGCCAGGGTTTATGTTCAGCTTTATTCTATTTTGCATTTGCTTCAGTTTTATTCAAGTATTTGACTAATACAAATATTGTTGGAATTGCCCTTGCTGTTTCTGATATATTTTTGGTTGTGGATTGGTTGTATGTTGGTCTATTTTGTGTGAGAATTACTGTTGGTTGGTTGTCAATTGATTAATCTGCAGGTGTTCGTATCAGTTTCCAAGGGCTATTCCTCATAACTCTTTCATCTTATGGCTTACCATTAAAGGCCGAATGCAAACGAGGGACAAACTTGTAAGGTATGGAGTTACTTCAATTGGAACTTGCTGTTTTTGTAATTGTAATATGGAGTCCTTGGATCATCTCTTCTTCTCTTGTAACTTCACTAGAAACATTTGGTGTTGAGTGCTTGATGTGTGTCACTTGGGGTATGAGGTCTGACCTTGGCAAGATTATATTAGCCATATATCTTGTAGATGGAAACCTAAGAAGTTCAAGTATGTCATTAGTAGACTTTGCTTGGGAGCTACTGTTTAACATATTTGGCGAGAGAGAAATAATACACTTTGGGCGTGATTACCTTGATGCCATAGCATTGGAGAATATGATTAAGCGGATTGTGAGGGGGAGGAGCTTTCTAAAGTGAAGAAGTCCCCATTTAATGAGAGGTTTGCACATAATTTGGGTTTGCCAAATTCTATGTTCTTGGGTTCTAAGGCGTTTGTGTAGAGTTGATGTGTGGTTTGGAGAGGGCTCTCAGTACCTTGCTCTTGAGGAGGTTTGACTTCATTCTTTGGGAGGATGGGTTGTATAGCCTCGGAGGTTACCACCCTTTGGTTTTTTATTGGGGTTATTTTGTTTTTTTGAATGTTTTACGGGCTGTATTGTGAAGAGTTAGGGAGGTTTTTGTTTTTGGATACTTTTGAACCTAACCCAAGGCATGTCTTGTGGTAGGTGGGGTTTCTTTGTATTTTTTAATCTCCGATTGGTTTCATTTCTTCGACAAGAGGAATGAAAAAAAAAAAAAAAAAAAAGAAGAGAGAGAAGATTGGGACTAGTCGTAGATGGTATCATTCTTTTGCTCTTAACCCAAGGCTTGTCCTAAGGTAGGTTGGCCCCTTTTTAGGCCTTTTGTATATTCTTTCTCCCTTTCTATGAAAAGTTTACTTACCCAAAATAGAATCTGACAAAAGTTTGACACCAATTTAATCTCAATTGAGCATAACATTGCCTCATTCTCTCTTTATACATTATGGAAACATAATTGCATGCAGTTTACCACCGAAAATACATAAAGCTAAAGTACATAACAAGATTTGAAGTTGACTTGTAACTTTTCAAATGTCCGAATGAAAAGCAACAGATCAAAGACCATTAAGTAATGATCACTCTCAAATTAGTAGTTAATTAATAAACAAAGCATTTGCTACATTTCAGGCTACAATATATTGCTCAAAAAATGGAAAACCCCTATATAATGAGTGGGAACATAGCAACAAAATCACATAATAACTTTCCCTATCCAGTTGCTGGGAAACCACGTACTATCTAAATCATGGCACGATTAAGCTTGTATTTTCTCCTCCTACTGATGGCGTTTGTGGTGACGGAGGGAGCTCCCAAGAAGGCAAAGAAAGTGAAGTGCCAAGATAAGAAGTATCGTTATTGTTATAATAAAAACCTTTACTGCCCAGATTCTTGCCCTAGAACTTGCATTGTGAACCGTGCCACTTGCCAACCCGTTTGTACACCGTCGCCACCACTACCACCAAAAGTGAGACGGTGTTCACCTCCTCAACCCCCAAAAACTTATCCATCCCCACCTCCTACTCCCCCTAAAACTTACCCTTTACCATCTCCTACCACTTACACTCCTTTTCCATCCCCACCTCCAGGGCGAATCCAGCCCCTTTGAGGTAGGCCCAACCTACCCTCACATTTAAATAAAAAAAAAAAAATTATTAATATATAGGCCTAAAAAAAATTGTTATTAATATATATGTTGTAGATTTTTTAAAAATGAGAATTATTATACATATATCTAAGCCACAAAAACTTGTTATTAATATATATATTCCAAACCCAAGTCATATTGAAAGTTTAAAACTCTCTCCACTCTTCTTCTCCACAGCGCCACCGGCTTTTTATGATTTTATCCCCATAATTGTTTACTCTCTTATTCTCTCTTTCTCTTTCTCATTCTATTCGCTCTTAAAACTTTTGAACACTGAAATTATTGAAGCTTTCACTATTCAAGGTGTCATAATTAGCTCAGTTTTAGGTGTTGTTAGGATGTTGAAAATGCTGAAGAAGTTGATGCTAGGATGAGAAAATGCTGAAGCTTGGAGGTTCAACTTACGGATAGATGTTAGGATGTTGAAAAGTTTGTTAAACAGATAACTAATTCTGTTAATCTGTTAATCACGTGTTTAAAGTTTGTTAATATGGTTTAAGTTTGTTAACAGATGGTTTTTTTTTTTTTTTTTTTTTTTATGAGTGACTTCCTCCCAATTTTATTAATAGGCCTCACTTGTGGCTGAGGAAAACTGTGGAACAAGCAGGAAACCTAGGATTAACAGAAATTCAAAAACAATCCCAAAAACCAAAATAATAAGGAAAAACAAACAAAACAAACCATCCTAAACCAAAGAAAACCCATAAATTCAAGTTACCATCTCAACTGAGGCAAACCCGCCTTATCCAACCGAAGAATGCCTTTCAACTTACTAGGTAAAGAATTAAAATCCAAAAAAGTATTAGTATTACCCTCCTCGCCCTGTCTAGCGAGGAAATCTGCTGCCCTATTCCCTTCATGTAATTGATGATTTATGGTGAAATGAACGTCTCTTAACAAAATCAAAAGATCATCCCAATAGTCCCATAAGTACCAAGCCGTGCACTTTCGACTACTCAACCAAGAAACAATCAAAGTGGATTCGCTCTCAATATTTATCTGATTAAAACCCAACTCTTTACACAAAGGAATACCAACTAGTAATGCCCTCAATTCAGCCTCATTATTTGTGCCATGCCCGAAAGAAGAAGAGAAAGCCCCTTTGAAAATACCTTGCACATCTCGAATGACACCTCCTCCCCCACAACTGCCCGGGTTGCCCCGGCAACATCCATCAACATTCAGTTTAATCCACCCTTCAGCCGGTTTCCTCCAATAAACCAGTTTCTGAGTAGCCCTTGCTCTATCCACATAAGCCATTTCAAGATCCCGAAGAATGACCTCATCCCTAGCAGAGATAGGCCACTGTTTTACCATAAGAGAGGAGATCTTCCGTATCCATACTTTCACTGCCAACCAAACACTATCCGTCGATTCAGCTGAGTTCTCCATGCGAACCTTGCAACGACGCATCCAGAGACGTCAGGTAATGATAGACGAGATGAGACCGAGAAGGAGCCCTCTGTGACTCGACTTCCTTGCAACATTAAACCACTGCATCACAATCGACCACCAAGAAAGACCATGGACATGATTAATACCCAGCGTGATGGCTGCCATCTTCCATACCTCCGCAGCAATACTCCTATTACAAAGCACATGACTTAAGCTTTCTGTGTGGCCATGAGTGCAACAATTACACCGAGATGCCAACGAGATTCCAAGCAATTGCACCCGAGAATCCAGTGCCAACCCATTAAACCAGGCTTTCCATATACACACAGAGATTTTCTTCGAAAGTAGGTGATGCCAAATCCAGACCATGCCCAGATGTTCAATGCCTTTCACATGGATAAGGTCCCATGTAGAAGCTGACGTAAAATCTCCCATAATATCTGGTTTCCAAATGGTAATATCCATTCCCACCTTACCAGCCACCACACCGTTCATTATTTCCTCTGTTTTGTCTAAACCGACAAGTTCCACCAGAAAATTCTCATCCCATGAACCATCAACCCATACATCTTTAATTTTGATATGAGAATGCCCTGAATCTCTACTGGCACATAAAGGCCCACTTGCCAACCACCGATCAAACCAAAAGGAAGAGCTGCCCTCTCTCACCTTTACAATCACATTTTTGGCCATATCAAGAAGCACCTTCATAATAGACTTCAAGAAACGGGAAGCATTTCTTCTAGTCTCGGCCAAGAAAATGTGGCTGTGTTTCACATATTTCACACGGAAAAACTTGGTCCAAAGATTATCAACAGTAACCAATCTCCAAGCAAATTTCATGTGTAGTGACCTCTGCACTTCATGGAAATTTCGGATGCCAAGACCCCCTTCCTTGTACGATTTGCATATCCTATCCCAAGCACACCATTTCATTCTTGGTTTCCCATTCAAATCACCTCAGAAAAATGTCGACACAGATGGTTATTAGTTAGTTAGTACAGCTTGTATAAAGACAACAGTGTAGCTATCATTTAAAGTCAATAAAAAAATGAGAAACAGATTACACTCTCTCTCAAACTTTCCCGCTTTCTTCTCTGCACTTTATCAGCTAACCTTTTTCTCCTCTGCACTTTACCAGCTGCTTTAACTAATTTAAGCTCATTTTCGTCTCTAATTTGGTATCAGAGCCATCGACTAATGTCATAATGGCTGATTCCTTTTCTTTTTCTTCTCCTGTTAACAAAACTGACAGAAACACAAATTTCAGATCTACATCTGAAACAATCAATCTTGTCAGCTCATTGTCAATATCCTCTTCAACCTTGCCAATCATTTCTCCAAAATTGACTCCTGATAATCATCGATTTTGGAAATCCCAGGTGTTGTTTACTGTTGGAGCTCATGATCTTGAAGAACACTTGACTGGTTTGATAGCTTGTCCGGCTCCTTTCATAGGAACACAGTCAGAAAATCTGAATTCAAAGGTAACCAAGAAACCTAACCCTAAGTATTTGCTTTAGAAGAAAACTGATAAATTACTAGTTAGTTGGTTGCTATCGTTAATCTCATAGTTAATGTTTGATGTAATCTCCAAATGCTTGTATGCTGCTGATATTTGGCTCAACTTAGAAAAAGGAGTTTATCACTGAATCAAGAGCCAAAACTTTTCATGTTAAGAGTCTTTTATAGAACACAAAAAAGGAAAATATGAGTATGCACAATTACTTTCTAAAAATGAAAGGTTTTGCCGAAAATTTAACTGCAAGTGGAGTTATTGTAACAGATGAAGAACTCCCCAATTATATTCTAGATGGCTTAGACTCAGAGTATGATACTGCAGTTGTAAACATTACCACTAGATTAGAGTCAAAACTTGACCCAATTTCTGTCCAAGAAGCACAAATTGTGCTACAAAAACTTGAGCTTAGGCTAGAAAGAGCAAATACTGCAATGAGTTCAGCTATTCATAATGAATTTCATGGTGGTCTAGCCAATGTAGCAACTCTTTCCATTGATAATGATACCAAGAAATCACAGACCAGTCAATCTTCGTTTCCTACTGAATTTTCTCAATTCCATATAACATCATCTCCTAGACACCAAATCCCCACCTTTAATCCTACCTCTTCATTTAACCCCTCTACTTTCAATCAAATGCCTTACCTTACCACTAATCCAAATCAAGTCTCATACTCCACTCGTCAAAATCAGTTCCAAAATCAACAATTTTCTGGAGGATTTCTTGGTGGCAGGGGAAAAGGTTGAGGAGGTGGCAGAGGGAAACCCATCTATCAAGTATGTGGTAAAACAGGACACTTGGCCCTAAATTGTTATCATCGGTTTGATGTAAATTTCACAGGAAATAGCTCATTGCTTAGGGGCAACTTTACTTCTCCTGGATATTTAAGATCAACCACTTTTAATCCTGGACAGCAGTACTCTAATTCCGGAAATCAGTACTCTAATTCTGGAAATCAATATTATGCAACAATAACTCATTCTTATGGACTAGGTTTACAGTCACATTCATCAATTTCTACAGATCATGGAACCTCAGCTGGGAACATTGATAATCAATCAAACTCATCAGCATCTGCTCATATGCACAATCAAGCATTAGTTGCACAGTCTCAACAGTATAAACAATCACCAGCAACTATCAATTATATTGCTACACCTTCCATGGTTCAAGAAAGTGCTTGGTACGTGGGAACTGGAGCCACAGACCATATTACCTCAGATTTTTCACAACTCATGGGTAAAACCAACTATGCTGGCAGTGAGCAACTCCAGGTTGGAAACGGTGAGCTTTTATCTATTACTCATACTAGTTTTGTTACTTTATTTTGTCTAAATAGAGTCTTACACCTTAGAAATGTTTTCTGTGTTCCACATATTACCAAGAATCTTCTTAGTGTCTCTAAACTAATTAAAGAAAATGATGTTTTGGTTGAATTTTTTACAGATTCATGTGTGGTAAAGGACAAGATCTCCCAAGCCATTCTTCTTCAAGGAATGCTTAAAGATGGTCTATATTGACTACAAGTTCTAGCTCACCCCAACCTCAAGTCTAAAAGCAGTGTTCTATCTCATCTCTCCATAAAACAGTACCTGCATCTGCATCATCTGCTAAACACTCACAACTTCCTATTTCAATTCCCTTTAATACTTGTACTCCCACATGTAATATTCCTTTCAATAAAACTACTTTACAACATTCTGACTCTTTTGTTTCAGATGCTATGCACTCTGTAATTGATCCCAATTCTATCAGTAAATTGCATAAATTTGAGTCTTTTCCAGCATAGAAAACAAATATTCTGCTTTGGCATAAGAGGCTTGGTCCTCCACACATGGCAGTCCTTACAAAAATTCTCAATGCACTAAAAATTCCTCATCACACTAAAAATGATATTACATTTTGTCAAGCATGCAAGTGTGGGAAGTTACATCAGTCAACTTTTCCTAGGTTCTCATTCCATGCATCTAAACCCCTAAAATTAATATACTCTGATCTTTGGGGGCCTTCTCCAATCCCATCACCTAAAGGATTCAAGTATGACATCCAATTTTTGGATGATCACAGTAGATTCACTTGGATTTCCCCATTAAAAGCTAAATCTGAAACTCAGGCGGTTTTTAAGCAATTTCATGTCTTGGTTGGAAAACAATTTAATACCTCAATAAAATGTGTTCAAACCGATTGGGGTGGAGAATATAGAAACTTAGTTCCTTATCTTCAAGAACATGATATTCTTTTTAGGCACCCTTGTCCTCACACTCACCAACAAAACGGTAGAGTGGAGAGAAAACATAGATAAATAGTAGAACAAGGCCTTACCTTGTTTGCCCAAGCCTGCATGCCACTAAAATACTGGTGGTTTGCATTTCAAACTGTAGCCTATCTCACCAACAAACTCCCCACATCAGTCCTGTCACATTAATCTCCATTTCAGGTTCTGTTTCACACTTTACCAAACTATTTAGCCTTCAAAGTTTTTGGATGTACTGTTTACCCATTTCTTAAACCATACAACAGTCATAAATTCAACTTTCATACTACTAAATGTACTTTTGTTGGTTGTATTTTACAACACAAAGGTTATAAGTGTTTGGATCCCACTGGTCGTATTTATGTCTGTCAAAGTGTGAGTTTTGATAAAACTGAATTTCCATTTGCATCTACTCAAACATCTGTTTCTTTGTCTTCTAATGATTCCTTTTCATGTGACTCTCATTCACATTCTTTTAATCATTCTGTTTGGCACTTACCTCAGCATTCCATTGTACATTCCATACCTTCTAATGGTCCTACCACAATGAATCAGTCTAAAATGCTGGATACATCAGGTTCTCATCCTACCACTTTACATCAGTCTAACACTTCAGACACATCATATTCTACCCCAATTCTCCAGCCAATTCCTCTTTTCAATAAGTCTCCCACATTTGATCCTATCACACATGACAATACTCCTTATCCTATCCCAGAAACAAACCTGTCAGATCAGCTTCAAACCTCCACATTATCACCCCAAACTAATACATCTGATCAGTCTCAAACCTCCATACTATCACCTCAAACTTTAGACTCCAATGAATCTTATGATTCTATTCCATTATATATCTCTTTACCTCTTGCCAAACCCTGCCCTTACTCATTAAACACACATCCTATGCTTACTAGGTCTAAGACTAGAGCTTATAATACTATCTTAGTTTCTTCCCTTGACACCAAAGAGCCAGTAACAGTATCAGAAGCTCTCTCTCATCCATCCTGGAAGGCTGCCATGCAAACTGAATTTGATGCCCTACTGACTAATAACACTTGGGAGCTGGTTCCTCTCACATCTAAAATGCATCCAGTTGGTAGTAAATGGGTGTTTAGAATCAAGTATAACTCTGATGGATCTGTTTAGAGGTTCAAAGCCAGGTTAGTGGTTAAAGGTTTTCAACAAACTTCGGGTGTAGATTACTTGGAAACCTTCAGCCCTGTAGTAAAGTCTCC
This sequence comes from Pistacia vera, assembly GCF_008641045.1. Taxonomy (NCBI): domain Eukaryota; kingdom Viridiplantae; phylum Streptophyta; class Magnoliopsida; order Sapindales; family Anacardiaceae; genus Pistacia; species Pistacia vera. The sequence continues at coordinate 683,218 of NW_022195652.1, forward strand.
ATCTGTTCGTGTAATCCTCAGCTTGGCAGTGAATAATGGCTGGAATATACAGCAGATTGACATTAACAATGCGTTCTTAAATGGTGAACTTACTGAGACAGTATACATGACTCAACCTGAAGGGTTTGTTAACCATGCACAACCTCATCATGTGTGTAAATTAATTAAGGCTCTTTATGGCTTAAAACAAGTACCAAGAGCCTGGTTTGAGAAGCTAAAATAGGCCTTTTTGCAGTGGGGTTTTACACATTCTGTGGCGGATTCAAGTCTTTTTATTTACAAAAAAGATGAGAAAATCATGTATGTCCTAGTTTATGTGGATGACATACTACTCACCGGAAATAATTGTACTTTAGTACAAGCTATTGTTCAAGAATTAAACACTCAATTTGCCTTAAAAGTCTTGGGATCCTTAAAGTATTTTCTTGGTTTTGAAGTTTCCAGAACTGCATCAGGCCTTCATATGAATCAAGCAAAGTATGCTAAAGATCTTTTGGAAAGAACTAACATGGGAGAATGCAAGCCTTGTACTACCCCTATGGCTCTCGGCACCAAGTTAACTCTGGAGGATAGTGAGCCTTATGAAAATCCAGCTCTTTATAGAAGCACAATAGGAGCTCTCCAGTACCTGACCTTATCTAGACCTGATATTGCTTATTGTGTTAACAAATTAAGTTAGTTTCTTAAAGCTCCCACATAGCTACACTAGCAGGCTTGCAAAAGGTTACTTTGGTACATTAAAGGCACAACTCACTTTGGCTTACAATTCACTAAAAGTCACAGATTAAACCTAAAGTGTTACACAGATTCTGACTAGGCAAGCAGCCCTGAAGACTGCAAGTCCACCAATGGCTGTTGTGTCTTTCTTGGCTCAAATCTACTTCAATGGACCTCTAAAAAACAGAAGGTAGTAGCCCTATCATCCATTGAAGCAGAATATAGAGCTCTAGCTAAAGGTGCTATAGAATTGACTTGGTTTTGCAGCCTTTTCTCTGAGATTGGTCTTCCTCTATCAGAACTTCCAATCATCTGGTGTGACAACCAGACCAGCATTAGCATCTAATCCTGTCTTTCATGGCAGGACTAAGCACATTGAGCTTGATGCTCATTATGTGAGAGAGCAAGTCACTGCCCACAAGCTCAAAGTTCAATATGTTCCCACTGAATTTCAAAAAGCTGATATTTTTACTAAAGCTCTTCCAACTTCTAGATTTGAATTTTTAAGGAACAAACTCACAGTTCAAGCTCCTTCCAGCTGTTGAAATTCTTGATGAATTCATTGTGTTCCATTTTTCTGCTGAAATTACTACTACCTGCTAAGAAGTTTCTTGATATGTTTTACTCACTGCTGAGCAATTTCCTCTGTTGCTGGTTGACTCTTGTTGATTGATTTTTGATGGTTGATGTGGTTGATGCTGATTGATTTTGCTGTTGAATTTTGCTGGAGTAATGCTGGTTGATACTAAGTTGGTTTTTTTATTAGAGTGATGCTGATTGATTTCTTTTGATAGTCGATGCTGTAATGATGGTTGATGCTTGTTGGAGTAATGTTGGTTGCTGTTTGCCTGATTGATTTTTGATGGTTGATGTGGTTGATGCTGATTGATTTTGCTGTTGAATTTTGCTGGAGTAATGCTAGTTGATGCTGGTTGATGCAGTAATGATGGTTGATGCTTGCTGGAGTAATGCTGGTTGTTGTTTTGTTGGTTAATGTTAGGATGAGAAAATGCTGAAGCTTAGAGGTTCAACTTACGGATGGATGTTAGGATGTTGAAAATGTTGAAGAAGTTGATGCTAGGATGAGAAAATCCTGAAGCTTGGAGGTTCAACTTACGGATGGATGTTAGGATGTTGAAAAGTTTGTAAACAGATAACTAATTATGTTAATCTGTTAATCACGTGTTTAAAGTTTGTTAATATGGTTTAAGTTTTTTAACAGATGGTTATTAGTTAGTTAGTACAGCTTGTATAAAGACAACACTGTAGCTATCATTTAAAGTCAATAAAAAAACGAGAAACAGATTACACTCTCTCTCAAACTTTCCCTTTTTCTTCTTAGCACTTTATCAGCTAACCTTTTTCTCGTCTGCACTTTACTAGCTGCTTTAACTAATTTCAGCTGATTTTCATCTCTAATTGGTATGTGTATTATTCATTTCAATTTTTAGGGTTAAATCATACTTGTTTTTTTTAGAGGTTTTTTATTCTAATTTGAGGGAAAAATATATAGATCTTGTGAGTTTATTTTGTATTTTATGTCTAAGAATGAACATGATTTCCCAAATTAAAACTTTAACTATATTTTAAAGGATGTTATTCTTCACCCTTCACCTACCATTTTCCTACATTTCAAACGTCACAGTTTAGCTACTCAAAATTATTAAATAAATTTGAGTTACTATCTATGTTTGTACCAAGAAAATTCGCTTTTTTTTTATTAATTCATATTAAAAGTTAACGTAACGTTGACTTGATTTAAGTTTTGATTGATTTTAGCTTAGGCTAGATCTGATCAAAGTCATGAAAATTTATATTATAATCTTTGAAAGCCAAAAATAAAATAAAAAATAAAAATTAAAGAAGGTTTTGCTCAAGGTTTACTCAACACATTTACTCAAAATTTTGCTTCTCGTAAATTTATTCAAATATGAAAGTATTGTGTCAATGCATTCTTGTCTCTCAAGTATTGTATTGTTTTCTTTGCTTAAGGTTTGGTGATTTTTTAAGATTTTCACTAGTTGTTTGGAAAACAATGGCGGAGCCGTGAAGGCCCAGGCAAAAATCCTAGATCCTCCACTGCCCACCTCCTCCCGTCACTCCTCCTCCTTCTCCTCCTGCCATTTCCACTCCTCCTCCTCTTGCTATTCTCACTCCTCCTACTTGGTACCCTCTGCCACCACCCGCCTCAAGTGGGCCTTCATCAGATTCAGCAGCAAAAAGAGTTAAGTGCAAGAACTATCCTCATTGCTACGGCATGGAGCTAATCTACCTCGCGGCTGCCCTAAACAATGCGAGGTTGATTGTGTCACATGTATCCCGGTCTGCAGTAAGTTCTCCTTCTTCTCATTCCTAAAAGACATGTGAAATGAAGAAGAGTACTCATTCATTTCACGCACCCAATACTTTTAATACTAATTCTTCACTTTCCAAATGAAATCAAAACTTTTTATCCTAAATGGTGTATCATCTTATGTGGTGCTGTGATAACATTTACCATTTTAACTCTTCATTTACACGTCAAAGATTATTTGGAATGGAAAGTTTAAGATATCATTTGAGAAATATAGTATTATTCTATATAACATTATATTTATGTCTTTCAAACTGCTTATTTTCATTAATCAATTAAATTTTCAAATGTCTTAGTAGATTGCAACCGACCGGGAGCTGTTTGCCAAGACACCTAATTCATCGGTGGAGATGGAATCACCTTCTACTTCCATGGCAAAAAAGACCGAGACTTTTGCCTGGTCTCTAATTCCAACCAACACATCAATGCACACTTCATTGGTCGCCGTAATGAGAACATGAAAAGGGACTTCACTTGGGTCTAGTCTCTAGGAACTCTCTTCGACACTCACAAACTCTTGATTGGCACCAAGAAAACATCTATTTGGGACAATTCAGTTGACCGCCTTTCACTCGCCTTCAATGGAGAATCCATTTTCCTCCCCGATGGTGAAGGCAACCAGTGGCAGTCCACTGAATCTCCAAGCGTAACCATCACGAGGTCGCTCAAATGCTATAGAGATCAAAGTGGAAAACTTGTTCAAGATCAAAGCTACAGTGGTTCCAATCACACAGAAAGATTCACAAGTGCATAATTACGACATAACTCAAGAGAATTGCTTCGCCCATCTCGACTTGAGCTTCAAGTTTTACGCCTTGAGCGGCGATGTTAATGGCGTTTTGGGCCAAACTTATGCCAGTAATTACGTGAGCAGAGCTAAGATGGGCGTGGATATGCCCGTCTTGGGTGGTGAAAAAGAGTTTGCATTGTCAAGTCTTTTTAGTACTGATTGTGCAGCTCCTCGATTCGTTGGTGAGTTTGCGCTGACCAATTCTCCCCAGACTTATTTTGAGTACGCGAACCTGAATTGTAGTAGAATTGACAGCAGAGGAGTTATTTGCAAGAGATAAATCTTTGTTTCTTTTTTCTTTATATAAGAGATGGCTCAATTCAACCACTATATAGTTATCAAAATGCAATAAGGTCAGATTTAAGTAATCGAATATATCTGGCCAATTATTTAAATTAATGTAAGGTTCTTCCCGAAGGAGAATCAATAAAGTTATGATTTTAATTAGCTGAGAAGTTTCAAATACAACGAATGATTTGCAGTCGTATTAATTGGCTAACACTTTATTTATGGTCTTCCACTTCATAAGCCTTCTCAACATCAAATTTTCACCAAAACTGAATAATGGCAGATGTGAATATAAGAAACAAAGTAAATGTTGACTGAAGTTGACCAATATGATCAGTTGACTTAGTTGACTGTATTCTGTTTACATTTAGTTGGGTACAGTTACATTTAGTTGGGCTTTCAGGTTGTAACAAGATTGTATATAAAAGATTGTACTGTACACTTGATAAGTCTATCAAGAAATATAACAAACACATTTACGTTTTCTCCCAAATTTTCTTTCCTTTTCACTCACTTTCTTTCTTTAACTTTCTTGTTTACTATCTTTATTCATTTGGTATCAGAGCTATCGACAAACGTCACCAATGGCTGATTCCTCTTCAATCCCTTCTTCATTTAACAATTTGAACAAAATCTCTTCAAATATTGTTAACCTCATCAATTCATCGTCAATGAATTCATCCACACTTCCAATAATTTCACCAAAGTTGAATCCGGACAATCATCGATTTTGGAAGTCCTAGATATTGTTCGCAGTAGGAGCCCATGATCTTTAAGAGCACTTGACTGGATTAATTCCATGCCCAGCTCCGTTCATCATAGCACAATCAGACACTTCAAGCTTAGAGGTAACCAAGAAATCTAACCCTGAATATATACTTTGGAAGAAGACTGATAAAATGCTAGTTAGTTGGCTACTCTCATCCATATCAGAGTCGATGTTTGCTGTTATTTCCAAGTGTCAATTTGCTACTGAAATATGGCTCACATTAGAGAAAGAATTCCTCACTGAATCTAGGGCTAAGACATTACATGTTAAGAGTGTTTTACAAAATACAAGAAAGGAGAACATGAGCATGCATGATTACTTCCTTAAGATGAAAGGTTTTGCAGAAAATTTATCATCTAGTGGAGTAGTGATAACAGATGAAGAGTTGCTTAATTACATTCTGGACGGACTAGAGTCTGAATATGATGCAGCAATTGTGAATATCACAACTAGGTTAGAGTCCAAACTTGATCCCATATCTGTCCAAGAAGCACAAATAATTTTACAGAAACTTGAGCTTAGGCTTGAAAGGGCAAATGCAACAATGAACTATGTAGTTCACAATGAGTTTCATGGAGGATTAGCTAATGTTTCTGCTCTCTCAGTTGATAATGAGAACAAGAAAACACAGTCTGTGTCATTACCTATGCAACAAACCTTCACTCATAGTCCTAGTAACTTTAATGTTCCCAATTTTAGCCCTTCCTTCTTTGGATCTAACCAAACTCAGTCCAATTATCCCCTGCCTCAAAACCAATTTTACAATTAACAGTTTCATGGAGGTAGTTTTGGTAATAGAGGAAGAGGCAAAGGGGGTGGCAGAGGCAAATTTGTTTGCCAAGTTTGCGGGAAAACAGGTTATTTAGCCTTGAATTGTTACCACCGATTTGATGTAAACTTTACAGGAAATAACACCTCAATTAGAAGCAACTTTCATTCTCCTAGTTTCACCAGACAACCCTCATTCAACTCTAGAATTAGGAATTCTGGAGTTGGTAATTCTAGAACTGGAAATTCTTACTACCCAGCTGATAGTCATGGTGCTCATCACTATGTGAATAATCCCCACTCACGATCCTCAGTGATGTCTCAAACACCTCCCTCATTTCACCAAACACTTGGATCCATAGTTGTACATGTTGATAGCCAGCCAAACTCAGTTGCTGCTCATCTGCACAATTAGGCTTTGATTGGCTCAAACTTAGCTACACAACTCTCATCATGTAGCCATAAATTACATTGCCACACCCTCTACAGTACATGATGCTGCATGGTACATGCATTCTGGAGCTACAAACCACGTTATATGTTTCTCAACCTCGAAAGAATATTAAACTCTTTATTCATTCTTTTAATGAACTCAAAAGTGAAACAACTATCCTTTTGTTGGAAATTGGCCTTCTATGTTGTAACCCATGCTCAAACTGTTAGGAACCTGATTATGGGATGATTGAGGAGATATCCAAAAATGATACAATAAGTAGAATTAGACATTTAAGATATCTTACAATTATGATATTTTTTAAAATAAGAATTACAATTACTCTATTATGCAATTAGAATAAGAATTAGAGTCCTTTTGGGAGTCATTTGGAGTCAAGTGTAAGGCAATATAATAGTCTAAATCTAGATCGTGGTTATCAATAAAGAATTTTGTCAATTAATCTCTTTGTCTCTTGTTCTTGAAGGTCTATGTTCCTCATATAAACAGATCATATCCGAAACTATATCATTGGTGCTCTTGTTCTTTTTCCATGGCAGATGAAACACGTACTTTGGATGATCAAGTGACTAAATTTAAGGCGGCATCAACAACATCTTTCAACCCATTTCAATGCACTTTGCCATGATTTGATGGTTCAAATTCGGCAGGATGGACATTTAAGGCTGAACAATATTTCAATAACCTTGATACGCCATCTGAACAACGATTGATTAGTTCTTCGTTTCACATGGATGGATAGGCTCTTTCTTGGTATCATTGGATGTCTTCCAATGGACAAATTCGTTCTTGGGATTCTTTTTTACTAGCCTTGGAAGTTAGTTTGGTATCATTGGATGTCTTCCAATGGACAAATTCGTTCTTGGGATACTTGTTTACAAGCCTTGGAGGTTCGTTTTGGACCCCCAAAATTGTGGATTATCAAGGGTAGTTGGTGAAACACGCGCAAACAAATGGACCTCAACTTCGCACTCTGGAAGATAGACCAGGTAACCAAGTTGATAGCTATTCAATCTTTGCAAGGCGCAAAGCTTGATTCAATGGAGGGTCTTCTCAACGAAATTTCATGGCAACTTATAGTATTGGAATCCCAGTTGGATCAACCCAAACAACAACCACAACAAACGACCTTTTTCCTGGACCTGAAAGTCATTTCTCAAGTGGGCTCTATAAGCCATTCTTCTGATTATGTAACGGTTGTCGTTGACCACCAGTCTACCGTTGACCTTCCCTTGGTCCCTGTCGGTCATAATAACAACAATCTTCCACCAATGAAGACACCCCTCACCAAGCCTCCCATGCGTTTCACCCTCTCCTTGGTAGTGCTGCTTGACTCTCCACTTCGAGTCGCCTATCGCAGCATCCTTGGCATGACCTCTAAAGTCGTCAATGGGAAAGCTTATCCCAGATGGGAACTCAATTTGGTTCATCATCTTCTCTTGGATTTACCTAATGAGCAAAAGGAGTCTCTCTTTAACGTGTTGATTTTTTACCCCGGCAATGGAACTTTGGTTGTCTCTTTATTGTGTTGGCCCTCATTTATGCCAACTGATGCAACCTTGAGGACAAGGTTGATCCGAAGGGGAAGGCAATGTTAGGAATCCGATTATGGGATGATTGAGGAGATATCCAAAAATGATACAATAAGTAGAATTAGGCATTTAGGATATCTTACAATTATGATACCTTTTAAAATAGGAGTTACAGTTACTCTGTTATGCAATTAGAATAGGAATTAAAGTCCTTTTGGGAGTCATTTGGAGTCAAGTGTAAAGCTATATAATAGCCTAAATCTAGATTGTGGTTATCAATGAAGAATTTTGTCAATTAATCTCTCTGTCTCTTGTTCTTGGAGGTCTCCGTTCCTCGTATAAACAGATCCTATCCCACACTCTATCACAAACAGGATAAATTTGCAGAGTAAGAAAATGGAGAATAAAACAAGATAAAAATGGAAGAGAAGAAATTCGAAATAGTACTTATATTGAATTGAAGTAAAAGACTTTTGACATAAGACAAAGACCTAGACTTGCTCTTTAAATAAGAAATAAACACCTGATGCTCAATTTCTTAAGCCTAAAGAAATGGAAGTAGTTCCATGACTCCACTAATGTAAATATCGGAATTGACTCCATGACTCCACTAACATAAAAATAGGAATTAATTGAGCATCACATTTCATCACTTTCCCTTGATGAAAAAACAGATATGCCAAGAAGATTCCTAAGGCCTTTAGTGTCTTTAAGAACTACCACAAGGCTATTAAGAAGTGATGACGACATCGACAACAAGGGGTTACATGATGGGGCTTGGTTTTAGGATGAACAAGGGCTAAAGTGTGAATTTTCTAAGTAATGGGAGGCTAGGTGTTTAGGTTGAGAAAGGGCAAAATGACCATTTCGCTAATTAACGGCTTTTCACTAACATGTATGGATGGAATGGGGGTTAGGATCTTATTTTCAAAACCAGTGAGGGCTCGATTCAATAGCTAAAACTCGTGGGAGTTAAGGGAAATTTCCCTAAATATAAAAATAATAATTATATAATAATTTGAATATAACTATTATTTTTGTTTCTTTCAAATCAATTTTCCAATATATAAAAAATAACTTGTAACGAGTTAGATGTTTAGGTCATTGAACAGTCAAATTTTATCCAATACTCACATTTTGAGATGCACTCATTCTGACATATAAAAAACGTTTGAGCCATGCCATCAAATTCAGCAGTCATATTTTAGAAGTTTCTAAAGATAATTTTGCTAAATAGCAAAAATGATATATGTTAGGGCCAAAAGATGTCCTCGGCCCAAATAGGCCCAAAGACGAAGACACCTTCAACAAAGCTGGAAGCCAAGGCCCAATTCCTACTAGGCCTACAACAAAGTTTACATATCAGGTCCGTTCGGCTCACTTACCCAGCTACCCACCATCTAGACCCAATCAGCAGAGGCCCAATTTGCTTAGGCCTCACCGCCAGTTTATCTTGGCCTAAGCCCTCCGATCTTAGACTACCTTCTGGACTTAGGATCTACTTGGAGCCCAGGATCGCCTACTTATCTCGGTACTATTTGAACTCTATCGAAGAGGTCCATCACTACCTTAATTCGTTAAAGATCTGTGTCATAGACCCGCTGGGACTCCCTTTCCTACTGAGGTAATGGAGCCAAAGTTTCCTTTTTCATAAAACCTCAACTCCCAAGGACTCTCAGTCCTACCAGGATTCAAAGATCCTACAATCGCTATTTAAACAGAGGCCAACCCTCTCACAGGGGACAAACATTACACATTTAGACCCCGTAGTTCCCACTCTTGAGAACTTCACATTACAGCAGTGTTATAATCTCTAACTAGACTTCTGGTAACCTTCTCTCTCCCTAACCCTCACTAAATTAGCCTCACTCAGCCTTGCTGACTTGAGCGTCACAGTGCCTACGACAAACACCATCCCGATGTTTACCGTCTGCTTCACGCTTGTTTTCTTGCGTGTGTAGGTACATCAGATTACTAGTGGCCTCAAGCTCATAGGATCAGTCCCTATTTTCGTAAAGGTAGATTTTTACATCTACAGTTTGGCGCCCACCATAGGGTCTAGCAATCATTCATCTCTCGAACCCTGCTTCATAAAGAAACTCTCTATGGTTGGAAATTCTGATAACACTAATCCTAGCCTCAAGGCCAGACTAAAAGCTCTGACTGCCCTTATGCAACAGCACTCAGACAAGGTGACAACATTGGAAGTTGAGAACACTGCCATCCGGACCGAAAACGCCTCTATCAGGGCCGAAAACAAATCTCTGAAAGAGAAGATAAGGCAATTTTATGACCTTGAGCTTCAACCTTGTCAGGTACAACCCAATCGATTCCACGTATTAGTTCCATTCGTGCAACCTCTCCAAACTCTAGAGTACAAACCAAAGATATCGGATACGAGGTCGCGACAACTTTATCCATCACTAGTGGACGATTCAAACTTGAATCATATTGAGCGGGAACTGCCTATAGAGCCACTCTCGGTCGACCCGCTGCAAGCACGAGATCAAGACATCCAAGTAACAGAAAGCCCACCACAACAAGAACCACCCATCCTTGCCATCCGGTCTCATCTTCAATCAACCATTCCTACCCCAACCCCACTCGACTCGACTCAACTCATCCTCGCAGGTCAAGCGGGCTCTCTCACCTTCAAACCATCCCGCTTGAGTCCCTCCATCCCTATGGACGGAGCGACTCCCAAATAACCCCTCTTACCATCCATACGGGATGAAACACCAAATCAATCACAATGGGAGCCACCTACCCAGAGGGAGTGAATGAAGATCTAGGCTACCAAGCGGCACACGATGGAATGGTTTGTTAGGCTACACCACGTGACTTGACCTAACGAAATGCACCGAGTGCGAATCATATGACCAACCGAGTCAACCAGGATGACCTAATGGTCTCCGCCTCGCCTATGAAACAGATATTGGCTAAAAGACCAGCTGACATAGAGGCAATGATGAGGCGTATACCAGGAGTACCAATCCCAACAAAAAAGAGCCAACCTCACTGCTATGCCGATTCACCCTTTATGGATACAATCGCGCTAGTCGAGATGCCTCACAAATTCACCATCCCCAACATGAAGCCTTATGATGGCACAACCGACCCAGATGACCATATAGCCTCATACAAGCAGCAAATGTTTGCCGCCTCGATACCCCAAACACTGAGGGAAGCCTGCATGTGTAAGAGCTTCAGATCAAGCCTCTCCGAACCAGCTCTTCAGTGATACACTAACCTTCCAAACAATTCAATCAGCTCATTCACCCAACTCACAAACACCTTTGTTGAACAATTCGTCAGCAGCAAGAAACTCGAGATGATATCGGCCGACCTATACAGAGTCTAGTAAAAGAGGGGGGAGCCATTGAGAGAGTCATCAGCAGATTCAACAAAGAGAAAATCTTCATCCCATCTTGCAACCCATAGATGGCAGTAGATGCTTTCAAAAAGGGTCTCCTCCCAGATGGAGAACTATACAAAGACCTAATGAAACTCGGTTGCACCACAATTGAAGATGCCCTAGCCAGAGTTGTGATTCAAATCAGGTAGGAGGAAGATGAGATGAACCGGATGAGGCATGCCAGATATGATGACCGTCACCAAAGGCAAAATGATAGAAGGTCAGAGTCCAGATCTTTTGAACCCCGCTATCAACCCCTTCCCTACAATTTGAGCAGAGTAAAAAAGCCATATGACCACCAGCCAACTAGAGCCGACAACAGACCATCCGGATCAAATCAATTCAAAGTTCCAGAGTATAACCTCAACGTCAAACTAGCCTAGGTCATGGCAATCATGAAAGGAATGGGACCTACTGTGAAGTGGTCAGCCAAGCTCAATCCCAAAGCGAAGAGGGACATGACCAAGTGGTGCAAATTCTACGGTGACCATGGTCATAACACCGCGGATTACATCGCCCTAAGATTGGAAGTTGCAGCACTACAGAAAATGGGACATCTCCGAGACCCATTGACAGATAAAGGGAAGAATACAGTCAGCTAGAGAAGCTCGAAGGAAACATTTCCCCTTCCACGGGAATCTTCACCAAAGGGGTTTTGCTCCATTATCTTTGGAGGGTCGGAGATCAGTGGGGTGAGCTATTTTTCAGGCAAGCGCTACGCCCAAGCCAACCATCACCTTGAAGTCTAATCCATTCATACGTCCTGTTGGGCGCACACTAACCAGGTAATTCAGTTTGAAGATAATAAGCCAGTCACCCTTGCCGCCTCTCATCACGATGCTCTGGTCATCTCCTTCCAAATCGCCAACATCCTAGTCAAGAGAGTATTCGTAGACGGGGGATCCTCAGCAAAAATCATCTTCCTTGAAGCAGTGAAGGCCACAAGACTGGATGAAACGAACATCAATAGACAACCAACCATACTGGTTGGGTTTAGTTTCAAGCAGAAGTACACCATCGGAGAAATCGCCTTGCCTGTCTACACCAGCGGAGTCAACAAGGAAACCATTTTCCTAGTGCTTGATTGCCCCTCACCGTATGACATCATCTTGGGTCGACCCTGGATCTACGACATGCGAGCTGTTCCATCCACCTTACACCAAACTATAAGGTTTTCAACAAAATGGGGAGTAAGAGAAATCAAGGGCAATCCTAAGGCCTTTAGAGACTGCTACAAAAACGCCTTCAAAAGCAAAGGTCATGCCTCATAGCAACTACAGTCTCATCCAACCCTTCCGACCGAGCCAGATCAACCATCCATGGAAAAGTTGGATAAAGTACAGATACACTCGGATCACCCTGACCAGAAAACCCATATAGGCTCTTGCCTTGGGCTCGAGATAAGAGAGCGACTCATAGAATTTCTCAAACAAAACCAGGACTGTTTTGCCTGGTCCCACGTAGACATGACAGGAGTTAGCCCCAAGGGAATTGTCTACCACTTCCAAGTAGATCCAAATCACCCTCCAGTGAAGCAGAGGCGAATGAAGTTCGCACCAGAACGCAACTAGATCGTCAATGAGGAGATTGACAAACTACTAAATAACGGGCTAATCAGAGAAGTCTACTACCCTGACTGGCTAGCAAACGTTGTGGTCATGAAGAAAAAGAACGGAAAGTGGAAGGTCTGCATAGACTTCACGAATTTGAACAAAGCATGCCCTAAGGATTACTTCCCGCTCCCACATATTGACATGATGGTTGATGCGATAGCAGGTCTCAAACTTCTAAGCTTTATGGATGCCTTCTCCGGGTACAACCAGATTTTGATACACTTAGACGACCAAGAGGAAACAGCCTTCATCACAAAAAGGGGGACCTACTACTACAAAGTAATGTCATTTGGTCTTAAGAACGTCGGGGCTATCTACCAGCGACTAGTCAATAGAATGTTTGCTAAACACCTCAGAGACACCATAGAAGTATACATCAACAACATGCTCGTCAAGTCTCTTATGGCCGAACAGCACCTAGACCACCTCAACCATGCGTTCGTTGTCCTAAGGAAATACAACGTGAAGCTGAATCCAGCCAAATGTTCGTTCAGAGCCTCGTCAGAAAAATTCTTGGGATACATGGTAACTCAGCGTGGGATAGAAGCCAACCTTGACCAAATCCAGGCGATCCTCAACATACCATCACCAACTTGCATCAAAGACGTCCAACGCCTCGCAGAACGAGTAGCTACCTTGAGTCACTTCATCTCCAGATCCGTCGACAAGTGCCATTATTTCTTCGCCACACTCAAGAAATCTAGGAAATTTGAGTGGACCCCCACCTACGAAGAGGCCCTACAACAGTTAAAGAGGTACCTAACCTCTCCCCCACTCATTTCCAAGTCCGTGGTTTGGAAAAAGCGTTACACCTACCTAACGGTCTCAGAGATAGCCATCTCAACAGTACTAGTCTGGGAAGACAATGTGAAGCAACTCTCAGTTTACTGTTAAAGCAAATCACTCATCGATGTTGAGACACGATACAAGCAGTTGGAGAAACTAGCACTCGCGCTCGTATATGCATCTAAGAAGCTCAGACCATACTTTCAAGGCCACTCCATAATCGTCCTCACCTCCTTCCCACTCAAGAAGATACTCCATAAGCCAGAGCTATTAGGTTGACTCACACAATGGACAATAGAGCTTAGTGAGTTCGATATATCTTTCCAACCATGCACCGCTGTCAAATCCCAAGCACTGGTAGACTTTATTGCTAATTTCACGTTGAACACCACCATCCAAGTGGAAAAGGAGTTATTGTGCATGAATAGCGGATTGCCTTCGAAGTGGACTCTCTCAATAGATGGCTCAAGCAACGTGAATGGAAGCAGGCTCAACTTTGTACTTATTACACCGAAAGGGGATATCATCCAACAGGCCATATGATGTGGGTTCAAGTGCACAAACAACGAAGCCAAATACGAAGCCGAATACGAAGCTCTCATCGTTAGACTCTTTCTGGCCAAAGAGATCGGAGTAAGGAAGCTAGAGGTAAAATCCGACTCTCAACTCGTAGTCAACCAGCTGCAAGGCACTTACCAAGCCCGAGACTCAAAGATGACAACCTACTTGAACTTGGTCAAAGAAATGCAGACCGCCTTCGAAGAATTCTCCATCACCCAAGTCCCAAGAATGGAGAATACCTATGTTGATACCCTTACCAACCTCGACTCAGTCTTTCAAGGCTCCTCCCAATCGTCCATCCCACTATTGTTCCTCCAATGGCCAACTGACTGGAAGGAACATCCAATAAATAAGTTACCCAAAGAAGTAATGGACGTCAAACTGGCCGACTCCTGGATGACCCCAATACTCAAATACTTGGAACATAATGAGCTCTCAACCGACAAGAGTGAAGCACGCCGCCTAAGAGCGAAAGCTACAAGATTCACCATATACGAGGGTCAGCTCCTTAGGAAGTCGTTCTTTGGCCCTTACCTTAAGGGCATAAGCCCAAAAGAAGCCAAGCGGGTTCTCGCCAAACTCCATGAAGGCAAATGTGGAAACCATGCAAGAGGACGTAGCCTTGCCCACCGGATGATCACCGTTGGCTATTATTAGCCAACCATATGCACTGACTCAATGGCCTATGTGAAGAAATGTGACAGTTGTCAGAGGTTCAATCACGTCTCACACCTCCCACCTAAGCGACTCAACTCCACTCTCGCACCTTAGCCATTCATGAAGTAGGGAATGGATATAGTTGAAAAACTGTTGACCACACTTGGGCAGCGGGTCTTCATGTTGGCGATCACCGACTACTTTACTAAGTGGATCGAAGCCGAAGCACTCGCCCAAGTCAAAGACCGAGAGGTAAAAGCCTTCATCTAGAAACACGTCATCTGTAGATTTGGAATACTGAAGGAAATAGTCATCGACAATAGATCCCAATTTATCAGTTCAGGCTTCAGAGACTTCTGTGACATGTGGGGGATCAAGCTTAGCTTCTCAATCCCCTGCAACCCCCAATCAAACAGCCAGGCTAAGTCATCAAATAAAACAATCATGCTGACTTTAAATAAGCGCCTCTAGAAAGCCAAGGGCATATGGGCAGACAAACTACCCGAGGTCCTCTAGTCCTATCAAACAATAGCCCTCTCGTCCAAGGGCGAGACTCCTTTCTCCCTTACATATAGATCTGAAGTAGTCATCCCAGTCGAAATATTGGTCCCTCAACCAGACTCTAATGGTTGGACGAAGAAACCAAAAGCCAAAACCTTTGTTATAACTTGGACACAATTGATGAACTACGCAAGTGGGCGAACATCCGCAACGTAATCTACTAGCAGCAAGCCGCTCGACACTACAACCGTAATGTCTGAGTCAGAACTTTCAAACTAGGCGATTGGGTCCTTTGCAAAGTCTTTCAAAACACTAAAGAGGTCAACTCTGGTAAGCTTGGCCCTACTTGGGAGGGCTTTACAAGATTGCCAAGAAAGTAGGGAAAGGCATTTATAGACTCCAAACCCCTGAGGGCAAGGACATCAGCAACAGTTGGAATGTAATCCATCTCAAACGTTACTATTTTTAGTCATTTCCGTTTTCTTGTTTTGTTTTAAAAAGGATGAATGGGCCTGTTTTCCGTCCAGGGGCGAGACTCTTTCACCGTCAGTTGGCCTCATGGCTTGAATTCAATAAAAGAACTATTCAGCGATAGAGCAACATACACCTTCAATCAGCTCAAACTGATTCATCAACTTACACCTTTAATCGGCTTAGACTGATTCATCGACTCACACCTTCAATTGGCTCAGACCGATTCATCGGCTCACACCTTCAATCGACTCAGATCGATTCATTGACTCACACCTTCAATCAGCTCAGACCAATTCATCGACTTAATACGTCAATCGGCTTAAACCGATTCATAAACTCATACCTTCAATTGGCCTAGACCGGTTCATGAACTTACACCATCAATCGAGCCAGACCAACTCATAAAACTTACATATTTAATCGCCTCAAACAGATTATCGACTTACACCTTCAATCGGCTCAAACTGATTCATTGACTTACACCGTCAGACGGCCCAGACTGACCTAGCAACTCAATGGCTTACATATCTGGCCGACCATATCGACACGCAACCACGACATTGGTGACTCAGCCACTTAGCCTCGTCCACATCATAGCACAAGTAGTGGGTTCAACTCCCAAACATCTACAAGCAATCAAGCAATCAACTCATCCATTCACGAGGAAAGCAGTAAAAGGGAAACACAAGTAGAAACACAAAGCCCCCAACGGCTATAAATAAGATCAACAAAAGAGCCTTAGGCAGCTAAGTATTGGGTACAAGAAAGGCACATACACTATGAAAGGGCATCGCAGCCTCCAAAAATACATGAGAAAAGGAAAAATAAACCTAAGGGGCATCATGATCCACATCGTTGGCGCGAGTCATCTCACTCATCTCCGACTCAGTTACCCTATTACTGACCCTAGCGGTCGCCCCTGTAGCCTAGTCACCAGCATCCTTTGTAACCGATCACCCCGGTTGGCTAGAAAGGTCAAATATCTGATCATCGACCAGCTCCTCCATATAACCCACGCAGCTAGCAGCCTCCTCCTCCTCCTCCTCCTCCGTCTCCAGCAAGAGTTGGATGTCCTCATCCGGGTTCCAGTGAGAGGTGCTCCTGGCCTTGTACTCTAACATCAGCTCTCCCCTAGCTCTGATGGTGGCATCATCGACACTACTGAGGCACTGCTCCCTCTGGGACTCGACCTCCATGTTATTTTCGGCCAACTCCCTCTTCAATCGTTCCAACTCGGCCTCGACCTCCCTCAGTCGATGTTGGCTCCCCCGCTAGGCTTTCTAAGCTGCTGCTTCTCTATGTCGCAGATTGGCATTAGATTTGGATACATCCTGTATCCTCTTCTCCTACTACATGTTGTGTGTTTCTTATAACATGCAAATGTAGCAAGTATACTAGTCGCACAAAGTAATAAAGTGATAAGTAGAGTATCGTTCCCACGAGGATAGTGTTACTAAGTATCGATTTCCCTAGTTTAAGTCCTAATTAAAGCAACAATAAATTGGATTGATGGAAAATTAACAACTAAATACAAATTAACAAAATATAAATGAATGATAATGAAATTAAAGCAAAACCCAACAACTTAACTAATTAAACAATGCTAAAAAAATGCTAGGGTGTTGATTTCACCTAGATACGCTAACCCAAATAATAGAATCTATTACCCAAGTTCTAATTCCTTGATTGAAAATCGAATTCCCTAAGTTGCAAAACATACCTTCTCAGGCTACATTTCCCTACTTATCCCTATCAAGCTTCCGCACCCAACAAAATGAAGATTAATAGTTCAAAGTCTTTTAAGCTTTATGGAATTCTATCTAGATTTCATAGATCACTAAACCTATCTCTAGCATTTGCTAATCTACGGTATTTATCCCAAGAGGCATAATCACAAATCACTTCTCAGTCTCATTATGAACAACACACAATTGAATGGCGATCAAACATCCAAAAGTCATTAAGCAAAGAGATAAACGCTCAATCATGAAATTAAAACTCAAAGTAAATCAATTCATATAAATTTGAATCATTGTATCAAGGTTACATCAAACCCTAGCTAAACAACTCAGTTCATGCACAAAAACGAAATAAAATAACAAAAACCAACTGAATCAAGATTCATCATTGAAAAACAAGCAAAAGATGGAGAAATCTTCTCTAATTTGAAGCCCAAATCTTCAATAATCTTCTCCTTCCATGAGCTGTCTCCCAAATGACGAACCAAGACTCTTTTTCTTTCCTTTTTGCTCTAATTTATACCTCTTTCACTTAAGGACCAAGCCCTAGCAAGCCAAAACGCGTCATTTTATTTTTACATCTGATGCAGGTTTCACAGCGGCAAAGACTTTCGGGCCAAATTTGAGCATGATAGAGTCTGAATCTGGAAAATTTTTAAACACATGAATTGTAGATCTTTCAATTATATTTCTTTTCATTCAATAATAAGCACAATACGAGGTCTACAGCTCAAGTTATGGCAAAAATACTGAAGCCTGTCCAAAGACGTTTTTCTTCAGTTCCTAGCGTACTTTTCACGACTTCAAGCCAAGTTTTCACCCTTGTCCAGTCAGAATTAGGAAAAATCCAAAACATGAACGTTGTAGCTCTTCTTCTTAGCTTTCCAAACCTTCTAAATTCAGGTCATTCCGAGTTTCCAAGCTCAAGTTACACAATTTACGCTCAAACCTGTCATTTATGCTAAAAATCATCGTTTAGGCCTGCAAAGATAAATTAATAGAATCAGGTAGCAATTATGGCCCAAATTGTATGAAAAGTATCCTAAATCCTATCAAAATTCAATGCAAAATCATAGTTTAAAATATGATTATCACGACATGATGGATTTCCTGAGGTGTAGGCTACTGGTAAAAGCCTGCATGACAAAATGACTCAATCAGTATACAATCAATATAAATATAGTAAGGAAAAAATCTAGCTCATACCTGGAAAGCGTGGGAAACCCCACAGTCAGCGGCCGCGACAGCACCCATCTAGTTCAAATGGCATTTGTCTGCCAGGAACAGGAACGAATCGGCCAACTTGCTTAGAGAAGTCGCGCCTGAATAGGTCGATGCAGAATCCGAGATGTTGAAAGTAATCCTCTCAGTCTCCTCATCCAAGACCATGGCCTTGGATAACCCAGCCTCGAGCGCAAGTGTCTGACCAGGTGGAGTCATAACCACATCCTCCACTTTTCTCTCCTCTTTGGCCGAAAAGTCCCTCTTTTGCTTCTCGCAACGTCTCGCGATAGACTCACTCGCGCTTGGGATGGTCATATCCTTCATAAGCTTCTTTGTAAATTCCTCAACAGTTAGTGGGTTCAGCCTCGACTTACCAGACAAAATATGATTGTAGTAGTGGATGACCAGCACACTCCAAGTTTGCTTCAGCGAAAGGAAGGGATACCTCACTGGATCGCACTAACTCCGGCCCAAAGGTGACTTGTCCTCAGGTTCACCTCGTCCAACATGACCTGCCAATCCCTCTATGCTTTTGGAATAGCAAGAATCTTTTGGGTCTGCACGTCCAAGTTGTCCCCATTGTGCCCGGCACGGTTGAATTCAAGATTTCCAAAGAGGAAACACAATAAGATTTTAGTAATCAAAACTCGTCAGGTGTACAAAATCTCGCTCTAGCCTCTCTCTCTGAAGACCATTTTACCCTTCATGAAGAAGAATCGTTCCTTCTAATTTTTATCACTTGACCGCAGGTCAGTCATGAGGTGAGCCTGATCATGCCTAAGCTTGATCAGGTATCGGCTGCCTAAGGTTGATCAGGTATCAGCCTTTATCCTTGTCGTTTTCTTTTAGGAAATATGAATATAACAACTTGTATAGCCCAAACATCACCTGATTCTGCACACAGCGGTCCTCTAGAGCCATCAACAACCTCCACCTATTCAGCATAATCTTGGTCAACACAATCATGAAATGGTTCAAGACCTCCCAGACTAGACGAGGGATGGGAAGCCTAAGCCCGTCGTGGAACCATTTCTCATAGGCACTTACCCAACTTTTTATCTCCCAATCGACCCGCTCGTATGACCTTGGCACCTAATTTTGATAGACTCTGGGATGTGATACATCGTCTTGATCCGCCATACATCACTCTCCTTCAACAAAAGCGGATAATCCCAGCTCAATATCCCGCTACCAAGCCGACTCGACTCGACTCGTCCTCTGAGCCATTGCTGGTGGAGGGCGAACTCTCAGAATCATCAACTTCATCAGGGTCTTCCCCACCCCTGCCTTGCCTGTCCGACTCACCCTCACTCAAGGTGGTGCCACTCGGTCCAAGGGCAGCCAATTTTCACTCCCTTTGGTATACCAACAGGAACACCCCCACCTTTGGGCATCATCACCATTGTTGGTGCATTCTCATACTTGTTCCCAACTTCCATCTCCGCCCCACTCAGGTTACTTAACTCTAAATGCGGCATCAAACACTTAGTCCACTCGACCCGGGCGACCGACTAGCTTTCAATTCAAAGTCAAACCCTGTTTCAGAAGCCCTACTCCCATAGAGCTACCGATAGACTAGTTCTCAAAATAGTAACTCTCCAACCTCTATGTGACCTTCGGCTTGGTCTGAGCGACTGAATACATGTTTGTTTAGAACCACTCGCACAGGTCTTTCACCACTTGGTCTGGAGGACTGGGCGACCTATGTAACCAAACCCTTATCGGCAACCAGATTTCACCCAGGCCACTTCACTCAACCTAGTCAAGCAGACCTAGATGAGCCGAACCAAAACACCCCATAACTTGGGTTTGTCTTCTACCTTCGTCAAAAACCCAAACACACCAAAAATCAACCCAACATACTCCACACCCGCCAAAAACAAAGCAAAACTCACTCAAATCACTCCAAATCTCTCCAAAAATCCAAATACAAACACAAATCCACTTTACTAGAAGTGCAAAACCGCAATAAAACTCCTAAATCAAAGCACTCCCTTCACAAGCAAACCCAGACACACCCAAAAATCTTTTTTCTTCTTTTCTCTACAAACTCGAAACCACCTTAAAACGACACAAAAACTGTAGGAGCCTTTTTTCTTCTTTTATCTATAGACTCGAAATCTACCGATTTTAGATAAGTAAATTAGTAATTTTGTTAATTTTGTATTAATGTGACAAATTAAACGAAGCATGGAGTATTTATTAAATGGAAGGGGTGACAATGATATTTTAAGAAACAAAGGTGTTGTAAAATGGCCCTTTAATTTAACATATCAGCTGCATATATAATATCGACCAAGTATAAAGGTTCCAAACTATTTTCAAAATCACAGAGGGTTTATTGTATTTTTGCTATAGTAGGGATTATAATTTCCCCTAAATGTTTCCATCTTATTTCTTCTCCTCCCTTATATATATGAATTGAATTATTATTTTTATCTATTTTATATTTAGATAAGATTTCACCTTCCATGCCAATACAATGGGAGCTTACCATGTTTTGAATTTTGCAAAGACTTGTATCAAAACAAATATGGTTGTCCACATATCAACCGGTAAATTTATTTTTTTATAACCAGGGGTGTTCGGACCAGCTTATGCATACCTCAACTAATCACCTGGACCTTGGAACTATTGGTTTGGTAAGAGCTCCAGTAGCTACCCCGTTAGCACCCAAGGAGGGAAACCAATAAATTACCACTCATTAACTTTTTGTGATTGATTACTTGCAATTGAATAGAAATTATAAATAAAAAGTTATTATAATATTTATTCTTAAATAATGTGATAGTTATTTGAATTGGACATCAATTATAGAACAGTAACCAAATCAACTATGTTGTGTGACAAATCACAAAACACTGATTTGCGTCATGTGTCAAGCCATTTAATGATGCATAGTGTTGATACAGAATTCTGCACCAACCAGCGTGATTCGATAGACATTGCCAGGATCAGAACCGATGTGTGCGTGATTAGTGAAAATCAGCAATGAATATGAACGAAATGAATTAAAAACAAAGAGATTTTTGAAGTGGTTCGGCGAGGTTAACAGCCTACGTCCACTGAGTTTTTTGTATTTTCGGTGACAGGCTGACAACTTATAATGCAATTCTTATCAGAAAAAATCCCCTTTCCTCATCGTTCGAAGGGGTTTTAAATACAAGATTTGTACAAAGAAAAAAGAAAAATTTATGGGATTACAATTTATCTGAATCATAATTTTGATACCCTCGTGATTTGGTGCTGTGATTGCGCAATGATCGCTGTTGATTGAGTCATTCCTGTAATATTTGGGATCTGAAATAATCTCGAGGCTGATTGAATGATTGCTTGAACTGTCCATGACTAGCTTTTGTTAGGTCGAGCTATGGCTCGACGAGCTTATGCTGGGTCGATCAATCATTGTTATCGAGCTCATTCTAGGTCGATCAATCATTGTTGCCGAGCTCATTCTGGGTCGAGCTATATCCTCGCGTTGGCCTGATCTTGGCAAAAAAGCCACACATAATATTTGGCCCCTAGTGTTCGATGCTCGCTTCGGGCTTCGAAGACTATTGCTCGATTTGATGCCAAGCTCGGCTTCAACAGTGAATCTCTAAGTGCATGTCCGAACGGGCTCCTATGGTCGACCTTACGCTTGGCCAACGTACCTCACACTTTGATCTTTACTCCCCATGGTACCTGTTAAAATTCAAAATATGAAAAGTCAGGTTATAAAGGTAACTTCCACGTGGTCGTGTCACATTAAATGAGGTAGCCCTTGTCGGTTACGTTTTGTCACATGTGGGTGACAACAGCTGTTCACGCGTGAAGTTAAGGAGACATGCGACGACGGTTATCATTACTATAATCTGACGATTTGTCACTCTTCATGGATGGTCAACACGTGGCCATGTCCAAGGGCCGAGATTGCTCGATAAATGAAGGGTGAGGATCGACTTTAAGGCGACGGGTATGATTAAAACCCTGCCATTTCGTCTCCCATGCAAACAACTATAAAAGTTGGTGAAAAACCTTAGAATAGTCACTCCAAAAGTTATTCCAACTCTCTTGCTGCTCTCCGCTATTGCTCTTGCATCATTCCAATGGTCTTTCTCATGAGTTCTCGGCACTTTCCCCATTTTGGTAAGGCTTCTCTCCCTTATTCTCTTTTATTATTCTGATTTTTGCATCACTATAATGGCCATATTGGATGTTTTAAGGTTTTAGTAGGGTTTTTTGGGTGCATCTCTAGTGGTCTCTGGTTGGTTGTGTATTTTTACCGCATTATATGAGCTATCTCGGGTGCCTGAAATAGAAGCGAGTGTAGGATGGTCGTCGATTTGTTTGAGCTCCAACACATGTTCATTTTTTTTCAGGTACCTAGAGTCAAGTTACAACCATGTCGTTGTTTAGCAGTCATACAATAGATCGAATGTTCGATTCACCAGTAGGCTCGACAGCCCTTAGGGATGTGTCCCCCGAGGACTCTAAAGAATTCGTCGCTTGAAGCTCGGACCCTGACACTACGGGCATGTTCGATCGTGCTTCGATTCAACTAGCTTAATCTTCGCCATCTCCAATCCATAGGCTACGAAGAGAACCACAATCCTTGATTACCCTTAGGGATCTTGAACTTATAAGAGCGGTCTATGCACCGTAACTTAACTTGATGGTTCCAGGGGAATATTCTTGGAAGAACCCCCCACCTGGATGGGTAGCTACCTCTGAGACTCTCCTTAGGTGTGGGGTATCCATTCCCCCACATTACTTCATCAATAACGTACTGAGGCGATTCGATATTGTTCCTCTTCAACTGACGGCCAACTCTCATATGATCATTATCGCGATGTACATCACATACATGATCGTTGAATTGGGAGAGCCATCCGTCGAAGAGCTCGTCTACTTGTATAAGCTCAAAAAGGGGCAAGACCAGACGCACAACCTTTCTAAAATGAGAAGAGTGCATTTTAACGGACTGATCAATGTTCCGAAAAAAGTTCCACATTGGGATTCACAGTTCTTTTTCTACAAAGCCCAGGAGAACGGTGTCTTCGCTGCGAAAGCAAGTAAGGCTCGGGCTTCCTATGTGCGCACGAGGATTATTCTCGAGTTGTACACTCTAGCTGATCGTCCTATTTTATTTTTGCAGTTAACATCGAATAGAGTTATTTTCCATCCGCGAGCTTGTAGAGGCTGCAACATTTTAGCTATCTTTCGGATAATCAGCACAACATCAACGAGCTTCTTACGCTTCCTCACCTGAAAGCGTACGGCTTCTGTCAGGATGAGGCCAATTTCTTAGCACTTTTGGAAAAAGGTAAGTTGTTGTTTGCTCTTGCTTGCTTTCCCGCGCAAAATAGATTGCTAATTCTCTTGCTTTTTTTCCTTGCAAAAATGTGGGCCGAAAAACCAAAAAAGAAGAAAACGGTTGCCTCGTGGCTGCTACGAGGCTCCGACTGCTTTACGGATGAAGCAACCTGCAGAAACTGCCGACTTGAAGCGCGCTGGTGGCGAGCTTGGGGGAGGTCCAAGTGCAAAGAAGCCTGCGGCTGCCACTAAGGTAGTTAGCAGGAAAAGCATTATGGATCCCCGAAAGGGGCCAGCGAAGAAGGCATCCAAACCAACTGAAGGTTCAGGAAAAAATAAAGCACCTGAGTAGCAAATTGGCTTGGGCAAGAGGTCACCATGCAAGCTAGCAGCCTTTGAAAGGAAGCAGCCAAAGGCTTGGCCAAGAAGAAATCTGCTCCTGCTGGTGTGGCAAGTGCTTTTGGGGCGAGCAAACCTAGCTCGTCCCAGCCAAATAATAAGGAAATAGATGAAGCAGTCCAAGCCGCGGTCGATGGGTTGACCAACCAACTTCCCAACCATATTAGTGTTAGGGCCGCAGTGGCCAGGGATTGTGTCACCCTGCGAACATTTGTGGCCGTCAGGGACTCGTCTCCCTCCCAGATGTTGGCTTTAACCTGCAGTTATGCGGCAAAGGTACCGATAGTTCACATCCCTTTTATTTATTTTTATTTTTTTTGCAGGTTATTCTTACCTCTTGTTGATTCC
The DNA here is from genome assembly GCF_008641045.1 of Pistacia vera. Taxonomy (NCBI): domain Eukaryota; kingdom Viridiplantae; phylum Streptophyta; class Magnoliopsida; order Sapindales; family Anacardiaceae; genus Pistacia; species Pistacia vera. Next base: position 707,901 of record NW_022195652.1, read on the forward strand.
TTGTCTCCTTTTTTCAGGTTGCCATGGCGATCAGACTTTTGTACAAGGAATGCAATGACATTTTAGAGGCGAACCATCAGAAATGGCAGGCTGTGAAGACCATGAAGGAAGATACTATGGCTAGGGCTGAGCTTACAGAGAAGGAGAAAGAAGTCAGGCTTGCTAAGCTCGAGCGGCTCAAGGGGGAAATCGGAGGCTGAGGCAGTAGAGGTCACAGAGACTTTGGCGCAGCAGTGGGGTGCCAACAACAAACTGAACTCTGAGCTATCCTCAGCTTAGAAAGCTATCGCGAGTTAGGAGGCCAAATCCAAAAAGCCTTCGCTCAACCTTGGCCAAGAGGTGCACGGTCGCCAGGAGACCGAAGTTGAGGCTAGGTAGCTTAGGCTTCAAGTTGACGAATTGAATGAGGCCATTACTGCTCAGGCTTGGGAAACATCTGTCTTCCTTGTTAGAAAATTGTGGGAAGCCCATCCTTCAATCGACCTCCCTTTCCTTCCCCAAGCTTATCAAAAGGAAGTTGAATGGGTGAGGGTCGAAGCTGAGAGGAGACCTATGTTTACTTGGACGAGTTTGAGGAAGAAGGTGAGGACCAAAGAGAGGCTGAAAGAGGCGAGAAAGAGGTTGAGCCTCAGCTCCAAGTCGAGGATCCAACTCCCTTGAACACGATGCTACCAACTGAGGTTCTCGATCTTGAAGTGAAAGTCACCGCTCCTCCTGCTAACAAGCCATCTCTTCCTCAAGGTGTTGACCTTCCTAGACAGGTCGACGCTGAAGCTCCGACTACTCCATCAACCTGAAGAATTCCCTGTTTTGTTTTTATTTTATTTTTTTATAATTGCCCATTTGAAATCAAGCTTCAATTAATGAAAAAAAAATTCACCATTTCTTTTTTGAGCAATGGTTGTTATATTTCTGCGAAGTCATTTAATTCGTCTTAGTTGAACTTTGGATCCAAATTTGCTCCAAGTTGTATGTAGCTCGCTTCTTTAGGAGCTTTTCAGATTTTTGTGAGAAACTCTTTATGCAACTTTTGGCATTAATTTCGGATTTTTCGTCCTCTTTGGGCTTTCGTTGCTGGCTTAAGGCCGATTTTTCCCAACGTGCTTTTTCTTGGATTTTTCCAAGTTTAACCTCGTCGATTTGGGATTTTTAATCTTGATTTTTGTGAGGAAATCTAAAGCGATGATAAACTTTTATCTTAGACTTATTGTCCCTTTCAAGTTCTTTGGTCGTCGGCTTCGGGCCGATTTCCTTCAACGTGTTTTTTCCTTGAAATTAATTACTTGGGGATGTTTCACCCTCAATTAGTTAGCTTTTGGGGTGGCTTGTTCGAGATAGGCTACCTTTCTTGGACTCTTGACCTTGAGTTTTTAGAATATCATCGCTTAGGTCATGATTTAGTAAAACGCTAATGATCTTAAGATGTTAACAATGAATCGAAGAAAATAATGAATAGTACCTTGTTTATTAATCAAGTGTTTTGGCCATGAACGGCCTTACAGTGAATACTGAACATAAGAACGAGCGAAACTCAAGCTTTTTATTGGTAATACCTTCATAAGTGCTCGGTGTTTCATGCTCGCATTATTGCTTCGCCATTGAGGCGTTCTAGGTGAAAGGACCCTAGTGCAAACTTTTCGAATATCCTGAAGAGACCCTCCCACTTGGGCCCAAGTGCCCCTAAGTTTGGGTTTTGAGTACCCTGGATAACCTTTCTGAGGACTAGACCGCCCACTTCAAAGTCTCTATTTCTGACCTTGGTATTGAAGTATCGCTTGACTCGTTGTTGATACGAGGCGAGCTTTAGCTGAGATTTAGCCTAATGTTCTTCAATTAGGTCTAGTTTTCGTTTGCTATAAGGTATTCGTTTGCTTATTCGTCAAAGACTTTTCTTCGAAATGAATTAATTCCCACCTCAACCAAGATCATCGCCTCACATCCATAAGATAAAGAAAATGGGGTTTCGCCCATCGAGCTTCTGGCAATCGTCCTATAGAACCATAAAGCCTCTGGTAGCTCGTTAGCCCAATTCCCTTTTAAGGTCGTTGAGTTTCTTCTTTATGGTGTGCTTGATTACTTTATTCACAACCTCTACATGTCAGTTGGCTTGACACTAATAGACACCAACAAAACTCTTCTTGATGCCAAGCTGCTCGCAGAAGGTCCTAAAATCTTTGATGTCAAACTGCTTTCCATTGTCGGTTATTATTGTGTGGGGAATCCCAAACCGACAAATTATGTTCTTATAGACAAAATCCTTCAGTCTACTTGACGTTATTGTTGCCAGTGGTTCGGCTTCCACCCACTTTGTGAAATAATCCACGACAACTGTCGTGAATTTAATGCCCTCTTTTCCCTAACGCAATGGGCCAATAAGGTTGATGTCCCAGATCGCGAACGGCCACAGCCTTATCTGAGTAGTCAATTCTTGTGGTGGAGCTCACGGAATATCTACAAATCTCTAGCATCTATCACATCTACAGACATAGTCCACTACATCATCATAAACTGTTGGCTAGTAGTGTCCTTGGCAGAACACCTTGTAAGCTAGAGATCTGCCCCCGTGTGGTTTCTGCAAATTCCCTCGTGTATTTCCCTCAGAATATAAGTTGCATCCTCGTGGTTAATACATAATGCAATGGTACATTGAATCCTTGCTTGTACAGTCTATCGTTGATGAGCATGTACCAAGCTGCCTTCATGCGAAGTGCTCTAGCTTCAGCTCTGTCTTCTGGTAGTGTGTCGTTCCTCAAATAGGTGGTGATTGCAATCATCCAATTGTACCTTTGACTTGTGGTCAACATTGGGCCTTATAGAGCGAGGATGCTTGGTTTCGAGAGGAATTTAACTAGGATCGAATCGACCTTCTTATTGTTCATTGTTGAGGCCAAGCGAGCTAATGCATTTGCCTGCTAGTTTTTCTCCCTTGGGATCTGGTGAATGGAAAAGGATCTAAACTATTCGAGCTCAATCTCTACTTACTGAAGGTAGGATGCCATTCTATCTTCTTTTTCCTGGCATTCCCGGTAACTTGATAGACCACGAGTTGTGAGTCATTGTAGATCTTGATGGAATCTGCCCCCATTTCCTTACTGAGACGGATACTTGTGAGCAATGCCTCATACTCAGCTTCATTATTGGAGCCATTGAACTCGAATTTTATTACAGCTCTAATTGGATCTCCCTCTGGGCTTTCGAGCAATAGGCCCACTCCTGCTCCATTTTCATTCAAGGAGCCATCTACGTACAGAGTCCATAACCATAAGTCATCACTCTTTGGTTTCCGTTGCTCGATCTCTGGCAAGCTTGGCTCAGCCTCTAGTTGATAGGAGAACTGGGATATAAAATCTACCACGGTCTGGTCTTTGATCAATGTTGTCAGCATGTACTGGATGTCATGCTGACTCATCCCTATCGTCCACTGGATCAATCTACCCGATGCCTTGGGCTTCTGCATTATCTTCTTCAAGGGGAAGTTTGTCAGCACATGGATGGAGTGTGCCTAAAAACAAGGTCGCAGCTTTTTGGCAGCAACAACAATGGCGAAGGCGAGCTTTTCCATATCCGGATACCTTGTTTCTGCATCGAGCAGTCTCTTGCTCACATAATACACTGGCCATTATATTCCTTCCTCTTCGCGTACCAACGCGGCACTAACAGCGGACTTTGATACCGACAAGTACAGTAGTAATGGCTCACCTTGGATGGGTTTTGATAATAGGAGAGGCATTCCGAGGTGTTTCTTCAGCACTTGGAAGGCTCTTTCACACTCTTCTGTCCACTTGAAACCTTTCTTCCCCCTTAAAGGTCTCAAAGAATGGTAAACACTTGTACGTGGCTCTTGAAATGAACCTGCTGAGCACAGCCACACGTCCAGTCAGGCTCTGTATCTGTTTTATGCCGATTGGGTTTTTCATGTTGAGCAGGGCTTAAATCTTCTTTGGGTTAGTTTCTATACCTCGTTAGTTCACGAGGAAGCCTAGGAATTTCACAGGGCTCACCTAGAAAGCACATTTTAATGGATTGAGCTTCATTTGATACTTCCTAAGGATGTCAAACATTTCCCCCAGGTGCTCAATATAGCTTTTGATGACTTTTGATTTGATGAGCATGTCTTCAATTTACACTTCCATGGAATGGCCGATTTGGTTGGCGAACATCTTGTTCACCAAGCGCTGGTAGGTTGCCCCTGCATTCTTGAGGCCAAACGGCAAAACCCTATAACAATAAATTCCACGGTTAGTAATAAATGAAGTATGCTCTTCATCGGACTGGTACATCGGGATTTCGTTATATCCTGAGTACGCATCCATAAAGCTAAGTAGTGCGTTTCCCGTTGTCACATCTACTAGCTGGTCGATCCATGGTAGCGGAAAGCTATCTTTCAGACAGGCTTTGTTCAGATCTGTAAAGTCGACGCAAGTTCGCCACTTGCCATTCGGCTTCTTAACTATCACTGGGTTACGAGCCAGTCCAGGTACTTGACTTCCCTGATGAAGTTGATTTCCAGGAGTTTGTCGACTTCATCCTTGAGCGCTTGAGAGCGCTCTGCATCCATGGCCCTCTTTTTCTGTCTTAAGCGTCGAGCCTGTGGGTCGAGGTTCAACCTCTGGCACATCACCTCAAGGTTGATCCCAACCATATCCATGTGCACCCATGCGAATACGTCAAGGTTCTTCTTCAGGAACCTGACCAAACTATCAGCCATCTCTCTAGTCAAGCTGTTGTCGATCTTTAGCACGCGAGTTGGATCTTCCTCGCTAACATGTATTTCTAAAAGCTCTTCGGTTGGTCCTACCGCAGGCTCTTTTTTGTGGATGTGAGGATCCATAGTGTCCTCTAGCGGTCCAGGGTTTGGCTTGGATTCTATAATGGTCAATGTTTTTTGGTGTGGCCATTTCTATGCCGCGTTTATAGCCCGATTATAGCATTCTTGAGATTCCTTGGTGCAGCTCCTAATCATCGCGACTCCCTGGTAGCGTGCTGAATGCACCAAATTAATTAACCTTACTAACCTAACTAATAAATTGTATATAGGGTGAGCAAAGGTCGATCCCACAGAGAATGATTCGATTAATTCCTATGATCTATCCAATAACCACAACGAAAACGATAGAAAAATAAAATAAAATAAAATAAAATCCTAAACAGTAAACATGACAACAGTAATGAAAAGGGTTGTAGTCAATGCAATCTAAAGTAAAACAAATAAATTGCTAATGGTAGAAAATATCAGATTAAAAACAGCCAGTTCTCGGTTCAAGATGCACCTAAACATGCATTGTACATGAACTAACCGTAACATTATTCTATCTCGTTATTATGGAATTATTGACCCTAGGAAACAACAAGCTTTGTTACCCAAATTTTCCTTTAATTGTCACTACTGAAATAAGCTCTTCAGTTAGATCCTAACCCTTGAACAACCTAGAATAAGCTCTCTAAGTTTAATTCAATGGCAGCCTTAAGAATTAGGAAAATAGATCAATCCAAGCAACAATCACGCAAGATCGGACTATTTAACTTAGGTTATGTTATTCAAGGTGACAGACTGAAAAATTATCTGTAATCATCTATCATCATGCGTTACTCATTGAATAGAAAGAGGACAATTATGTATCACAATTCCTAATTCTAACAGATAAAATTCCAATTAAACAATTTAGCAGGCCATTACTAAATCACCCAAACAAATTTCATAAACAATTAAAACAGAATAACATAAACAATTCCAATAAGAATGAGATTGAGAACAATGTTAGTGAAGTTAAGTTACACTAATGACATGAATTCAGGGTTCAAAATCGCCTTGAACTGAAGAAGAAAGATCAGCCGCAAATCTTGACGTAGAAAGTAAAAAAAACTAAAAACTAAACTCTACTGCTGTTCTCCCCCTCTTTAACCTAACAACTCCTAAATAAATAACATATTTTTTCCTCCATTCTGCCCTAGGAAAAACGAAAATTACTTTCCTAGACCTTTCCTAAAAGATAGACTTCCAAAACTATCAATCTTTATCATATATGGAAAACAGAATCCGTAATCCAGATTGCACCAGGATTCTCACAATGTAACAGAACTTTTCTGGGCTTGGTTACTTCAAAAAAGTTGTAGTCCTGGATGTGTAGATGAATTTGGGCTTTTGAATCACTGCTTTCGATATCTGAAGCTCCAGTTAGGCCCATTCGAAGACTCAATACTCAGCCAAGAAATCCTTCCGCAAATAGGATTCCAGGTCTGGATTTACAACAACTAATGGTGTCCCAAACGAACTCGGATTCTCACCCATGATACCTTCCTGGAAAGCTTGATTTGTCTACTTTACTTTTTTTGAAGAACACTTTTGCAATCGAGAAATCTAACTCCATGAAAAACCTGAAAAATGCAGCACTGGTCAGAATAACAAAAAATCTGGAATTTCCTAATCTTTTCTCAATTATTTCATAAAGTCAATCCAAATATGCCAAACTTACAAAATAAACTCTAATCAACTCAAATAGGCATGAAACATAACAAAAAACATAATATGGAAGGAATAAAAATATATAAATTACATTCTTATCACACCCTCGGAAGTCAAAAATCTCATTGTTTGGTAGCGCACCAATGTGACTACACTTAAATCATCCAGGATTGGCCTTCCAAGGATGACGTTATACGTGGTCGGGTAGTCCACCACCAGGAATTTGGCCATCACAGTTTTGACCTTCGGCTCTGCCCCCAGAGTTACGGAAAGGTCGATAGTACCTCTGGGAATCAGGTTGTCCCCGGTGAACCCATAGAACGTGAAGGGCACACTCGCAAGTTCCTTTCTTTGAATCTCATTCCTTGGAAAGCTTCCAAGAAAATGATGTTTGTCACACTCCTGTTGTTGACCATAAACCTTAACACCTTTGTATTGCCAATCCTAGCTGCAATTACAATCGCATCATGATTATGACGAGGGGATGTTTCATACTTGTCGACTGTGAACCCAACTACCTCGCTTTCCTGTTTAGGCCGCTTGGGCGGCTGCTGTTTGCAACTCATTATTCGAGGAATCGAGTCTGTTCTGGCCACCCGAGCGTATTGTTTGTGAGCTCGTCTTGAGCTTCCCGCTATATCCGGTCCTCCATAGATCATATTCACGAAAACCTCAATGGGGTTTTGCGGAGCCTGTTGAGCCAAGGTCTATACCTAACTTGGGACCTGGTTTCTTTGCTCGCTAGGATTCTCTATAGCTGGTTTTGCCTTAATGAATTCTTTGAAATGACATCTTCTTATCAGGTCTTCGATGGCATCCTTTAGATCTCGACAGTCATTCATGTTATGCTTGACATCCTTGTGGTACCAGCAATATTTCTGTCGATCTCTTCTGCCTAGTGCCCCCCTCATCCTTTCTGGAGTGGGCAACCTTTTTGTCTCTCGGAATACTCCTAGATGTGGGCAATGTCTTATGAAAGGGGTATACTCTGCATATCGCAGGAAAGGCTACTTGTCTTAGTAGTTATCTACTCTCTATTTCTTTTGAAATTTGTTGCGATTTCTATTGTTGTGGTCTTGGCCCCTACGCTTATCCGAAGGGTGATAATGTCTTCTATCCGAGCCCCCCACGTCAAGCTTCTGGCTAGTGCCGCTAACGAGCTCTCTACTCACTGGTATTTCGCAGCCATCTGGTAGAATTTGGCCAGGCTCACATAACCTTCATTCTGGAGCTCTTTCCACAGCTCTGTGTTAGGTCTGATCCCTACGATTAGCAAAGTCCGAATGCATTCTTCAGTGGCATTAGCGATTGTTGCTTGCTCATTCTAGAACCTCGTTAAATACGAGGTCAGTGATTTATCCCACTCTTGGCGAATGCTGCTCAACCAGCTGAATGGCATTGCGAATTGTCTCCTCGCCTGGAATTGCTGTAGGTACAGTGCAGAGAATTATTGTCAGAAGTTGATGGAGTTTGCCTTAAGTCACTTGTACCACCTCTTGGCATCTCCGACTAATGTAACTACGAAGCACCGACATTTCACTAAATCACTGACCTGGTGTAGCTCCATCAAGTCATTAAAGTTATCGAGGTGATCCTTGGGGTCCCCTCTCCCGTCGAACTTGCTCTCTAACGCCCTAAACCTTTGTGGGAGCGGGGCTTGGTGAACTTCCTCCGTAAAGGGAGAACTTACTATCTCCTCTGTCAGATTGTTTTGGCAAGCTTTTAGATCATCGAGCATCTTTTGCATGCAATCTAAGTCTTCACTTTGGTTGCGCTGGTTCGCTCTGTTAAGTTGTACCTCGAGCAAATGAGTTCGCAAGTCTGTTGCTTGTGAAACTCCTCCGACGCGCACGTTGATGCACGAGGTTGACTCATGATGGCTGGGTTGATAAGTGCTATCATGCTTATTAGTACATTGCTCGCAACGTTGGTCATAACCGAAACATCGGTTATTGTCAAATTGTCACACATGGCTCGCTTCTCGAGCCTGTGAAGATTGATCTTGCATTGGACGTGGGTTAAAACCGACACGCTGACACTAGGGATATTGTCGAGGTTCTCGGTTGTGTCTGTCGCCTTCGCTTTCCTTCAGCAGTTGCTTCTCTGGTCGCCTCCTAGGGTTTGTTCACTCGCAAGACTCATGCCCATGCGTAGAGTACTGCCTGCGAGGTTGGAGGTGTTGATCGCCCCTCGGCCATGACGAAGCAAACTGTCCACCTATAAAATTCATACCTATTGGGGTGGCGTTGGCGAAGCACGGCTGGTCAAGGTTCTGGGCAATTAGTTGTTAGTTCCTCAACTGAACCACATTCTGTTGCACCGCTTGTGCAACCATTGTCCTGATCATCTCCATTAACTATCCATTCTTGGGATTTGACGTCCCTACCCCCTGGTTGTTTGCGGAGTGTTGAGCTGGTGGCACAGGTGGTTCGCATCCAGCATTCTCCTGTTGTACCTCCTGATGGGTGGTTTCCACGTTCTTGTTATTTTCGATGGTTGTTCTTGATCTGGAGAACACCATTTTGGTCCTGGGACAAGCAAATTCCGGTGAACGTTTTTCAGAATCTTTGAAATATTGGCAAGGGCCCTCCTTTCAGCTACAAAATGTTGATATAGAATTTTGCACCAACCAGCGTGCTCCGATCGACCTTGCCGAATCAGAACCAATGTATGCGTGATTAGTGAAAATTAGCAATGAGTATGAATGAAATGAATTAAAAACAAAGAGATTTTTAAAGTGGTTTGGCGAGGTTAATAGCCTACGTCCACTAAGTTTTTTGTAATTTCGGTGAGAGCTTACAATGCCATTCTTATCTGAAAAAATCCCTTTTTTCATCGTTCGAAGGGGGTTTTTATACAAGATTTGTACAGAGAAAAAAGCGAGATTTAGGGGATTACAATCAATCTGAATCATAATTTCGATACCCTCACAATTTGGTGTTCTGATTGCTATTGATTGAGTCATTCCCGTAATATCTGGGATCTAAAATAATCTAGAGGCTGATTGAATGATTCCTTGAACTATTTGTGACTAGCTTATGTTGGGTGGAGCTATGGCTCGATGAGCTTATGCTAGGTCGATCAATCATTGTTGCCAAGCTCATTCTGGGTCGAGCTATATCCTCGCATAGGCCCAAGCTTGGCGAAAAAGCCACACACAGCCCACAGAAAATCTGGAAGGGATAAATCCTAGTTTGGCGCAAAGATATCTTTCTCACATTGCTTTCCTAATCTATCGAAGTTTGGCTTTATTTCCAATTCGTTGTGTGATAAGTCAGGAAAGGATAATCCCCACTTTAGTAAAGCAATATGAATTCCCAAAGGAGAGTTGAAGATCAAATTGTTTTCCTGTTCTAAAGATACAATGTTTATTTCCAATTCAAACATGTAGTTGGCCCTATATAAACCCCATTATAATCAGTTTTTTTTTTTTTTTTTTTGGACAAAAATAGGTTGCAAAATGCTCATAAAAAACACATTGAGTGAGCTCGTTACGCGGCAAGTGCAATAACATAATAGTGGACATAGGATTTTCTTTCAACATCCAAACCACTTTAAAAATCTCTTATATTTTCTTTTCCTTTGCTTGCCTCTACATTCATTGATTCTACATCAAACCCTTAGGTCTTCAATAGTCTCCCGCGTAGATTCATCCAGAATCTTGCATACTTCTTGTTGGTGCGAATCTTTGCATCAACATTTTGGTGCTATAAAGAGGGTCTTCTGCTAAACTTTCCATATTTCAACAAATCCAGTTTTTGTTTACAAGGTTGTGCAACATCAATCATGCCTCATAATACTAGATCTCATTCAAAAAGCAAGGTTGTTGATGTTGGTCAGAATGAAGAGGCTACTACAGGCCGTCTAAGGATGGTCTTAGAAGAATGCCCCATGTCTATGTTAAGGAATGACCTAGTAGCTCCTCAGACAAATCCATTAATAATGAATGCCATTGAAATGCTTACCACCGCAATCCAAACGCTAACACGCTAACACAGAGTTTGGATACTACCCCAGTGATAGCTCTAAGGGCCATGGAACTCGAACAGAAGACTGTTGTCCAGACAGCGACACCAGGTAGGACTGTATACAAGCCAAGCTGAGCCAAGTTTTGGTTGGCTAGAGCTTAACTCAAATGAAAAATGTAGGGCTCAAGCTCGCCGCATTGAGGAAACTGGAGCTCTAAAAGCCCTTACGACTGGCTCGAGCTTAGTTCAAACTAGTATTTAATTGTATTATATGTTGGGGATGTGGTTATTTATTATTGGAAGATTTAAAAGCATATAATGTACTCACTTACACACAAACCTACCTTTTCTTTACTTTGTAAAGTAAAACATAACCTAAATCTAAACAACAAAAAACATATAAACCTCTTACAGCCGTTGCCCAATATGCCTCTAGTCTTCTTTAATCTTCCACATCTCTTATCTTTGATTTACTCCTTTCTTATCCTTCCCTCTCCTTCATTTGCTCATCTCTCTTATCCTCTACAAGTTGAAGTTTGTCGTTGTTGGGATTCATGCATTTTGGACATGGAAATGGAGAGAAAATGATGATCAAGATGATGGACATAAGGTAGAAAACAAGCCATTATAATATTAACATATTAATGTAAGAAAAGGATAGAAAATTACCAACTCCTTGTCCTATTAAAAGCTTGATGTTGAAACTTGGAGTCTAGATTCTTCAAAAGAGAATGAAGAAACTCAAAATGAAGTCCACCCAAGCCAAAGATGAGAAAGCCGAGAGGGTGAGAGAGAGTGAAATATTGCTTTTTGTTTCAATTGAATTAAAATGGTATAAAAACTTAATTTATATACCATGGGCACAAAGTGTAATTTTCAGTTGTTTTGGGAAGGACTCAAACAATTTAAAATTAACTTGAGAATAAACATTTATGTCAAGTCCTTGGTTTTAGGTTAATTCATAATTAGACCAAATTTTAATTCCATTAAATATTCTAACCCTTTAGAATAAACCAATGCACTTTTGCCCCCATCATTGAATCCAATTCAATAATAATATTTAATAAATCCTTATTACCCTTGGTTAGTGCTAGCTATCCATGGATAATCATTTCTCACCAATACATTAATTCGGATGCAACCGTTTACGTCCAAACATCATTAATCTGATTAATGATATATGTTACTCTCTCTCCTTGAGCTTGGTTTTATGTGTGACCATTTTGGTTCACTGTGATCTAGCCATTGGCCTAATATCTGATTTTGATATGTTTCATTATAATTCTTTATAATCGAAACTCCCACTGATTATTGTAGACGTCTAGCAATGTTCAATAACCCCTAAACCACAATGAAGTGTAAACTCCAATGAACCTATCCTGATCATACGTACCGTGTAGTCAAATCCCTCCATTATCTAATCCCGATTAAGAATGGTTCATGGTATCGATACAATGGAACTCGTCAACATGAAACTACTTTTCATCTGACATTCATTATACTCTGGCCAGAGATTTCCCTTTTCCAATGTTTATTAACATTCGTCTGGGAACTCGAGATTGGACTATTTTGAGTTAACGAATCCCATCTTGACCATCACTTGTCCTCGCACATGAATAACATATGACCAAACCGGCTTATCACACAAGACATAACTAGTCTCGTGCTTATACACCATATGCATCCTATGTTGAATCCAACCGTGATGTCTTAGGTCTAAGGATCAGTGGTACACTAGCACGATCTTATGATGCATCATTAACCATATCCATGTGATTCATCGTAATTAGTTGTCTTCAATAAACAGTTCACTAACCGTTTATCCATGCTAATGCCTTAGTGACATACCTCTTATAATCACCCACGCTAATATCATCACATGATATTAAATGGAGACATTCAGCATGCCTACTATGCTATGTTATTGCCCAATTAACATTACTTGTGTAGGGAATTCTTTGATAATTTGATCTTCTGAAGATCCGTGTCATCCGAACATTTCACATGTAATATTAAATATAATATAATATAAATGAAGCAGAAAATCAACATGTGAAATAAGAACACTTTCTTTTATTCATAATACATTTACAAGATATAATGTCTTGAAACTGACAACATGATTGGTTCCTAGAGCATACACTAACAGTCGCCACCTACCACAAGAATTTTACAACAAGTCTTCTTTCTCCCTTTATTTTTTTATTTTTTTTTTTTCCTTGTTCCAACTCATTTTTTTTCTCTTTAGAGTTTGAGTGTCTAAAAGAAGCATTCCATATGCTTCGATGGACTACACAGTCTACATGGATGATTGGATTTAATTGGTTTATTAGGTTTAACCCATAAAAGTCCAAACGAAGTCAAAACCCTACCCGTTTTGCTTGAATTAATTTTCTGTGTTTCATTTGCTTTCTTATTTAAGATTTAATTCTCTGTTTACTTTCATTTTTGTTTTCTTTTTCATTACAACTTTGCTCCCACCAATCCAAGAAATTCGATTGCCTCAACTTGTTAACGTTAGGAAACTTAGTGCTTTGCTACCAGTCCTCGTGGGAACGATATCCTACCCATCACTTTATTACTTGAGCGACTAGTGCACTTGCTAGTTTTGCATGTTGAAGTAAACACGCATCAATGTTTTTGCATGGATTCATGCTGACATGGTCGGGATCAGCCCAAATGTAATATGCCATACACTCAACATCGACAATGAGATTAGGCTAGTTCACCAGAAAAGAAGAACCATGAACCCAAAGCGTTATGCTGCTCTTAAGGTTGAGGTGGATAAGTTCCTTTCAATCGGGTTCATTCGGGAGGCTTATTACCCGAGTTTAGTCGCCAATCCTATTTTGGTGAGGAAACCCAATGGCAAATGGCGAAGCTACGTTGATTTCACTGATCTCAACAAAGCCTATCCGAAGGATAGTTTCCCTTTGCCCAGGATCGATCAACTCATTGATACCACCTCCGGGCACGAGTTGTTAAGTTTTATGGATGCCTACTCGGGTTATAATCAGATCTCGATGTATGCGTCTGACAAGGAGCATTCCTCGTTCATTACAAATTGAGGGATGTATTGTTATAAAGTCATCCCTTCGGTTTAAAAAATGTTTGGGCAACCTATCAGTGTTTGATTAACCGTATGTTTTCTGAGCAGATTAGAAAATTAATGGAAGTCTATGTCGACGACATGCTAGTCAAGTCGCATGTCGCTTTAGATCATATAACCAATCTTGCAGAGATGTTTGACACACTCCAGAGATATAGAATGAAACTAAAAAGTGTTCATTTAGAGTATCCTCAGGGAAGTTCCTAGGATATATGGTTAACCATCGGGGAATTGAAGTCAACCCCGAAAAGATCCAAGCTCTCTTAGATATGAAGAGTCTTGCTAATCAAAAGTAAGTTCAAAGCTTGAATGAGAGGATAGCAACTCTTATTGCTTCATATCAAGAGCGACAGATCATTGTTTGCCGTTATTTAATATACTTAGGGCCAACGAGAGATTTGAATAGACTTCAAAATGTGAGCAAGCCTTCTAGATATAATAGAACATCTTTCCAAGCCACCTCTCATGTCCAACCCACTTCCCAAGGAAATCTTATTTCTCTACTTGTCCATCTCTCAGTATGCAATCAGCGCAGCTCTCATCTGGGAAGAAGGCAAAATTCAGTGGCCAGTATATTGTACGAGCAAGCGACTACTAGATGCCAAGACATGGTATCTAGATATGGAACGATTAGCTTTTACCCTACTGATCACTTCCAAGAAGCTGCGACCTTATTTCCATGCTCACACCATCCATGTATTAACTAACTACCCACTTCGACAAATTCTTCAGAAGCCAGAGGCTTCGGGTAAGTTGCTTAAGTGAGCTATGGAACTAAGTCAATTTGATATGAATTACAGACCGAAGACAGCAATCAAAAGACAGGTTATTGCTGATTTTATTTTGGAGTTCTCTCATCAGCTAGATCAGGAATCTGAACAGCCAGCCAACGAAGTTGTTTAAGAAACTGTCTAGAACTTGTCAACCTGGAGCCTCTATTGTTAGAGTAGATGCCCTAGAGCCAATAAATTATTGTAGAATTGACTCTTTGTAATAATGTTCATTAATCAATAAAAGGCATTTTATTCTATATCGCGTAAATAATTATTATTGCAATATGTATTGATATATGTCCTTAGTATGGTAGAACCGTGACGAGGGTATCAAGTGTTTCAAATCTTGATAGTGAGAACCCTATGAGCACATAAGGTGGCCATTCTAGAAACGTTCGTAGCCCTAGTATTATTCTGAAGTAACGGCACAGGTAATACGGTAAGGCTATCATAGTGTTGAACGACTCTGTCGAAAGGCAGTGACTGATCTCACTTGTCAAGGTTGTTTGGTGACAACTTGGTGCAACACATGGGTGCTTGCTGTAGGCGGATACACCATAGCAAGTTCACTGGATTGACCCACTAGAGGATTCCATATGGATGGTAACCCCAGTGTCTATGGAATAAATCCTCTAACGAATGGTGGTACATGTGATCCTTAGACTTGAGATCACCAAAGCGCCTTGTGCACCGATTGGTGCAGTTTGACACTAGCCTAACGCAGTTCTTTTCAGAGCTGTCAATACGATGGTGATTGGTTACATCGAGGAGTGTATCAAGACTATAGTGGATAGACAGAGGATTCATCACTCTCGGGTACGGGACAAGTTATCTCACGGCGTAATTCAATATATGGCAATGACACTAAAACTGTGGCCACAGTGGGATTGAGTTGTTGCTTTATCCAGTTTATGATACGGGTCATTGGTCCAAAAACTGAATACATAATATCGAGAGTAACCGAAGGTTGACACTATTTCTATGCCTTCGTTTCATCGAGATAACGTATGATGAAAGGATCGAATTGTACGGTAACCATATCGTTGACAGGTAGCTACTTTGCTGAATCCGAATCTATCGGGTGGCCATGATGCCTTGCTAGGGGCCAACCTGGTCTGTGTATTAGTGAGACGATTAATTGGTGTTAATCGCGATACTATACATTACCGGTATGATGAGGAGCCTATGGGTCACACACATATAAGATAATTTAAGACTCAGGAAGAAAGAAGGGCGTTTTCATCTTTTTAGGCGAAAGGGTATTTTGGTAATTTCACAGTGCAATTAAATTTGCTGAGGTCGTAGCTTTTATTTAATTTATTAGAAAAAATTAAATAAGTGAAATTACGTTTAAATATGTGTTCAAATATATTTAATTAAATCATCATTATTGTTAAATGTTAATATATAGATTAAATATATATTTAATTGATTTTAATTGAGATAATGATGAAATAAATATAAAATATCTAATTGGGAGTGTTTGGTAACATGGGGTGTTTGGGTTGGAGCCCAAGCCTATTCCATATAGGAATAGGGCAACTTAATTTACTAGAAAAGAAAATGTGTGTGTTAATTAAAAGATACATAATTTTTCTCTTTGAAAAACCACACACACAGCAGCCCCATTTCCTCTCCCACGGCAGATTCATTTTTGCCTAAAATCAATCCTTTGATTTTTTTCTTCTTCTTGATTCTTAAGGCTAAGGAGGATCTAGCAAATCCCTCCTTAGTTCTTTGTGATTGTCTTTGTGTGGACTACGTCGGTTCGATCCTACGCTTGGGTTAGTAGCAAAAACGTTCAAAGACAAACGTGGTGGAGCCTCCAAACGTGCGTATGATTCTCTTAACTCATAATTAACCTTTTGTGTAGATTTTACTTTAATATAAATTGTAAAATTATACCCTTGATCTTGGCTCATGTAAACGATCCTTGTATTATATTTTTTTGTTTCTGCTGCGTATATGGATCATTTACTAACATCTATGTTGATGGGTCTTCGAACAGAAGAAGAGCCGGAGTTGACCTTCTACTCATCAGTCTTGAAGGGGCTCGTATTTATGGAGTTTTTAGATTTGGATTCAAAGCTACAAATAATGAGGCTGAATATGAGGCACTATTTATTGGTCTGTGACTAGCAAGAGAAATGGGGTCAAATATGATCGACATTAATAGCGACTCCCAACTGGTTGTCAATCAGATTTTGGGAGAGTATCAAGCCAAAGAAGAGAATATGATCAGTTATTTAAAGAAAGCCAAGGCCGCGCTTGAGCCTTTCAAACATTATACGATCAAGCAAATCTTGAGAGACAGTAACTCTATCGCAGATGCTTTGGCAAAGATAGCCTCATCGTTGGATTCCGATGCTCCAGATAGTATTTCAGTTTGATACATCAGGTTCCTAGCATCAGCTCGCCTGAGTAGGCCGTAGCTACAACCGAATCTATTTCCTAGATGACTCTGATTATTTAGTATCTTTGAGATGCTATTTTGCTTGACAGTAAGGCTGAGGCAAGACTCCTGCATACTCGAGCTACTCGTTACATTCTCACAAGAGATCAGTTGTATAAGTGAGGGTTTATGCTTGTGTATATTAGTGTATGCCCTAGAAACCGTTCGTGTTGTCGATTTCAGAGCATTTTGTCTTGTATCTATATATCATAAATAACAGAAGAAAGAGTTCTTCAATTCATATATATAAATTGCTTCCTTTATTCAGTCATGCATTTAAAATAAAATATGTATATGAATTGTCCAGATGATTCATTTAATCGGTAAATGAATTATCGAAAAGGGTTCCCTACAGAAGCAATATAATTTGGGCAACTATATTGCACAGTAGGCATATCGGATGCTTCCAAAAGATATCATGAGTTGATATAAGTATGGATGATGATGATAGTCATGTCACTGGGGCATTGGTATGGATTAGCGGTTGGTGAACTGTTTTTCGAACGTGAGTAAATAACGACAAGTCACTTGGAAAAGCATGTAGTCAATGATTTATCGTTTGGTTATATCAGTGCACGATGTAGTCCTTTGACCTGAGACATTATAGTCGGATCTGATACAGATGCGTATGGTTCATACGATGTATAAGTACGAGACTAATCATGTTTCGTATAATAAAGTCTGTTTGGTCATGTATTGTTCATATGCGGAAACGAATGATGGTCAAGAGGGGATCCATTGACTCGAAAATATAAGATCGGGAGTACCACTGACTCCATCCGGATTTGAGTTCCTAGACGAATGTTGATAAATGTCGAAAATCAGAATCTTTGGCCAGAGTCTATTATTAGTCATACAAAAGCAAGTTTGTGATGACGAGTTCCAAACATATTGATCGATGATTCGACAGAAGATCGAGTTTAGGATTTTGACGCTCTATGAATCCGTGCTCCGTCAGGATATTTCAATGGAGGGACTTTACCTACATGGTACATATGATCTGAAATGGGTTCGATGAAGTATTTCTTCATCGTGGTTTAAGGACTATGACACATTGTTGGATGTTTACCATAGTCGTTGGGCCTCCGGACAGGTTTCCGGATTCATCTAGAATTGGCTCACGGCTAATCTACGATGGACCTACATGGTCACACCAATAGGCTTGAGAAGTTAGAGAAGGATGAGAGAGAGAAATGATTATCCGAAGAGGGCTAGCACCTTCCAAGGGTAATAACGGGATTTCTATGGTAATAGTTGCATAGAAAATTGTTTGTGACATTTTAAGAGTTAAAATGGTCAAGCAATAATTAATTATATTTAATTATTATATCTTAAAGCGTTAAGATTAATGAGATGAACGAAAAGAACCTTTTAATAGTTAAAGGGTAAAAGGGTAAATTTATGGGTTGTTAATGTAAACTAGTTTAGTTTACATGGAACCTTGAATAATATTGATTATTCAAAGGGTGACATAATAAATACTTGGGCTTCCTTTTGAAATAAGATTTTATTGGGGCTTGGAAGTGAAAAACAAATAATTGCAAAGTTGCCCAAGTACATATAAATGCAAAAAGGTTGCATTTTAGTTCATTATTCACTTGTTCACTCAAAAACAAACTAAAAGCTCTCTCCCTAGCCATGGCCACTCTCTAACCCTCTCAAGGTGGTGTTAAAGTGTGGAGGTTTCATCCTTTTGAAGCTAATCTTCATCAATCCAAATCAAAGGAGTAGGTATAATCTCTTTTCCAACCTTTGTTTGAAAATCGTTTTTGAAATCCAACCTTTCATGCTTTCAATCTTCATTTCCACCACTTTCCACCACTCTACATGCATGTTTTTCTTACAAATGGTATCAAAGCTTAGAAGCTCCTTGCATGTCGGTTTTGAGCAAAAAATCAGGTTATAACATGTGTTCATATGTTCATCATACTTGGTTGAGTTTGCATGTTGGTGATTTGGTTCAAAAATGATTTTTTCATCTTAGCTCTCTACATGCATGTCTCGGCCATACTTAGATCAGAGGTAGATGCTCATTTTTCTTCTCATTCTCATATGTTTTGAATGATGGTAATGGTTACAATGAGCATGCCTTTATAATGAATGAGTTGTTTGATGTAATAAACATGTTTGATGCATGTGTGTGTCTCGGCCATCTCTTTGTTTTAGGAAAACATGTTTTTATTCTTGCTCTAATATGTTTGGATGTGTTAGAATGTGATTTAAAGCATGTTTGGATGATGGTTATAGCATGTTTGGATGATGGTTATTGAATGAGATGTATTGAGAACTACATGCATGCATATATGTCATTCTCGGCCATGACTAGTTTAGCCATAAGGATATGTCATTTCATTAATGTATTGATGAATGATATTTTAGGAAGTGTTGCATGATGATTTATTTAGAAAAATGTTCATGCATGTTCATTTCCATGACTTTGATTAAATGATTTATGCTTTGATATGCTAAATGTGTTATCATTTAATTTGATTAAAGTATATTTTTGCATTAAGTGTATGCAAATGTTGCAAGTGTTTAGTGGTGGAATTTGATGTTAGCATA
Source organism: Pistacia vera (assembly GCF_008641045.1). NCBI lineage: Eukaryota > Viridiplantae > Streptophyta > Magnoliopsida > Sapindales > Anacardiaceae > Pistacia > Pistacia vera. The sequence continues at coordinate 727,228 of NW_022195652.1, forward strand.
AAGTTAGGATTATTAATTCATATGATGAATTGCGATATTATGTATATATGATGGTGGTAATTTTAATGTAGGATGTTTAATTTGATTAAATTATCTTATAATGCATCATTGCATGGCATAAATTGTTATATTTTTGAAATGTAATAATTTGGTTGTTTTAATGGTTTCAAAAATTGATGATGCAAGATGACATGATTGTCTTTGAGAAGATAAATGTGTCATAAAAAGTATTACTTTAGTTAAAAGTAACTTGTGTCATAGAATGATTACTCTTGGAGTAATATAACCCATTTATCTATGCCATACATGACTTTTATGAAAAGTATTGAAATGATGTTAATAGTTAAATAATATATCTTTGGGTGGAATATGACAAAAGTGTTTGTGTAATGATTCCTATGAAATGTGTAATTGTTGCATGCCCTAAAGTTATAATTAAATTACCACGTGAATATATATATTAAATAATTGTTTATATTCATGCTTTTAAATAATTGTTTATTATATTTGGTATGAATGTTTAATATTTATTTATGTGATGAATGATATTAGATTAGAGGGTTGATCATGGGCGCCATTTAGTTTTCAAAAATATTCAAAAGTGTTTGTAATATTCTTTTATTAAATGGCATGTAATAATTAAATTTGATTTATTTATTTTAATCGGGCATGCATGCCTAAGATCCAATTTGTAATTGAATCGGCTAGACGGGAACCGAAGAGCATCTGGATGACGATCCAATCGAAGATATAGTATTAGGGTAAATAGTTTGCCTTTAGGATGTATTTTCGAAAAGCCCCATGGTCAACCCACATGCTTTAATTTATGCATATATGTGATATGTATGAATGGTTAATTAAACATGGCATGCTAAAAATGAATTAACTAAGGTTAAACCTCAATTTCCCCAACTTAAAATTATTAAATCCAAGTCTCCCATTGTGGGATAACTAAATTCTTTGATATAAATTTTAATATCCCAAGATTTCTATTATGTGAGGGATATAATCTTTATACCATAGAATTAAGTTGATCTTGTTCTTGGACGAATATTTTCACCTTGACCAAGAATTCTATTATGTGAGGACATGTTGAAAATACCATCTTAAGAAAGTACAATGGTTCAGATTTAACTAGCCTACGGTACCAAGAATTCTATTATGTGAGGTATCTGAAGCTAGGACAAGGAATATGAATCAAACTTTATATAGTGATATAAAAGGAAAATAGTTTCCTACTTATTAGACTTAATTAACCAAGAATTCTATTATGTGAGGTTAATTGAATTTGATAAGAAATTGATTCCCCACAAAGAAATTTAATCCAATGAAAATTTCTGGATCCTATTTAAGGGAGTGTAGGACTCGAATAAAATAGTGGGAGCTAATTTGATTATGCATTAAAATGTTTAAAAGATTACAAGACCCTAATAAAATTACTTTTCTTTGCAGTTTCATCTTTGTGATAAATAATCGAAAAATGGCCAACAATGTTCTCCTAAGGATAATGGATAATAACATGTTAACCAAACCCAACCTAAAAGATTAGCTAAGAAATCTTAGAATTGTTCTAGATTTTGAAAGAATTGCTTATGTCCTGGAAGCACCTCTTCCACTTGATATTGGACTGGATGCTCCACAAGCTGAGCTTGATGCTTTTGAAAAGTGGAGAAAGGATAGTAGGAGGGCTAGAAATTACATGCTAGCCTCAATGAATAGAGAACTTCAAACTAAGCATGAAAATGTTTCAAATGCTTATGATATCCTCACAGCTCTACAAGAGTTGTACAGCGAAAATCCAAGAGTGGTTGAGTATAAGTTATGTGCATCCCTCTTTAGCATGAAGTTGAGGGAAAGGGTACCTTCAGATGATCATACTCTTAAAATGATCAATGGATTAGGTCGACTAGATGGATATGGGGTGGTCATGCCAGACCACTTCAAAGTGAATTTGATTCTATAATCCCTTCCTTCAAGTTAAAAAGTGTTTATAACTAACTATAATCTCAATAGGATTGAGCGAAACCTCTCTGAATTGCTAAATAAGCTTAAAGAATTTCACAGGCAAAATGTGAAAGGGAAAGACATGAGGATGTCTTTGCCGCCTCTACCAGCAGAGCTAATAAAAGGCCCAAAAAGCTACCAAAGAGAGGTCCAAAAGTTGGACCCAAGAATAAGAGCTTCAAGAAGCCAACGGCGAAGGCAAAGAAGGCCAATGAAAAGGGAAAATGTTTCCACTGTGGAGAAGACGGACACTAGAAGAGGAACTGTCCTCAATACCTGAACAGTCTGAGGAAAGGCAAAGGAAAACCAGGTACGAACCAATGTCTTATGATTGAATATGAATTAAGTGTTAATTCAGATAGTTATTCCTATCTTGGAGAGTATAAGTGAAAACCAGGTACGAACCAATGTCTTATGATTGAATATGAATTAAGTGTTAATTTAGATAGTCATTCCTGGATATTAGATTCAGCAGCAACATCTCATGTTTGTATGTCTTTGCAGGTACTTCAGAATAGTTCTAAGGTGACAAAGGGCGAGATCATTTTAAGGATGGCAAATAGGGCACGAGTTGTAGCCGAGGCCATAGGGACTTGCCCACTAAGACTACCTTCAGGACATGTTTTGAATTTGTTTAAAGTATTGATCTTTGAAAAAGCCACTAGAAACATCATTTCTATTTCTGCTTTGTGTAAAGCAGGTTATTATGTACTGTTTAATGAAAATGAATGTTCAATATATTTTGGAAATGTTTTAGTTGGTAAAGCTGTGAATACAAATGGTTCGTATGTCTTAGAATTGAATGACTATGCTTCAATCAATACCATTTCTAATAAAAGAACTCGATCTAAATCAAATCCTAAAATTCTATGGCATCATAGATTGGGTCATATAGGAGAGAGAAGATTAATACAGCTTGGAGAAAGTGGGATCCTAAACTCATTGGGTTCTGAACCCTATCCAACCTGTGAATCATGTCTCCAAGGAAAGATGACCAAGTCTCCCTTTAAGAGTAAAGGAGAGCGAGCTAAAGAACTTTTAGAACTCATACATACAGATGTGTGTGGACCATTTAATACTTTAGCCAGGGGAGGATTTGAATACTTCATTACCTTTACAGATGATATGTCACGATATGGGTATTTGTATTTAATGAAATACAAATCTGAATCATTTGAAAAATTCAGAGAATTGAAGAATGAAGTAGAAAATCAAACTGGAAAGAGCAATAAAATACTACGATTAGATCACAGGGGTGAATACTTGAGTTAGAGTTTCAAGAGTTCTTATAAGAAAATGGGATCATCCACAATTGACTCCTCCTTATACACCCCAGCTTAATGGAGTGTCTGAAAGGAGAAATCGTACCTTATTGGATATGGTACGATCGATGGTGAGTTTGACAGACTTACCAATGTCTCTGTGGGGGTACGCTCTCCAGACCGCTATGCAAATCCTTAATAAGGTCCCGTCTAAAACTGTCCAGAAAACACTGTATGAGATATGGTATGGAAAACGTCCAAGTCTGAATTATATGAAGATTTGGGGCTGCCTAGCTTATGTTAAATTGGTTAAATCTGATAAGCTAGATGTTAAATCTGATAAGGGTCGGTTCATTGGATATCCTAAAGATAGTTTAGGATATTACTTTTACTTCCCAAGTGATCAAAGAGTTTGGATCAGTAGAAATGCGCTCTTCCTCGAGAATGAGTTCTTAGAGGAAGGCGGTGTTGGAAGAAATATTGAACTCAAGGAAGAGTTCGAAGAGCCAAGAACTGAGATTGCTGAAGATGGAACGCCCACTTAGCGAACCTCAGTATCAGATACTATGGTTCCAGTGCGAAAGTCTTCTAGAATATCAAAACCTTTAGAGAGATATGGGTTCCTACATGAGCAAGATTTTGAATCTTACTTAGTGGGAGTAGATGATTCTAGAAGCTACGAAGAAGCAATACTGGATAGAGATTCAGGAAAATGGCTAGAAGCAATGGATTCTGAGATAGAATCAATGCATGCCAATCAAGTATGGTCACTTGTGGATCCACCAGAGGGAATAGTTCATGTAGGTTGCAAATGGGTCTACAAGAGAAAAGTTGGCAAGGATAGGGAGGTAAAGACCTTCAAAGCTCGACTGGTGGCAAAAGGTTATACTCAGAAACAAGGATTGGATTATGAGGAAACCTTCTCACATGTAGCTATGATTAAATCCATCCGTATAATGCTAGCCATTGCAGCATACCATGATTATGAAATTTGGCAGATGGATGTCAAAACAGTTTTCCTCAATAGGTTTATTAAGGAAAACATATAAATGGAACAAACGATAGGTTTTGTATCCTCTGCTGAAAGACATAAGGTATGCAAATTGCATCAATCCATTTATGGATTGAAGCAAGCTTCAAGAAGCTGGAACATTCAATTTGACGACATAATCAAATCGTTTGGTTTTGTCAAGAATCCGGATGAGCCTTGTGTATACAAATGGGTTAAAGATCATGCCATCACGTTTCTCATATTATATGTAGATGACATACTTTTGATGGGAAATGATATAGGCATGATGACAGAGGTTAAGGTTTGGTTGTCCAAAACCTTCTCGATGAAGGACTTAGGAGAAGCAGCCTATGTCTTTGGCATTCGTGTCTATAGAGATAGAACGAAAAAGGTAATTGGATTATCCCAGAAATTACACATAGAGAAAATGCTAAAAAGATTTAGGATGGAGAACTCTAAGAGAGGTCTCTTGCCCTTCACTCATGGTCTTCATCTTTCTAAGGAGATAGGTCCAAAGACCGATGAAGAGTGGCAACAGATGCGTAATATGCCTTATGCGTCTGTCGTAAGCAGCTTAATATGCGTAATGTTATGTACAAGACATGATATAGCTTATGCTGTAAGTGTTATGAGCAGATATCAGTCAAACCCAAGGGAGAAACATCGGTTGGTTGTAAAATCGATCCTTAAGTACTTGAGAAGAACTAAGGATCTAGTTCTGAGTTATGGATGTTCAAAGTTAAACATTTAATGATACTCAGATTCTGATTTCCAATCGGATATTGATGATAGAAAGTCTACGTCAGGGTACATTTTTATATGTAATGGAGGTGCTGTTAGTTGGAAAAGTTCCAAACAGACAACCACAGTTGACTCCACTACAGAAGCTGAATACATCGCTGCTTCAGAAGCAGCGAAGGAGGCTGTTTGGATGCAAAAGTTCGTAATTGAACTTGGTGTGGTTTCGAACATGGCTTACCCGATAAACATGTTCTGTGACAATACTGGAGCTATTGTATAGGCAAAGGAACCAAGGGCACACCAAAAATCCAAACACATTCAGCGTAAGTATCACATTTTGAGAGAATTCGTTGGAGCTGGAGAGATTATGATTCTGAAGACTCCTTCAGCAGAAAATGTAGTTGATCCATTGACTAAGGCGATGACACTGAAGCAATTGGACCATCATCTTGAGAAGATGGGTATGAGATACAACATCGAATGGCTTTAGTGCAAGTGGGAGTTTGTTAAAATATATTAATGTATGCCCTAGAAACCATTCGTGTTGTCGGTTTCAGAGCATTTTGTCTTGTATCTATATATCATAAATAATAGAAGAAAGAGTTCTTCAATACATATATATAAATTGCTTCCTTTATTCAGCCATGCATTTAAAATAAAGTATGTATATGAATTGTCCAGATGATTCATTTAATCGGTAAATGAATTATCGAAAAGGGTTCCCTATGGAAGCAATATAATTTGGGCAACTATATTGCACAATAGGCATATCGGATGCTTCCGAAAGATATCATGAGTTGATATAAGTACGGATGACGATGATAGTCATGTCACTGGGGCATTGGTATGGATTAGCGGTTGGTGAACTGTTTTTCGAACGTGACCAAATAACGACAAATCACTTGGAAAAACATGTAGTCAATGATTTATCGTTTGGTTATATCAGTGCACGATGTAGTCCTTTAACCTGAGACATTGTAGTTAGATCCGATACGGATACGTATGGTTCATACGGTGTATAAATATGAGACTAATCATGTTTCGTATAATAAAGCTTATTTGGTCATGCGTTGTTCATATGCAGAAACGAACGATGGTCAAGAGGGGATCCATTAACTCGGAAATATAGGATTGAGAGTACTGCTAATTCCATCCGGATTCGAATTCCTAGACGAATGTTGATAAATGTCGAAAATCAGAATCTTTGGCCAGAGTCTATTATTAGTCATACAAAAGCAAGTTTGTGATGACGAGTTCCGGACATATAGAAAATCGAGTTTAGGATTTTGACGTTCCATGAATCTGTGCTCGATCAGGATATTTCAATGGAGGGACTTTACCTGCATGGTACGTATGATCTGAAATGGGTTCGATGAAGTATTTCTTCATCGTGGTTTAGGGACTATGGCACATTGCTGGATGTTTACTATAGTCGTTGGGCCTCTAAACAGGTTTTTGGATTCATCCTGAATCGGCCCACGGCTAATCCACGGTGGACCTACATGGTCACCGCAGAAGTTAAAGAAGGATGAGAGAGAAAAATGATTATCCAAAGAGGGCTAGCACCTTCCAAGGGTAATAACGGGATTTCTATAGTAATAGTTACATAGAAAACTGTTTGTGACATTTTAAGGGTTAAAATGGTCAAGCAATAATTAATTATATTTAATTATTATATCTTAAAGCGTTAAGATTAATGAGATGAACGAAAATAACATTTTAATAGTTAAAGGGTAAAAGGGTAAATTTATGGGTTGTTAATGTAAACTAGTTTAGTTTACATGGACCCTTGAATAATATTGATTATTCAAAGGGTGACATAATAAATACTTGGGCTCCCTTTTGAAATAAGATTTTATTGGGGCTTGGAAGTGAAAAACAAATAATTTTAAAGTTGCCCAAGTATATATAAATGCAAAAAGGTTGCATTTTAGTTCATTATTCACTTGTTCACTCAAAAACAAACTAAAAGCTCTCTCCTTAGCCATGACCACTCTCTAACCCTCTCAAGGTGATGTTAAAGTGTGGAGGTCTCATCATTTTGAGTCTCATCTTCATCAATCCAAAGCAAAGGAGTAGGTATAATCTCTTTTCCAACCTTTGTTTGAAAACCGTTTTTGAAATCCAACCTTTCATGCTTTCAATCTTCATTTCCACCACTCTACATGCATGTTGTTCTTATAGTTTAGCACTCCCCTTTTCGATGTGTGATGAATGATAAAGCGGACTACATCGTGAGAGAGATACATGAAGGGATCTATGGTAATCACTCTATTGCATAGTCTCTCGCCAATAAAATTATCCGTCAAGGATATTATTGGCCCTTACTTCATAAAGATGCCTTCAACTGTGGGAAAAAGTGTGATAAGTGCTAGAGATTTGCGAACATCCCATGAGCTCCTTCCTACCAGTTAATGATGATGACCAGTCTTTGGCCATTCTCTATATGGGGAATTGATCTCATCGGACCTATGCCAACCTATAAGGGGGGTATCAAATATGCAATGATCGTAGTGGATTGTTTCACTAAGTGAGTCAAGGTAGAGCCTTTAGCCGCGATAACTATAAAGAAGCTCAAGACTTCGTCTTCAAGAATATAGTGTGCCGCTATGGGATTCCTCATACGCTCATCTCTGATAATGGGAAGCAGTTCAACAATGAGGAATTCAAGCAATTTTACGAAGAGTTGGGGATTCATAAGAAATTTGTCTTAGTAATAAGACCGCAGGCTAATGGTTAGGTTGAGGTTGTCAACAAGACTATCAAGCACACATTGAAGGCCAAGCTTGGTGTAGCCAAGGGCAATTGGTCCGATGATCTCTCAAAAGTTATATGGGTATATAGAACAACTTTGAGAACCTTTACTTTAGAAACACCCTTCTCATTAGCATATGGCTGCGAGACAATGGTCCTAGTAGGGACTAGTTCACTTCGAAGGGAATTTTATAGTAAAGTAGACAATGAAGCAGTCTTACATGCAAGTTTGGACTTAGTTGAAGAACATCGTGACAAAGCTCGGTTAAGGATAGCTTCCTACCAGCAGCGGGTGAAAGGATTCTTTAACTCTAAAGTCAGGAGAAGCAACTTCCAGGTTGGTGACTTGGTTTTGAAAGAAGTCCTTCTCAGCACAAGAGAACCAAGTGCGGAGGTATTAGGACCTAACTGGGAAGGCCCATATCGTGTCGTTAAGGTAATACAACCTGGAACGTATCACCTTAAGAGGCTTAATGGTTCTAAAGTGCTACAAGCTTGGAATACTGAGCATCTTCGTCCTTATTATCAGTAATTCGAACTTGCTTATAGCTTGATCATTTTTTTTTACTTGTAAAGTTCTCATTGTTGTAAATATCATGAATAAGATTGTTCCAATTCTCCTCAAAGAAAATAATTGTGTCGTAATCTCAAGTTTTTTACAATCTTGTTATTTATAACATTTTATAAGTTCAGTGATCAGATATGCTATATTTGTTTTGTGAAGTGCTTAAGTTATAAAAGTACTATCATAATTGGTCAAATTTCCTTTCTATATATTCCATGAATATGTACAAGGGACGACCAGGAGCTACATCAGCAAAGATAAGCAAAAAAGACTCTATTTAAGCAGAGAAGAGAGTAGAGTGATCACTGGTCTTCATTTCTGGGATCCCTGGCTGCAACCTCTTGGTTAGTTGGTTGATTGCCAACCTTAGGGTCATCTGGTCAATCTTTAGGAATATCCATTTCTGGTTGATCGTCCTCCCGAGCAAGCTCTTATTCCTCTCGTTCTTCGGCCTCGAGCATAGAAACAAGAGTGACTTGATACTCATCAGGGAGGTCGAAGATATCCATGTTTGGATTTCTCAGCCGCAAGCTATAAATAGCTTGTATTGCCAATGAACAGCCTTCCTCTCAAGCTCTAGGTTATGTTGCTTCATTTGCTCGGTCAGCGAAGTGACTCACCCCTAAGTCAGCTTGAGATCCATCTGTAGCACCTTCTTCTACTATTCTAAGTTTTCCCATAACTCAGCGCGAGCCTTTTCTGCTGCTTTTTCGCACTCCGAGCTCGCTTACAGCTCTTTTTCTCTTTGGCCCAACTCTTTGGTGAGCCTCGCCACTGTTTGTTGGAGCTCTTTGTTATCAATATCTTTCTTCTCGAGCTCAATCTTCTGAAAGTAAGCTGCTCGCAGAGCAAAATTCCTTTCTGTCAGGTACACGTTTGCTGAAATGTGAGAAGCCTTTGCCTCTGCATCTGAAGCTGCGAGATCTTGCTTCAGTTTAGCAATTTGCTTATTTAATTCACGGAGTTTGCTAGCAGAATTGATCTTCATCTTCTGTTGGTCCACATTCAGGGCGAGCAAAGACTACATTGAAAAGGAATAAAACGTTTGTTTTTAAGATATTAAAAACTAAGAGGTCGATTTGTAAGGAAAAGCTATCAAAGAGAGCAAGTCATTTTACCTGACTTTGCATTTGAAAGGTAGTGGTCACCAGGTTAGTGGGTCAAGAAGCCACGAACTTGTCAAAGGTTATGACAAGTAAGTTGGCATTCTAAGAGGGTGTAAACCACCGACCGTAAATGGTTCGGTAGTTGGTTTAATAGATCCAACATGGATGAGTCTAGCCTTGGGGGGGAGGGGGGGTGGTAGGACTCTCTTCAACCAGTTGTTCATCTACTTCCCCCTGAGTAGACGTGGTTGGTCCTTCTTCCCTTTGCAAACTCCTGGGGGCAACCGAGGTCCTGAAGCATCCCTTAAGGGTGCCCATGCAGAGAAGACCTAATAAGGTTGAAACCTGTTTGGCAATACCTCAAAGCCTTCTGATTAAGACTCAGTTTCTTCTTCGGTGGGTATTTGCTTTCTTTTCTTGGTCTTCTAGCTTGTGGTATTCTTTTTCAAGGTGCGAGCAGTCACGGATTAGGGAACTTCCTCGAGTCGCTCAAGGGATTGTTGCCTTTCGGCACCAATTCGTATCCTCCTCGCTGGGATATCGTTGGAGGTCACTCTAGCTAGTTCGATCAGGTTAATCATGAGGAATGTGAATCCCCCAAGTTTCTTCAATGTCTTCGGAGCCTTTGGTGGCATAGTTGCTGCGTGGCATGAAAAGGCATCAGCAAACAAAGTCTTCCTTTATTAGAAAAGACTTAAAGTTTTTTTGCGTAAGAAATACTTACGAGCTGGAGCTTCCAAAGACACCTCGGGGCTAAAAAAACCATACTTTCAAAGATTGGCAGTAGTCATGAGCAACTTCGTGTCACGACTCTGGTTGGGTAATCAACCAAATGCCTCGATGTAGTTGAAATCAGCTAGTGCCGACAATCTGGTCGTTTTGTTTTCTGCAAGAAAGCAAAAAGTTCATGAGCTTATTTATCAAGGAATAGTTAAAGGAAGGGGAGTCTGGAAATTAAATGGAAAACCTACTTGGTTTATTAAATTTATGGATACCATCATACTCGAAGAAGAAATCTTGGTTTCGTAAGCCCCAACGTTGCTAGGGTAACCAAATATCCCTCCTTTGATCGTTGATCGCTTGGAGAGGTAGTATGAATACTTATCTTTACTTTTCTTTAGGTAATAAGCGCAACTAAGTTCCACTAATGTTGGCTCGCCAAGTTTGTGTTCGCCAAATGCAATATGCATAGCGACTGCTATCATATACGCATTTGGTGTTAACTAGAATGATGCAATCTAGAAATGGTCGAGAATTGACCTGATGTAGAGGTTGAGGGGTATCCTCACTCCACATTTGAAGATCTCTTCTGAGATCACAACCATTCCCTCGGGCATAGATTTTCTAAAAATCTACGCCTTAGGTTTCAACTCTTAAGAGTGCTTCTTTTTAAACACTACCTGAGGATGTTCACTGTCTGCGTCTACCAAACGTTTACACACACCATTACTATAAAAACTAAGTTTTTAAATAAAAATGAAAAAGACAAAAGGAAAGTAATTTTCTTTGCCTCTTGATTGCTGGGAATATATGTTTTGTTGTAGCAATGAGTGCGCATTAACCAGGAAGAGGATGAACTAATCTCTTGAGTGTAAAAACGTTGTTTTTCTCGCTAAAAGTTTAAGTTCTATAAAAAACTTGAAATGGGCTTAGGGTTTTCTAATGAGGAAGACGACGCTTGGTTTTCTTTTATAAGTGATGTTTGGGTGGGACGCATTAACAGTCGTTGATCGTGATCACATGTCATCAATCTATACGAAGAGTAACCGTCACGCTTCATGGAGATCAACCGGTGTTTCCCTTCATTGAAATCACCAAATGTCAGCATGATTATCTCCTCCACATTAAATGCACCCTCATCTGCATTTAATGCTTTAAAAGAGAATGTCATTTCAGCATGGCTTGCATTTAATGCTCATGGCTGACACTTATTGTATAGGGACACGTCTGTTAGATAAAGCTTATGTTATTGACCAGAACATCTATCAAGCGCAACAGATAACATTTTAAGAGGTCATTTGAATAAAACACTCTTCTCCTCGTGTCAAACTCGAAGCGAAGTAGTTCTCAACTTCTGACAACAAAATTTCCTAAGTGTTTTCAAGTTGCGAAAGTCAGATAGAGTTCAAAACACGTCGTTATAGCACTGAGCAAGATCCGTCATGGGTTGCTAAACCTTTTGGAGCAATCATCTCAGGTCGCTTGTGTAACTCTCGAAGATTCATGTCGTGACCTTTATTCAATTCTCTAGTTGAGTAAAGCCACCAGCCTCATGTCATTTGTAATAATGTGACTGACCTTAACTAATGGTTCGGGCAAATACTTCTAGTAACAAGTCAGGTTGTGGCATAATCATGAAGTTCTCAAGATTCAATCCTTGAACCTTAAGAATTGGGGAGCTTCTATTATGCCTAAAAAGTCATGGCTGACGTAAGTTTACATTAGTAAGCTCCAATTAGAGTTCAAGAAGGTTTTGTACCGTCTAGGAGTTGCCACGTCTCTCCATGACAGAAAGAGTATGGCTGTCACCAACTTGGTAGATTCAGGTTTGTTTATGAGTGAATAAGGATTGCACACTTGTCCAAGCCCCAGGTAATTTGAGGATATCTCCTAAGTTATCAGTCAATGGGACGCAAGGAAGGACTTGCACGACACCCACCCACTTGGAGATTTGTAATTATTACCTTGAATTCCTCTACTATAAATAGAGGACTCCCCCTCTCATTTTTGGGATTCTGATACTAAACCTAATTTTGATTGTAATCTTTAACTTTTAGAGCAAAGATAACCTAGGAGAAAGAATCTGACTTAATATTCTATCTGAATATTCAGTTATTATACCTCTATTCGTTGTTCGCTATATGCGACCTCTTGTAATCTCTCATATAAAAAATAACAGTGGATGTAGGATTCACTTTAAGCATCCGAACCACTTTAAAAATCATCTCTCATTTATTATTTACTCTTTGCATTGGATTATCCTAATCATTCACTTGTAATTTCTAAGGGCAACTTAGCACTTTGCACGTGCAAGCCATTGGTGTCAAAATCAAGCATCAACACAATATATATGAGTTGTCCTTATTTTTACCATACTAGGTAAAAATGGAAATTGGTGCAGGATATGGCGAATCAAGATTGTTGGCTCTCAATTATAGCATTTAAGTATCTGGTTTCTTCACAATGAGCATTCAATTAATAATAGTGTTAAATTCTTGGGACGAGGCAATGAGCTTGTTTAAATAATAAATGTTATTACATGGCAGGTTGCATTGAGTGAGATGACAACTCGATGGGTTTATCACGTTGGATTTTTTCATTAATTAATGAGGTTATAATATCCCTAGCGATGGGAATTAAGAGGTAATAAAAACTGAAAGGTAACTATTCAGGGATGGTACATGGTAGTTGAAAAAAAATGATTAATTCTATTTTTATTGGCCAAGAAATTAATATTTTATGAGTCTAGATGATTATCTTTTTCCACCGTTTGAATCAATGATTTGTTCAATGAACATTGATAGTACTTACAGAAAAAGGTAATCAATGATTTGTCATGAGTGTAAGAAGCTTGACCATATTTGTCAAGATTGTCCTCAAGCGAAATGGAAAAAGAAGGAAAAATTCTACAAGAAGAAGGTTCTTGCTGCCATATGGAGTGGAAGTGATGACTCAAGCGATGAAGATGAGCCAAATGAAGAACAAGCCAACCTTTACTTCATGGCCAACGAGTACAATTCAGAAGGAGACTCCGAATTTAAGGTAAATGACTTTGAAACTTATTCTTTCAATGAATTGCAATGTGAATTTGAGTCATTAATGAAAGAACTTGAAAAATTGTCTTTGAAAAATCAAAATTTGAAAAATCAAGCATGCATGATGAAAGTTGAGCATGAACACATGTTAGGTAGACTTGAAGATCTTAAAAATGAGATTGATTGTGTGTCAAGTGACAAAATTGTTTTACGAAGAGAATTTGATGATTTCGAAATATTTTGTGGTGTTTTGCAAAACGAAAATCTTGATTTGAAAAATGAGCATTCATGAAAAGCTTTTAAGTGAACATGAGCAACTCAAAGATTATTTTGATTGTGTTGCATGTGAGAAAATAATTTTGACTAAAGAAATTGATGAAGTACTTGCTTCACAACAGTGTGTTTATAACCAAGAAGGGTTGAGCTATAACATGTTTTCAAATGAACAACCTTTTAACAAAACATATAAACCAAAACATCTTTTAGGAAATGTGGTTTCTGTAAATATGTTGGTTATAACACACACAAATGTCCTATTAGGAAAGCCAAGCCTTTTATGGTAAAAATGGCTTGGATTCCTAAAGGAATGGTTGAAACTAACTCCCATGGACCCAAGACCATTTGGGTACCAAAAAGAGCATGAATGTTTCCATTGTGTAGGTATGTCATGAAGCAAAGAAGCATGGAGCAAACAAGTGGTGTCACACCCCCTCCCGAGTATCCCTATCCCACCAGATCCGAGCGCTCCAGGAGACTCAGGATCCTGAAAGGAAGGTGAATATTATAAAAAACATTCATAAAAACAATTCTGTTTATAAACAAGAGTGAAAAGTAGTGCATTTGCATACTTAAGGTTTAGAAAGCAGAAATACACGAAATAAATATTCTAAAAGCAAGAACTGAAAATCCAATTATTAAAAAAAAAAAAAAAAAACCATAGTATTAGAGTCTACTAAAGTTTGTAAAACATGTAGATCATCATGCATCAATGCCAACCTAGAGCGTAGAGTATGCTCCACATGAACCTGATCTACAATCCTGGGGGAGGAAACATAAAACATTGAGCTAGGAAGCCCAGTGAGCGGATAATATATTTTATACGAAAAATAACTTTAACTTCAAAAACATGTGTGAATAATCCAATTGCATGCCACATATCACTAATGCACTTACATGATAAGGCAACAATCACCATATATTATTCTCGGATGCCATGAAATCACACACCACTATCATATAAAGTAAATCAATTATCACCGCCCTACTAGCACTTAGGGACCTAGATCACAACTCTCTAAATCAGTCCCTAACTCAAACATGAAGCTACACCACCCGCAATCTACCCTTGGGGTGGCACCATCTGTAGTCTACCCTCGGGATGGTATGAACATCACTGGATAACCATGCTCGACCCACAATCTACCCTCGGGGCATCTTGATATGGTATCAAATACAATCTCGCCCACAGTCTACCCTCGGGGCTTCCAAAATCCCACACTGGCCAATACCCACCTGGTATAATCCCGCCGGAAGCTCGTCAGGTGTCCGTCTTGTCCTAGTAGGAAATCCCAATCGTTCGGTTGGACAGACCATCTCAATGCGTGCATGAGGATAAATATCAAATACTAGCTAATGTCTAGAGGGAGATGGGTACTAAACAATGATGGTTTCCAATCTGGGAGTCAAACAATTAATAATCATGCATCCATAATTTCATTCCAAATATGCATCATGCATGCCTTGTGCATATATAAAGTATAATATGATATAAAATTTCAATAAAAAGGCATGTAATCATGAATGCAATGCTCACCACGTCAAAAGTACAAAAGTGTGTAAAATTCTATTTACACCCTATATTTATCATCAATTTTTAAAATCCCAAAACTTTTAATCTTTGTAATCAACCCCCAAAATAACTTTCGACCCTGACAGTTACACGCCTATAACTGAGAACACACTGCCTCGCAAAATTTTCTTTTCTCACATTATCCTCCCCACCAATTATCATCAAAGCCTAAACCCAATAAAATAATAAAAATTGGGCCTCATCATTAATAATAAGTCATCCCACTAATATTATAAACAAATTCATCTAAAACCCCAAACAATAATTGGGCCTCATTTTCATTTTACAGCCTAATAAGGCTTCAAAAGCCCATGTCCATTCATTCATTTATGGAATTAAAACCCAACCAACAAAATCTGGGCCTTATTATATTAGGCCCGCCACTATTATAATCAAACTCAATAACTCAAACAATTATCTTTTCCCCAGAATTTCCCAGCAGGTAAACAAAAATATTTCTTCCAAATGACATTGAGCACAAAGCGAAATGAACTTCCAGCCAACAAAATGAAAAATAATTTAGCAATTCTATACATACCAAGTTCAGTTCACGTTTTCATACCAATATTTCTTTTTAAGAAACAATGCCAACCAACATTACAACATCGAAACAGTAAATATATGAACACTCAAGGTAACTTCCAGTAACTCCAATTTGCAAAATTCATAAACTGAACCCATAACAATAAATCATCATTACGAAAGTACCAAAACTCATATGCTGCTTATTCTTAAATTTCATTATGCCCAACCAACGTAACTAATCAATTATCAATTTCATTTCTTCTCCTCATCACAATTCACTGCTTAGCATTCCCATAAACAAGCACAACAAAATATTAAAGAACGACATAACACCTTAATTGTCCACAACCACACATGAATTTGAAAACATGCAGTTTCATGCAATACTATTCCTCTCATCACTTTCTCCTTTGCTTTCAACTCAAGTGCTCGGTCCTCCTATCTTCTTCACCTATTTGATTCAAAATTGAAATAAGAATTGGGATCTAAACAATGAGGGAATGAAAGATTGAATAAATACGATGAAGGATTGAAAATGCATGCCTAACACTTAGTACTTTACCCAAACATTTTTTTTTTTTTTTAAATTCTTCCCCTACAAATCACCTCTTGCCCCTCTTCTACTTCAAATCAAAATTGTTTTTCTCTCTTTCAATTTACAAAGGTGAATAAAGGAAAAATGAGAAAAAAAAAAACAAAGTTCTCCCTCTCTCACCCTTTTTCCTTTAACTCTCTCGGCTCTCTCTTTCTCCACTCCCTCATTCTTCTTCTCCTCATTTCAATTTAATAGAAAACTACAACCAACATTGGCAAAACAAGGTGCCAAAACCGGGGGCTGATTCTCCAAAAAAAATTCCTTTAATCCATCTTGTAATGGCCAATTATCATACATCCCTTAGTCTCTGATTCTTACATCTTGCACCCAAAATCCTTTAATTAAAGTTCTGTTTTATCATGATCTCACACCTGGAAAATTATGCATATGCCCTTGCATGACACAATATCAGTAAGACCCCTCATCTTTAATTAATTTCATAATGTCGTTGAAAGATTTTCACACTTCCAATTTCACACAAGTGCTCGTACAAAACTATTTAATAGACCCACCAGGCCTTATTTCTTACTAAAACGTCTCCAAAAAGTTTCAATTCTTACACATTACCCCCTAGATTCACATAAATAAAATTAAATAAAACCTACAAAGAAAATACAGAGTATTACAATCTTCCCCCCTTAAGGAAATTTCATCCTTGAATTTTTTTTTTTTTTTTTTTAAACGCACCTGGTTAAAAAACTCTGGATATTATGCTCACATATCTTCTTCATGCTCCCAAGTTGCTTCCGCTTCTGAATGATTACTCCACTGAACCTTTACCCAAGGAATGGTTTTGGTGCGCAACTCTGCCGGTTCCAATCTATAATTCCCTCTGGACGCTCCTCATAAGTCAAGTCACCCCTAACTTGGATCGGTTGTTGCTGTAACACATGGGATGGGTCGAGTATATATTTGCGAATCATAAAGACATGGAATACATCATGGATCCTAGATAACTTTGGTGGCAACGCCAATTGATATGCTACAACCCCAATCCTCTCCAAAATCTCATATGGACCAATGTACCTCGGACTTAACTTGCCCCGTTTCCCAAATCTTAAAAATACCATGTCCCCAACTTGAAATTCCAACTCTCTCCTATGCTTGTCAACATAGCTTTTCTGCTGATCCTAGGCTGCCTTTAACTTTTCCTTGATAAATTGGATTGAATTGTTAGTGGTTTGGACTATTTCTGGGCCTACTAATTTTCTTTCACTTGCCTCGCTCCAACATATCGGAGTTCTACACTTCCTGCCATATAGAGCCTCATATGGTGGCATTCCAATGCTGGCTTGGTAACTATTATTATAAGCAAACTCCGCTAAGGGTAAAAACAAATCCCAACTCTTTTTAAACTACATCACCATGGCCCTTAACATATCTTCCAGTGTTTAAATAGTCCTCTCAGATTGTTCGTTAGTTTAAGGATGGAAGGATGTACTAAAACTTAATCTTGTTCCCAAAGCATTCTATAAGCTAGGCCAAAATTGGGATGTAAACCTTGGATCTCTGTTTGATACTATAGATACTGGGGCACCATAAGTCTAATTATTTCAGACACATAAAGACTCGCTAATCTGCCTAGTGAATACGTCGTTTTTATTGACAAAAAATTAGTGGACTTCGTTAACTGATCCACTATTACCCAAATATAGTTATGACCATTTTTGGTGTGAGGGAGGCCTGTAAAAAAATCCATAGTAATGTGTTCCCACTTCCACTTAGGAACAAGAAGGGGTTGTAAGGGTCTTGCCGATCTCTGATGTTCGGCCTTAACTTGTTGACATATCAAACATCTGGAAACAAACTCTGCTATTTCTCTCTACATACCAGGCCACCAATAATGCTCTCGGAGAGTCCGGTGCATCTTGATACTCCATGGGTGCAGAGCATATGCTGAGGAATGAGCTTCCTCTAATATTTCCCGTTTTGAACTCCGTTTGATCTGCTACACACATCTTATTTCCCAACATCAAGGTCCCATCGCTTCCCATCCAAAAGTTCATCTGTGACCAATAACTAGCTTCAGATTTTAGCTTTTCCAATTGAGGGTCTGATTTTTGCATCCCCCATATTTTATTGACTAAAGTTGGCCTTACCTGAAAACTGGCCAATAACCCACCAGATTCGCCTAGAAGTAGATCAACTCCCAAAGTCCTCAACTCTTGTTGTAATTCACAACGATTCACTCCTAAGTGAGCTATCATACCTTGGGACTTCCTACTGAAGGCATCGGCTACCACATTAGCTTTTCCGGGGTGGTAGTTTATTACACAATCATAATCCTTAATCAACTCAATCCATCGACGTTGTCGCATATTTAACTCCCTCTGAGTGAACAAGTACTTCAGACTCTTGTGATCAGTATAGATCTGGCAGGTTACTCCATACAAATAATGCCTCCAAATCTTTAAGCAAAAAAACCACTGTTGCCAACTCTAAATTATGAACTGGGTAATTCTGCTCGTGCTTCTTTAACTGCTAGAAACATAGGCGATTACCCTTCCATTCTGCATTAGCACACATCCTAACCCTTGCTTGGATGAATTAGTATAAATTTCAAATCCCTCCACACCTGAGAGCAAAGTGAGGATAGGGGCCATTGTTAATCTCCACTTTAATTCCTGAAAACTCTGCTCACATTCATGGGACCAATCAAACTTCACACCTTTCCGAGTTAACCTAATCAGTGGGGTGGAAATCTTGGAGAACCTTTCCACAAACCTCCTATAGTACCCTGCCAAACCTAGAAAACTCCTAATCTCGGAAACACTGGTAGGTCTCTCTCAATTCAAAACTACTTCCACTTTTTGTGGGTCTACATAAACACCCTCAGCTGAAATAACATGCCCCAGAAATATGACCTCTTGTAGCCAGAATTGACACTTACTAAACTTGGCATATAATCGTTGATCACGGAGCATCTGTAAAACCATCCCGAGGTGCTATGCATGCTCCCTCTTACTCCGTGAATAAACCAATATATCATCAATAAACATTACCACAAACTAGTCCAGAAAAGGATGGAACACCCTATTCATTAGATCCATGAAAACTGCTGGGGCATTTGTTAATCCAAATGGCATCACCAAAAATTCATAATGCCCATAACGGGTTTGAAAAGCTGTCCTAGGGATATCAAACTCCTTGATCCTTAGTTGATGATACCCTGACCTTAAATCTATCTTAGAGAAAACCTTGGAACCTTGTAACTGGTCAAATAAATCATCAATACATGGCAGTGGGTATTTGTTGCGCACTGTCATCTTATTCAACTGCCCATAGTCAATACATAATCTCAAAGTCCCATCCTTCTTTTTCACAAACAACACCAGCGCTCCCCACGGAGACACACTCGATCGGATAAACCCCTTGTCCACCAGTTCTTACAGTTGAATCTTCAATTCCTTCAACTCTAGAGGTGCCATCCTATATGGGGCCTTGGAAACTGGAACTGCATCGAGCACAAGCTCAATAGTAAAATTGATCTCCCTTTCCAGAGGTAGTCCCAGAAGATCTTCAGGAAATACATATGGGAAATCCTCAACCACCGGAATATCTTCTAATCTATATCCATCCACCTGTGTATCCACTACATGTGCCAAGTACGCCTGACATCCCTTTCGAAGATATTTCCTAGCGGTCATGGCTGAAATCAAACAAGAGGGAAGTACTTGTCGTTCTCTACAAAACACTAACTTTGGTATTTCGGGCTTCCTAAAAGTGACCTCCTTTCGAAAACTGGTGTGCTGTCATAGGCAACCAAGATTAAAAACCTTCCTAACCTAACTACTGAACTGTAAATAGGGTAAGCAAGGGTTGATCCCACGAAGAGTGTCTGGCCAAATTTTTGATGATGTGAATAAGGCTGGGGGGTTTTGAGTAAAACAAAAAACAATCTTAGCCAAAAACAAAAACAAAACCAATTCAATTCGAAATCAATTAATATAACGAAACTTGGTCTCAGTCAACATCCAGCATCGGAATCTTACAACTGATCATTGATGCAAAATTAAATCAATTCATACCTTGAATATTCACCGTTGGAACTATTTTCCTATCTCTCCTTAATTGTAATTAATTAGGAAACAAGCGATCATAATTAATCTTACCATTAAACAACCCTAGACAAGCGCTAAAGATTTAATCTAATGGCAGCCTTAAAAATTAGAGAGATCGATGAAGCTAAACAACACAAACTCAAGCGGTTGTATTTAATTTAGTCGAGTGTTCCTCTTAAGATTAGTAATTCCTGACATAGCAAATTAATAACCCTAATTGCTTCGCAAGTTAGAGGATCAAACAATTACGGATTTGATGTCTAACTTAGCAGTAGATTACAACAAATAATACACTAGTGGGCCTCCTAGTAATTAAATGCATCAATCATGAAGATATGCACAGAATAACATTCAATACTCAAACACGAAAATTGAACACTAAAATAAAATAGATTAGATCTCACAGTTGGTTGATTCCGAGTTCTTCGTTTCCTTCGACCAAGTTACAACAGTTTAGCCGCTCATGGCCATAAACAAAAACTCAAAAGGAAAGAAAAATTGCAGAGAGGAGAAGAGAGAGGCGTGGTGTCCTTTTTCCAAAACCTAATCTCATCTCCTTAACAAAAAATCCAGTTTAAGTATTTGAATCCCACTCAATCTCCTAAAAGAAATATTCTAATATCCTAAAATAACATTAATCCTAATTTAATTCTAATTAATTGATAATAAGATAAAGTCCTAAAATAAAATAGGAAAGTGGTGATTCTGAGCTGTAACTTGCGTGCCACATGTCCTCAATCGTCCAATAATAAACTGCCCAATTGATTTGCATGACAAGGCAGAATGCCCCAGGACGTCGGCATGTGTGGCGTCAACTTCAAGCCCGATTGTAACCTTTATGCAGCGAGTATCTCTCCAAACTCAAAACATGAAAGTTGTATACTCTTTCTTATGGTTCCACATCATTTTGAATCATCTCAATCGGAGCTCGGATGAGAGAGTTATGCCCGATTACGAAACAATGTTGAAACTATCCGAATTCACTAATTAGTTCCGTTTTGCAATTAACGCCTCCATTTACATCCTAAATCAAAATAGAATAATAATGAGTACATTTAGACAACAATACGTATAAAGACAAACATTAAGGGGGGTAAATGACATTTTGCATTCTCATCAAATTCCCCCGCACTTAGCTTTTGCCGTCCTCGGTAAACTTTCAATAAACAACGCTACACTCAAGTCATATCAAGAACACCATCATCTCAAGTCATACAAGAACACCATCATGATGCATAATCAACAGTATTTAATCCATGCATATTCGTAACAACTTAAAGCAGCAAAATAAAATAAAGTAGGTTAATGACATTCATCTCTCTTCATCATTTTCCACAATTACTCTCAATCAATCAATGCAAACAAGGAAACTAATCACAACCAATCATGTACAACTCCCCTCTCACTTTTCCTCAACTGTTCTCTTTACTACTACAAATGGGGGTACAAACTAAGGATTATTTGTTTTCTTTTGTTTTGAAAAAGAATGAGTGCATTTTTATGCTCCATCTCATTTCATGGTTGTGTTTATGAGTGAGTGCGTTTTACACTCCATCTTGACTCACCACATACCTTTCTTTTCTTTTTCCTATTTGCTTAAACCCAAATTTAGGACTAGCTTAAGAGAAGCAATTTTTTCCTAAGGGTTGCTATACAATCCTTAATCATGCTTCGTCACTAAGTTCACACAACTTCTCAAGACATAATGTTTCAAACTACAAAGATTCAAATCTGATTAACTCTATTTTATGAAATATTGCTAACATCCTAAGTCAAGGAATATGCTCAACAACAAAGTCAAGTTACTATTTCATGCATCACTGGACGTTCAAAGACATGACTTAAAGCATAAACCTTCCTAAAAACAAAAATTATAATTTTTTTTTCAAAGCATAAATTAAAATATAACCTAAACACAACCTAAATCCCCTCCCCCACACTTAAAACTAACATTGTCCCCAATGTAAGATGAAATGCAAACAAAAGGCAAAAATAACCAAAATTTAAAATGCGAGAAAAAGAAAACAAACTCCCCTTGGGTTGCCTCCCAAGCAGCGCCTTTGTTTATTGTTGTTGGCTCGACTCAAGTCTTTTCTTCTTGGGATGCGTTGAGTTTATTAGAGATGTTCACCGGTAACGTACCTCCGTCTCCAAGGAACACATACTTGAGGTAACCAGGGAGAGGCTTCAAATCTGGAATGGGGACTTGCAAAACAAAGGGTAACGACCTCTCATTAGAAATTGGTAAGGCAATATAAGGAACGTTACCTAACTGTTGTAACTTTGGAAAATCATTTAACGCTGCAACAGTCTCCTGCAAATCAGTACTCAAGGCAAACTCCTCATTCTCCTCCTCAAGATGCTTACTAATGGCAACTCCCAATCCATCTTTTCCATCAAGTTCAAAAACTTCCTGTGCTAAAGAATCAATCACCTCAATAGAATAAACATGATTATCATCATCATCATCAGGATATTTCATGGCATCATAAATATTAAACTTGACAATTTCACCATCAAATTCCATGGTAAGTATGCCACTATGAACATCTATCTTAGTCTTGGATGTCTTTAAGAACGGTCTTCCTAACAAAATAGGAGCAGTTTGATCACCATTTTCCATATCAAGCACATAAAAATCAATAGGGAAAACTAAGCCATTAACTTGAACCAGAATATCCTCAACTACACCCTTAGGATAGGCATTAGATCTATCAGCTAATTGAATCACAACACCAGTTTTATTCAAAGGTCCAAGTTTCAAAGAAGCATATATAGAATGTGGCATGAATTTATAGAAGCTCCTAAGTCTATCATGGCCTTCTCAAACATAGTGTTACCTATCGTACAAGGGATAGTAAACATACCTGGATCCTTGCACTTCGCTAGAAGTTTTCTCTGAATCACTGTAGAAACATTTTCTCCCACTCTCACCTTTTCACACCCCTTAAGTTTCTGTTTCCTCTTAAGTGTGCACAATTCTTTCAAGAATTTAGCATAACAAGGTACTTGTTTAATAACATCTAAGAGTGGAATATTTACCTCGCATCTACGAAAAGTCTCATATATATCTCTGTTCTGCTCGTCTTTTCTATATTCAGCCAACGCTTGAGGAAAAGGTGGTACCGGTTTATAGTCAGACAGAGGCGGAAACTTATGCTTAGGAACACCATCGTCATTGGGAACGTTTCTGTCTACAATGATGTCTTTCTCCTTTTTTTCCTTTGACGATGCAGGGGCTGCCTTTATTGGAATCTCAAACTCTTTACCACTTCTCAAAATGATCGCACTTACATTTTCTCTTGGATTTACCACCGTTTGAGAAGGTAATTTCCCTGAACTTTGCGCCTCCAGCTTACTGATTGCGGTTGCCATCTGCCCTATCTGATTCTCCAAATTTTGAACACTGGTCCTCGTCTCCTGTTGAAATTGCAAAGTATTAGTGGCAAGAGACTTAACAATATCTTCTAAAGACATACCAGAATTAGCAGTTTGGTCCGGTTGTTGTCTAGGGGAATATGGCTGCTTGTACTGTTGGTAATTTGGGCGGTTTTGATGTTGGGGCTGATTCACTTGTGGATTCCCATAGCCAAGATTAGGGTGATCCCTCCATCCAAGGTTATATGTGCTCGAATAAGGATCATACTTCCCTTGCGGTTGTCCAAGAAAACCACCTGTTGCATTCACTTGCTCAACAGGCTCATCTTGAAGAGTTGGGCACATATCAGTTGGATGCCCAACTACCGAACAAATTCCACAAGCCTTCACTGTTTTCATGTTACCTATAGCCATTTGACGAACAAGAGAAGTTAGACTTGAGATTTGTTGTTCTAGGGAAGAAATATTTACCTCATTATCACGCCTAGATGGAAGGTCAAGCCTACTGCCAAACTGTTGAGAATTGGTCGCCATATTTGCAATCAAGTTTCTCGCGGCCTCAGGAGTCTTATCCACCAAAGCTCCTCCACTTGCAGCATCAATCATGCTCCTATCAGTGTATGTAAGGCCCTCATAGAAATACTGGATAAGTAGTTGCTCACTAATCTGATGATGGGGGTAGCTTGCACACAATTTCTTAAAGCGTTCCTAGTATTCATGTAGGGACTCTCCGTTATTCTGCCTTACACCACAAATTTCTTTCCGGATGTTGGCTGCCCTTGAAGCTGCGAAATATTTCTCTAGAAATAATCTCTTCATCTCGTTCCATGTGGTTATAGTTCCGGAGGGTAGATAATAGAGCCAATCTTTAGCCGAATCCTTCAAAGAAAACGAGAAAGCTCTTAATTTAATTTGCTCCTCGGTCACCCCCCAGGTTTCATACTCGTGCAAACCACATGAAGCTCCTTTAGATGCTTGTGAGGATCTTCACCTGCAAGGCCATGAAAAGTGGGTAAGAGATGTATTAGTCCAGATTTTAATTCAAAAGTAGTAGCAGCATCTAAAACAGGAAACGTTATGCATAAAGGTGCTTGATTCAAATTAGGGGCAGCAAGCTCTTTCAAAGTTCGATTTCCAGCCATGATGTCCTCCTCTTCTAAATTAGAGTTGCTAGCAAATTGGGAATCAAGAGCCTAATTGCTTTCTTCAGAATTTCTCCGAGCTTCTTTCCTTAACCTGTGCAAAGTGCTCTCAATTTCTGGATCAAATGTTAAATCACCAAGATGAGAGGACCTGGTCATACAACAAAAAACCTCATAAAAGAATTAGAATAAATGACAAAAAATGAAAACTAACTAGAAAATTAAAAAATAAAAAGCCAGAAACACGAAAATGGCCAAAAACCCTATCAAAACATTCGAATTTGGTCTCAAGAGGGTGGGGCTAGAAATTTTCTAGTGTTGCTCAGAATTTCATTTTCTTCGAAAAGGGTACTCGCAGCACTCCTAACTCAACCAAATTTTTCCTTATGAATAGTACTACTGTTCATCCGAAACAGTACTACTGTTCACAGTTTTTTTTTCTTAAAAAAAAAATAAAAAACGCAATAAAAAATCACAAAAACACAAAAAAATCAACTAGAATCACTCTTCGTCAACGGCGCCAAAATCTGGTGTGCTGTCGTAGGCAACCAAAATTAAAAACCTTCCTAACCTAACTACTGAACTGTAAATAGGGTAAGCAAGGCTCGATCCCACGAAGAGTGTCTAGCCGAATTTTCGATGATGTGAATAAGGCTGGGGAGTTTTGAGTAAAACAGAAAACAATCTTAGCCAAAAACAAAAACAAAAACAATTCAATTCGAAATCAATTAATATAACGAAACTTGGTCTCAGTCAACATCCAGCATCGGAATCTTACAACTGATCATTGATGCAAAATTAAATCAATTCATACCTTGAATATTCACCGTTGGAATTCCTATCTCTCCTTAATTGTAATTAATTAGGAAACAAGCAATCTTAATTAATCTTACCATTAAACAACCCTAGACAAGCGCTAAAGATTTAATCTAATGGCAGCCTTAAGAATTAGAGAGATCGATGAAGCTAAACAACACGAACCCAAGTGGTTGTATCTAATTTAGTCGAGTGTTCCTCTTAAGATTACTAATTCCTGACGCAGCAAATTAATAACCCTAATTGCTTCACAAGTTAGAGGGATCAAACAATTACGGATTTGATGTCTAACTTAGCAATAGATTGCAACAAATAATACACTAGTAGGCCTCCTAGTAATTAAATGCATCAATCATGAAGATATTCACAGAATAACATTCAATACTCAAACACGAAAATTGAACACTAAAATAAAATAGATTAGATCTCACAGTTGGTTGATTCCGAGGTCTCCGTTTCCTTCGACCAAGTTATAAAAATTAGCCTCTCATGGCCATCACGAAAATTCCAAAGGAAAAGTTACAGAGAAGACCAGAGAGAGCCGTGTGTGTTTTTCTCCTCAAACCCTAATCTCATCCCCTTAACAAAAAATTCAATTCAAGTATTTGAATCCCACTAAATCTCCTAAAAGAAATATTCTAATATCCTAAAATAACATTAATCCTAATTTAATTCTAATTAATTGATAATAAGATAAAGTCCTAAAATAAAATAAGAAAGTAGTGATTCTGAGCTGTAACTTGTGTGCCACATGTCCTCAAACCTTCCAATAATAAACTGCCCAATTGATTTGCATGACAAGGCAGAATGCTCCAGGACATCGGCAGTGCAGGTGTGTCAACTTCAAGCCCAATTACAACCTTGATGAAGCGAGTATCTCTCAAAACTCAAAACATGAAAGTTGTAGATCTCTTTCTTATGGTTCCACCTCATTTTGAATCATCTCAATCGGAGCTCGGATGAGAGAGTTATACCCAGATTACAGAACAATGTCGAAACTGTCCGAATTCACTTAATTAGTTCTGTTTTGCAATTAACGCCTCCATTTGCATCCTAAATCAAAATAGAATAATAATGAGTACATTTAGGCAACAAATATGTATAAAAGACTAAATATTAAGGGGGGTAAATATGACATTTTGCATTCTCATAAAAAACAGTCCACTGTAGCCCTATGGGTGGCTAACCAATCCATGCCTAAAATCACATCAAAATCATGTATGTTCAATAGAATCAAGCCTGTCTCCAATACATACCCATCAACCATTACTCCACAACCATTAAACCCATACTCTGCTAATATGGTCTTGCCAACGGTGGTAGCCACAACTAATTTATTCTCTAAGGGTTCTAAAACATGATCCAAATATTTCGTAAATGCATATGATATGAAACAATGAGTGGAACCAGGGTAAATCAAAACACGGGCCTCATGGCTAAAGATAAATAACATACCAGTCATCACCTCAGGTGTAGCTTGGGCCTCTTGTTAGCTCATGGCAAAAACTCGAGCCTGAGCATAAGGTTGTCTAGATCCTCTTTGTCTACCTCTACTACCAGAATCGGTACTAGACTAGCCTCTGTTGCCTGTAATGGACCTTCCTATAAGTTGGGACCTCTGTTGTCCCTAAACATGACTACCCTCTCCTTGGAAGCGCTGCTGGATAGTCTTCTGTGATACAGTCCCACTCTGAGATAAACTAGGGCACTCCCTTTTAAAATGCCTAGGTTGTCCACAATGATAACAAACTGGGGTCACTCCCCAACATTGCCCCGCATGAGATCGGTCACACTTATTACACAACTATCGCTGATTTCCACTAGAATTTCCGCTAACTGATTATTTGCCACCAAATTGTCCCTGCCTCCTACTAGTCCTAGAACCCTGGCTACTGGATGTACTAGAGAAACTACCATTTTGTCTCGACATGCGGTTCATCGAACCGCCAATCCCCCAATCTCAATTACCACGTTTCTGTTTGCGTAGTTCCTGTCTCTCTCTCTCACTGCTAGACTCTGCTCTATCCTTATAGCAGATTCCACCAATCCAACAAAATCTTAATGGGCATATCCAACCACCGTTGTTTTGATCCTCTCTCTAAGGCCATGCTCAAATTTCCTACATTTATCTTCCTCACTATCTGCAATACTTGGAGCGAACCTAGCAAGCTTTATAAATATGTTTCTATAGTCTTTGACGGTCATATTCCCTTAAGTCAACATCAAGAACTCTCTCTTTTTGTTTTCATGATATACCCTAGGTTGATAACGATCTAGGAACTCCTATCTAAAATTAGTCTAGGTGGGGTTGTTGAACTTTCCCCGAGTGGACTGCCACCAACAATCAGCTCCCCCTATTAATATAGAAACTCCACAAATCTCACTCTTTCCTCATCAGAACACGCCATAACCCTGAATACTTTCTCAGTACCCTCTAACCATCTCACCACTAACATAGGATCACCATTTCCATTAAATTTCTCTGCCCTTAACTTCCTAGCCCTCTCTTTGGCATTCATGTTCCTTATATTCTCTTGTGCTCGACCACCAGTGGCACGGGTAAATAACCAGGCCAGTCTCCCAATGGCTCTCTCTATCCCAGACTCACTACTAGAAGAATGGATCTCTTGCTCCATCTCCTGTTCCATCCCTTGTCCCCCTTTGGGCCCTTCTATATGGGGTCCTTATTCGTGGGCCGTAGAAGTCTCACCCTTTATCCCCGTATTTTGATCCTCTCTTTGCCCTTGAGGATCAATTATTGCTCTTAAAAATCGTATGCGCAATCAGCCTTGTTTATGCATAATGATAACTATAAAATCAATTTAACTTGTTAGAATACAAAACATGTATGCATACTTGTACCAATGCACTCAAAATCCAAAACCTAGGCTTTGATACCAATCTGTCACACCCCCTCCCGAGTATCCCTATCCCACCAGATCCAAGCACTCTAGAAGACTTAGGATCCCGAAAGGAAGGTGCATATTGTAAAAACATTCATAAAAACAATTCTGTTTATAGACAAGAATGAAAAGTAGTGCATTTACATACTTAAGGTTTAGAATGCGAAAATAAAAACAATAAATATACTAAAACCAAGAATTGAAAATCCGGTTACAAAAAAGAACATAGTATCAGAGTCCACTAAAGTTTATAAAACATGCAGATCATCATGCATCAATACCAACCTAGATCGTAGAGTATGCTTGTAACACCACCTCTCTATGACTATTTTTATAATACATACTATGTAAATTATAGATATAAATAGCGTATGAAAGATAGTGGACTCAAATTTTTTCTTTACTCATAAAAAATACAAAATCTAATGTATTAAAATTTCTACTTAATACAAAACATCATAGCTGGGGGACAGTGGTGCCAATACTCTCCGCTCCTCGACGTCCATCTGACCGCTGCTTCTATTTCCTGCAAAATAGAGAAGAACAATGGGGTGAGCACAACAATGCTCAGTAAGTAAATCCTCTACTACCTGTCCCCGCAACTCACTCTTTGGTTCTTTCCTTAATTTACCGTTCTTCTATTTCTAATTCTCACTGTTTTTCTCTCTCTTTCTATTACTTTTATTCTCCTTTAACTTTGTTCTACTCTTTTTATTCTTTCTTTCTCTTTGTTCTTATTCTCTTTTCTCCTTCTCTTATTCTTACTCACCATGAAGGAAAATCATGGTTCTCTCTTATTCTCATCATACTCACCATGAAGGAAAATCATGGTTCTCTCTTATTCTCATCATACTCACCATGAAGGAAAATCATGGTTCTCTCTTATTCTCATCATACTCACCATGAAGGAAAATCATGGTGCATGACTGTATGAGCTGTACATGAAATTAATACAAAAGAACTGCATGTTTCTTTCTTCTACCCTCGATTCTTACTAGCTCAAACTCTCTCATTCTTTCTCATACTCTCTCTTTCTATCTCACTCCTTCTCAAGCTTTCTCATTCTTTAATTCTCTCTATTATCTCTTTCTCATTTCTCATAATTCATTTCTACTAACTCGCTCTTTGAATGTCACGGCCCCATCTTACTGGAGGCATGGCCGAGACTTCTCCCACTCTACATGACTTCTACTGATTCTCTTTCTGTCTCTCTTTCTCATAACTCTTTTCTGTTAACTTTCTGTTGTAGGTCACGACCTCATCTTACCGGAGGCACGGCTGGGTACTCATCCCACTGTTCATAGCCCTACTCATTGTCTCTCTTTATTCTTTCTCATGTTTACTCATTCTTCCTCACTTGCATGTCACGGCCTCATCTTATCGGAGGCACGGCTGGGACTTCTCCCACTCTACGTGACTTCTACTGATTCTGTTTCTGTTTCTGTTTCTCATATTCTTTGCTATACACCCTCTGGTGTATGTCACGACCTCATCTTACCGGAGGCACGGCCGGGAACTCAACCCGCTCTTTGTGACTTTCTCTTTCTGTTCTTTCTATTCCTTTGTTTCTCATTCTTACTCATTGGAATGTCACGACCTCATCTGACCGGAGGCACGGCTGGGCGCTACCACTCTACGTGACTTCTACTCATTTCTCTACCGATCGGATTTGGTCATGCATGGATTCGAAACCCTTGGCCACGTGAGTGTATTCTCTCTCTCTCTCTCTCTGAATGTCACGGCCCCATCTTACCGAAGGCACGGATGGAACCTCATGTTCCACTCTTCGTGACGGTCACGACCTCATCTGATCGGAGGCACGGATGGGATCACAAAGCACCCACTCTCGTGACTTCACTCATCACTCACGGGTTCCCCATCGCACAACCTACTTTATTCTCTTCTTTTACTCTTAGAGTAGTTTATTCACAAAGATCTCTACTCTTGCTCAAGCTAATACTCATCTCTTTCTCAAGCTAGTACTCATAGTATAGCTTAACTCTTAGAGTAGTTTATTCACAAAGATCTCTATTCTTGCTCAAGCTATTTCTCAATGCATAACCAATGCATATGGATGGTTCATGCTCATTAATGCACTCAAGAAATGCCAACATGCAATGTTGCAAGAATTATGGTTCTCTACTCATACTCATGCTTCTCTTAGGCATTTCATCAAACAACTCATGTGCATACAAAAACTCTACTTTATTGAGAACTCTATTTCTCTTTTAGGCCATCCCAAAATGGGAGGAAATTCTCTTGCATGATCTCATTCCCTGTCAAGGAAACACACTCCCAAAAATCTACTCAACCTCTTCCAATCTCTGCACAAGCATAATATAAACATGCATAAAGAAATCTCTACTCATTAGATTCCTTAAATCTCAACTTGAGTTGGATTTACTTACCTCATACTTGAGTAGTCTCCACTAAAGCTCTCTACTCTTGTTGGACCATAGCTTTCCCTTATTTCCTAAGCATAAACTTAGTAAGAACTTAACCCTTACATAAATAAAACTCATATCTAGAGTAGGGATTCTTACCTCTTCTTGCTTAGGATCACTTCTTTGTCAAATTCCAACTCAAAACTCTCAAAAATCCCTTGGAAAATTGAGTGAGAAATTGAGAGAAAATGAGGGATGAAGAGGCGGTGGAAATGGGTGAAATGAAGGGGTTTAGAGAACTCAACCCTTATTAACTCATATAATATACACTCTTTCCCATTTTGCCCTTACTCTTTCTTGAAAATTCCACCTTTATCCTTTAATTCTTTACAAACTCACCCCCATTTTACACTATTCTCCATGAAATTTCCTTACATTTTACTCCCCACTTTTCCTGCTAATTAGGGGTAGAAAGGTCATTTTACCCCTATGGAGAATTCTCTAGAAACCTCAAAAAACTTTTCTGTCGTCTCGTCGCCGCGCGAAGAACTTTTTGTCGCCCCGACGAAACATTCCAGAACTGACACCGCCAAACACAAAGCCAACGTTGCCGCGGCAAAGCTTCTTCCTCGCACCGGCAAAGGCTGCAACTCCAAAATCTGCCAAGTCTTGATCAATTCCATGGTAAACACTTAACCAAACCCAAAACATAAACTCAACCAAGGGCCAACAAACAACATGAACAATATACAAACTCATTTAGGAGCAATTCAGTAACCCTTTAGGCCATACCATAAACAATGGCTGCGTATCTCAAGTGGGGCGTTACAATGCTTCACACGAACCCAATCTACAATCCTGGGGGAGGAAACATAAAACAATGAGTTGGGAAGCCCAGTGAGCGGTTAATATATTTTATACGAGAAATAACTTTAACTTTGAAAACATGCATGAATAATCCAATTGCATGCCACACAACACTAATGCGCTTACATGATAAGGCAACAATCACCATATATTATTCTCGGATGCCATGAAATCACACACTACTATCATATAAAATAAATCAATTATCACCACCCTACTAGCTGATAATCCGAGGATTATATTGTTTTATTTAGACTTTTTAATCGGATTTTGGATACTTCTTAGTTCGTTTATGCTTGAATTGCTACTTAATTTCACATATTTTTTATTTCAGGCCAAAACGTGTATTTTGAGCGAATAATGAGCAGATTGGAGTTTTTGGACCTAGAAGCAAGCGAATCTCAGAATTTGGGAAAGTTCTGAAGCGGACTTGAAGCACTATGAAGCTTGTTCCCATGGGAAAGCATCGAAGATCGAAGATTCAAACAAGCAAGCAAGCGGAGGGCAATTTTGTAAATTCAAAATTTTTCAAGAAGGTTCGCCGTGGCAAAGTTTATTCTTCGCCATGGCGAAAGAAGCTAGGCACGAGATTTCACTTTAGCACATCGCCACAGGGAAATTCTTTCTTCGCCACTGCGAAGTCTGCGAAATCTTCTCCAAAACGCACAGTTTTATTTTAGGAAAGGTTTTAGGTTTTGGGCGAACTATATAAGAGAAACCTTGCCATTTTGAGGGGGGTTCGTCTGAGTTCGTCTAAATTCATCTTTGTTTTAGAGTAGTTTTGACATTTTGGGAGAGAAGGAGACAAGATTTGAGATTTAATCTTGTGGATTCTTTAACTATGGGAGATCTTTACTCTTTTCTCTTTGTTTCAATATGTTGACTGCTGTATTTACTATTTTTCTTGCTATTTGTGTTAATTTAGTTATGAACTAACCCATTTTGGGTTAGGGTTTTGATGTAATTCGGATGTCTATGGATTAATCAATTGATAATTGTTGCTTTTATATTCTATTGCATAGGTTGTGTGATTATTCTTATTTTTATTGATTTTACTTGTTGAACATGATGAGATTGAGAAATGAATCATGTTGAGCTTCTTGGGTAATCACCATTGTTTTTTTGAATGCTAGAGATAGATTTGAGAAACAATGAAATCGATCTAGGATTCCATTAGCTTAATGAACTTGGATTTGTTAATCTTGAATTCGTTGGGTGCGGAAGATTAATAGGGAAAAGAAGGAATTCATAGCCTGAGAAGGTACGTTTTACAACTTAGGGAATTCGATTTACAATCTGTGCATGTGAGTGTAAAAGTAGCATAATTTGTAGAATTAATCCATAGGATCCTAATAAAGTCAATACCCTAACCGTTTGCTTTACTTGATATTACTCTTGCTTTAAATCTTGCTTTCATTAATTAGTTATTAAATTACATAGTAGATTTTGCTTTCAGTTTAGTTTTATATTCTCCCATAAATCCAAAAACTTGATGCGTTGTTACTACAACATGCAATATAGCAAGTGTACTAGTCGCATAAAGTAATAAAGTGATGAGTAAGTATCGTTCCCACGAGGATTGATTGTTGAGCACTAATTTTCCTATTTGTTCTCAAGTTGAAGAAACCGAAAGTGTTTGGAATTATCGGAGAATATAAAACTAAATTGAAAGCTATATCTACTATGTAATTCAATAACTAATTAATGAAAGCAAGATTTAAAGCAAGAGTAGTATCAAGTAAAGCAAATGGTTAGGGTTTTGACTTTATTAGGATCCTATGGATTAATTCTACAAATTATGCTACTTTTACACTCACATGCATGGATTGTAAATCGAATTCCCTACGTTGTAAAACATACCTTCTCAGGCTATGAATTCCTACTTTTCCCTATTAATCTTCCGCACCCAACAAATTGAAGATTAACAAATCCAAGTTCATTAAGCTAATGGAATCCTAGATTGATTTCATTGCCTCTCAAATCTATCTCTAGCATTCAAAATAAAAATGGTGATTACCCAAGAAGCTCAACATGATTCATTTCTCAATCTCATCATGTTCAATAAGTAAAATCAATAAAAATAAGAATAATCACACAACCTATGCAATAGAATATAAAAGCAACAATAATCAATTGATTAATCCATAGACATCCGAATTACATCAAAACCCTAACCCAAATTGGGTTAGTTCATAACTAAATTAACACAAATAGCAAGAAAAATAGTAAACAAATTAGTCAACATATTGAAACAAAGAGAAAAGAGTAAAGATCTCCCCTAGTTGAAGAATCCATAAGATTAAATCTCAAATCTTCTCTCCGTATCTCCCAAAATGTCAAAACTACTCTAAAACAAAGATGAATTTAGACGAAACCAGAGGAACTTAGATGAACCCCCCTCAAAATGGCAAGGTTTCTCTTATGTAGTGCGCCCAAAACCTAAAACCTTTCCTAAAATAAAATTGTGCGTTTTGGAAAAGACAAATTTCGCAGACTTCGTTGCGGTGAAGAAAGAATTTCGCCGCAGCGATGTGCTAAAGTGAAATCTTGTGCCTAGCTTCTTTCGCCACGGTGAAGAATAAACTTCACCATGGCGAACCTTCCTGAGAAATTCTGAATTTACATAATTGCCCTCCGCTTGCTTCCTTGCTTGAATCTTCGATCTTCGATGCTTTCCCATGGGAACAAGCTTCATAGTGCTTCAATTCCGCTTCAAAACTTTCCCAAATTCTGAGATTTGCTTGCTTCCAGGTCCAAAAACTCTAATCCACTCATTATTCACTCAAAATACACATTTTGGCCTGAAATAGAAAATATGTGAAATTAAGAAGCAATTCAGGCATAAACAAACTAAGAAGTATCCAAAATCCAGTTAAAAAGTCTAAATAAAATAGTATAATCCTCAGATTATCAAATACCCCCAAACTAAAGACATGCTCGTCCCCGAGCATCAGGTACAAAACATGACTACACGAAAAATGACTAACAAACAAAAACACAAAAACAACACCATCGAAAATGAAATAAGAAACATTAGACTCAAACTCAACACAATGAATTGCCTAGAATTTATACAAGTCTCAAAGATTGTTGAAAAATTATTACTAGAAAATGTTCAACACTCCAAGAAGTTGTAAGTTGCATTGACTATCTTTCTCTATTTGTCCCCCAAGTAGGTGATCCCCACTTCAGTCCACATTCCGACTTCCTGGATTATTTTATGCAATGCAAAGTTTATCAAATGGCGGCAGACTCCATAAGCCTAAGTATCAAACTACTCTCCACTAATGAGGATTAGACACTACTAAAGATCAAAAGGTCTTTACAGGCTTGTAACGTTAGGCATGGTTAGTGGGCTTCAAAGAAAAGGAAAGGATAAACAAGGCAAGAGAACTCGGTTTCCTTTAAGCAAACACTCAGGCTTACATCAACTTCCACTTTCTTTCTCAACCACCACTCAAGATGTCAACCATTTTATAACCCTCAGACATGTGCACTTCTTATTTTTGCTTTTGAATTGCAATTCTTGAATTCTCTAACTATTTTAAAAAAAAAAAAAAAAAAAAAAACAACAATAGTCTTATTGAGGTTAATTACCCCTCTTATTCTTCTTGCCCTTCTCACAACCCCCAAACTAATCTTTTAGTTCATTAGCATCTCACACAACTCTCCAAAATCTTTGTGTTTGCATTAGGTTCAAAACTCTCTTAAAGGTTGCAGACGTGTTTAGGGTGAAAGGTTTGGGCATTATTGGCTGCACAAGAAAAATAAGACAACGATGATTTTATAAGGCTCAAATGGGTAGCTAGGGATAAAATTCATGGTCAGATGGAAAGGCTCAAACGTTCCAAAAAACTGCCTGAATCACTTCCTCAATAATGTCTATTCCTAGAATTTCGCCTCAAGCACTTCCCAACTAGGTTTTAGAGTCCACCAACATTATCAAGACTTTACCTAATCACATAAAATGTTTCTAAGCATGCCGAAATAATGAAAATGGTGGTTGAACTACTCAACAAACCTCAAGCTAAATTCAGTCAACCAACATAAACTTGAAGCAATGCTTAACATTTTTCAACAATAAAATCCCAACAATCCTATTCTCATCATAGATTTATATAATTCATCTTTGGCATAACACAACAAAACTTGAAAACAACTAAACACAAATAAAAAATTTGATCAAAATTTTCCTACCCC
This sequence comes from Pistacia vera, assembly GCF_008641045.1. NCBI lineage: Eukaryota > Viridiplantae > Streptophyta > Magnoliopsida > Sapindales > Anacardiaceae > Pistacia > Pistacia vera. Next base: position 763,147 of record NW_022195652.1, read on the forward strand.
CAATAACACATTATGCACAATTTAGGAATAGAAAAACAGAATTTACAAAGGTACGACATAGTTCCCTAATTAATCTGTGAAGTCGGTGTTTCGCTCAACAGCATGCACACCCGTTCCTTGGCTTTCTCATCACCATAATCTGTAAAACAATTGAAATTTTGTGGTGTCCACTGTGTTAGAAAAGTTCACTGACTAATATGAAAATATTACAATCCTAATTTCGCCTTTACGACTACTAAGAAGTTCAAACAAAATTAAAACAATCCAAAACAAAAAGAAAATTAGTTTCAATGTACAAAATAAAAGACAATAAAACTGAAAATAAAAATAAACTACAAAGCAGGTGCTCAGGTTTCATTCTTCAGCCTCCTCCTTTTCTTCGGTGTCTTTATCTTCTTCGGAGCCTATCCATTCCTCAGAATCCTAGTCTTCCCACTGAAAGCTCGAAGTATCAATGTCGAGCTTGGTACAACAGCTGTGTTACATATCATACATCATCCGGGTCTACTCTGCTAGCCAATCTTGACGTCGTTCCATCTGTTTCATCTTACCCAACATCTACTACAGCAGCTCCTTTGTTGTGGATGTTGAACTGGATGATGTGGCAGCTTCTATGATTCTTTGTCTTTTGTTCTGGAGCTAGGTTCTTCTCTTGGAGTTCGCCCAATTAGCTTCCGATAGTAGGCGGTGTCGAGAACTAGGGCAGGATGGATAAGTGGTTCATCATCCGTCTTCTCTACTCCTGCTCGAGTGCACAGCTCAGTGATGAGATGTGGGAAGGGAAGCTCCCTCACCCTGGTTAGGCTACATTCTGTATACTCGTCATGATAATATTCCCCACATCCATTCTCTTTCCAGTGGCAATGGAATAAAGCAATACTGCCTTATCAAAAGTTACTGAACTATAATGTGTCTCCAGAATCATCCTCACACACACAAAGTACTGCCACAACCTAGCCATTGGTATCAGATTAGTTCCCTTGATGCTCTTCTTTCCCTTCTTTGAAACCTCCCAAGGAGTATCTAGTTTTGCTATGGCCTTAAGTATCTCATCCTCCTTAAATTTTTTTCTTCTTAAATTCTAGATACTCATCATGGTCAGTCGAAGGCAAGTTGTAAAAATCGTTGATGACCTTCGCATCAATTGGCCCATCAGTACCCCTCACAAATACATGCCTAGGATCACAGTTAGGGAGGTTGGCATAAAACTCTCTTACTATCGGCTCTACAGCCGCATGTCCGAGTTCACTCACAAATGAATCCCACTTTCTCCCTCGACTCCAATCTTCAACATAGACAATGGTCAATCCCCGCTCGGCAATAATCCCTTTATCTTTCCTTTTGATTGCTCCTTCATATGGTTGCCGAGCCTTGTCACTAACAAATCTATTGTCTACTTTTTTTCCTTTTCCTTTACCCTTGGAAGGTACTTTGAGCAGACGAAAACTCTAATGTACCCCCAAACTAAGACTCTAACTAGACAATTCAACTCTAAATACCCTTGCTACCGACCACAATCAATCCTGCAAATACACCAAAGTTTCAAATTTTTTGCACCTAGACCCCCAAATTCACTCTTCTTCCAAACTCAACAAAACACTCCCAATTCGAACACCCAACCTCCTCAACACCATACAAATCAAAATCTACGCTTCTTTAATCAAAATCAACCCACAAACAATCTCAAAAATCCACAAATCAACTCATTCAAGCAATATCTCAAACTTAAGGCATTACAATCGAAATTGAGCAATTTAGATGTTGTCTCCTCGAAATCTTACCCTTCTCACGTTGAATGCACCACTAATTTCACCAATTACGGCCCAGATTGCAAGATCCCCAATTTTTGAAAACCAAGGGTTTCCAAAAATTTCTTCAATTTTTCGCAAAAATCTTTGCTAAAATAAGTTGTTTTGGTGTTTGTGAGGGTTAAGGAGTGAGGTAAAGTGATGAAAATTCACTGGAGAAGCTTTGGATTGAAGGTTGAAGTGTTTGGCTCTCGGATACGTTTTGAACTTTTTTGCGAAAATGAAGAGTCGCGATGAACTTATTTATATAAAGAAGTTTTCGCCGCGGCGAAGTTCTTCGTTCCATAAAAAATTTCAAACCCAGTCGATGCCGTGGCAAAAAAAATTCTTTTGCTGCGGCGAAAAAATCCAGTGCGTATAGCGCTGCGACGAAAAACACACTTCGCCACAGCGAAATTCCCTTAGTTCAAGTTTGCTAAATCCCTTCTGCCACGGCGAAGAAAATTCTTTCGCCGCAGCAAAAAATTCCAGAGAGCACGTCGCCTCGGTGAAGAACAATCTTCGCTACAGCAAAGGCTGGGACTTCTCGAATTCGTCTTCTTGCAAAAATGTATTTCGCCGCAGCAAAAACTGGAAATTTTCCTTTTTTTGCCTTAATACGATAATTCACCTAAAACACTAAAAAACACACGAAATCAAAATCATTCTAAATCATGAGACAACTAAACAAATTCAAAACAACAAAGAAATGACAAACAAATTAAAACACTTGGGTTGCCTCCCAAGAAGCGCTTGTTTATAGTCGGAAGCTTGACTTTCTCAAGTCCTCATGTCGGGATGTCAAGTTGGATGGGAAATGACTTGCAACTCATCACCCCAGCAATGTATGGCTTCAATATATGTCCATTGACCTTAAATTTGGCTTTTTCTTCATGTGACACCTCCACCGCCCCGTATGGGTAAACTCTTGTAAATATGAAGGGTCTAGACCATCTAGACTTAAGTTTTCCAGGAAAAAGCCTAAGTCTAGAATTATACAACAAAACTCTCTAACCCAATTCAAAGTTCTTCTTCTTGATATGCTTGTCATGCCACTTCTTGGTCTTTTCATTGTAAATCCGAGCATTCTCATATGCTTCATGACGGAACTCATCGAGTTCATTCAAATTCAGCATCATTTCCTCCCTAGTAGCTCGTAAATCCATGTTTAGCTGCTTGACTGCCCAATATGCCTTATGCTCAAGTTCCACCAGCAAGTGACATGCCTTCCCATAAACTAACCTAAATGGAGACATACCAATTGGAGTCTTGAATGTAGTGCAGTATGCCCATAATGCATCATCTAACTTTTGTGACCAATCCTTCCTAGATGCATTGACTGTCTTCTCTAAAATTCCCTTAAGTTCTCTATTCGATAGTTCCACTTGCCCACTAGTCTGAGGCTAGTATGGTGTAGCCACTCTATGTTTCACTCCATATTTTCCTAACAGTGCATCTAACTGCCTACTGCAAAAATGTGACCCCCCATCACTGATGATTGCCCGTGGTACCCCAAATCTTGAGAAAATGTTCTTTCTCACAAAGTTAACAACCACCCTGGCATCATTGGATGACAATGCAACTGCTTCCACCCATTTCGAAACATAGTCCACTGCTACCAAAATGTAAATGTTTCCAAAAGAATTTAGGAAATGACCCATGAAGTCAATTCCCCACACATCAAACAGCTCAACAACTAGGATATTATTCAACGGCATCTCATCTCTCTTTGAAATATTTCCACTCTGTTGACATTAGTCACATTCTTGAACCATCCGGAAGGCATCCTTAAACAGGGTTGGCCAATAAAATCCAGATTGAAGGACCTTGGCTGCTGTCTTATTTCCTCCAAAATGGCCACCCACTTCTCTCTCTTGGCAATGCCGTAGAATACTCTTCATTTCCTCTTCCGAGACACACCTACGTATCATCTGATCAGGATAGTGTCTATACAGAAATGGATCTTCCCAGAAATAATACTTCAAGTTTGAGAAAAACTTCCTCTTTTGCTGAAAGGTCATGCCAATGAGGAGCACTCTCGATGACAAGTAGTTTGCAATATCTGCATACCAAGGTGCTTCCTCAATTCTCATCAATTTTTCATCCGGGAAGGTTTCCTTGATTTGGGTTTCCTCTTCACTTCCCCGAGTTGGTCGTTCAATCCTTGACAAATGATCCGCCACTATATTTTCTGATCCCTTTTTAGCTCGGATCTCCAACTCAAACTCTTGTAGTAATAGGATCCATCTTATCAACCTCGATTTTGCTTCTTGCTTTGCCAAAAGATGCTTGAGTGCCGAATGATCCGTGTAGACTATCACCTTAGCACCTAGCAAATATGAACGAAATTTGTCAAATGCAAAAACCACAGCTAACAACTCTTTTTCAGTGGTGGTGTAATTCAACTATGCATCAGTGAGTGTTTTGCTAGCATATTGCATTACATGCAACACTTTGTTCTTTCTTTGTCCTAACACTACTCCTAGTGCAAAATCACTAGCATCATACATCAATTCAAACGATAGTCCCCAATCGGGAACTGCAATAATAGGTGCAGACACTAACAATTTCTTAAGAGTTTGAAAAACATGCATGCATTCATCATTAACATCAAAAGGAACATCCTTAATCAGTAAATTGCAAAGGGTTTAGAGATTTTAGAGAAATCCTTGATAAACCGTCTATAGAACCCTGCATGCCCTAAGAAACTCTGAACTGCCTTAACATTTGTAGGCGGTGGCAGCTTCTCAATTACTTCTGTTTTTGCTCGATCCACTTCTATGTCTTCCTTTGAAATTCTGTGACCGAGCACTATTCCTTCCTGTACCATGAAGTGGCATTTCTCCTAGTTGAGCACCAAGTTTGTCTCCTGACATCGCTGCAAAACAAATGAAAGATTAGATAAGCAATTATCTAAAGATGAACCAAAAACAGAGAAGTCATCCATGAAGACTTCTATAAACTGCTCCTATTGGAGCAGGTGCCCTAGAGCCAATCAATTATTGTGGAATTGACTCTTTGTAATAATGTTCATTAATCAATAATAAAAGGCATCTTATTCTATATCGCGTAAATAATTATTATTGCAATATGTATTGATATATGTCCTTAGAATGGTAGAACCGTGACGAGGGTATCAAGTGTTTCAAATCTTGATAGTNTGCTTCACCTAGATATACATATTTGAGGTGGGAAGGTAAAGGCTTCAATTCAAGTTTTGGAGGTTCTTCCTTCCTTTCCTTTTCCTTTGCTTTCTCAAAATCAAATTCCTTAAATTCTAGATCTTGGCTTTCATTAATCGGCTCAAGTGCTTCAAAAAATCTAGCACACTCATTCTTCGCCGGTGCATCTACCTCTATTGTTTTTTATTGGGCAATACATGCTTCTAGAGGTAGTTGAGGGGTGTTCTCTTCAATAGCCTCTGCTACTAGTTTATCCACCACGACTATACTAAAACACGAATCTGACTCTGATGGAAATTTCATGGCTTCAAAAATATTGAACGTTACTGTTTCATCTTGAACCCTTAATAGTAACTTTCCTTCTTGCACATCAATGAGGGCTCTTCTTGTGGCCAGAAATGGTCTGCCCAAAATGAGAGGCATTTCCTTATCCTCTTCCATGTCTAACACAACAAAGTCTGCCGGAAAGATAACTTTGTCCACCTTCACCAAAAAATCTTCAACTATACCCCTCGGACGCTTGATGGATCTATCTGCAAGCTATAAAGATATGGTCGTGGGTTTCGCTTCACCAATCCATAATCTCCTGAAAACAGAAAAAGGCATTAGGTTTATGCTTGCACCTAAATCACATAAAACTCTATCAAAAGTAATGTCTTATATAACACAAGGAATAGTAAAACTCCCTGGATCTTTGAGTTTCGGGGGCAATTTCTTCTATAGAATGGCGCTGTACTCCTCCGTAAGCATCAGAGTTTCCTTATCTTCTAACTTCCTTTTTCAGATGCATCTGTTGCAATACATTTGCAAAAGGAATGTTAATGTGCAGTTTTTTAAATATTTCAATGAATTTGGAAAACTGCTTATCTTGATTCTTCTTTCTAAGTCTTTGAGGAAAAGGCACTGGAGGAGTGTGATGTGTCAACTCTGGTGGTATCTCGCGGAATGGCAGTTTCTCTTTCTTTTGTCTTTGTCTTTCTTCCTACTTTTGTTCATTTTCCCTAGAACTGGTTTGTTTCTCTTCAACAATTGTTTCTTCGTCAAATTCCTCATTGGAATCTTCCTTTTCTTTTGGTGGGCTTCCTTCTTTCCCTGATTGTTCCACCTCTTCCAAGACTGTCCCACTCCATAGTGTTATTGCATTTGCTTGTTCACGTGGGTTTGCCACTGTGTTACTTGGTAGGGAACCTTGTGATCTCTCATTGAGTTTATCGGCCAATTGACTGTAATACCCAAGATGTCAAAGGTATGTTCCTAACTCAAAATAGTCCTTTAAATGTTTATTTTATGTTAAAAAGCATAAAATCTAACTAAGGGCAAAATAGTCAATTCATTTGGAATGGTATGAGTCAATTATCCATAAAGAGGCTTAGGGGCAAAATGGTTATTTTGTCTATGGATAAGCATTGAAAAAGTCAAGGATGAGTAGGCTTCATTGCATTTAATGGCATTAATTAAGTAATAATTATGTCTAGTGTGAAATGACCAAAATGCCCTTATATGAAGAATTAAGGACTTATGAGTTATACAATNGTTTCCTAACAGAAGACGCTAAAGCAAACGTGTTCCCCCCTTGACATTCACTGCTCACATGATTACCTGCACATAAATCACATAGATTTCCCAACTGTTTCTAAAGTGCTGTAAGTTGGGCTGAAATAGCCGTGTATGCATCAACTTCATGAAAACCCATAGATTTCTTCGACTGCATCCTCTCATTAGGTCTTTGATAGTTGTTACTTGCCAAAACCTCAAGCAACTCATGAGCTTCTTTAGGTGTCTTATTTTGCAATGCTCCTCCCGATGCTGTATCCACCATTGTTTGCACATTAACCATCCATCCATTATAAAACGTTTGGACTTGCATCCAAACTCGCAAACCATGGTGTGGACACCTCCCCAGTAGTTCCTTGTATCTTCCCATGCCTCATATAATGATTCAGACTCTTCCTGTTGAAACGATGTGATATCATTTCTCATCTTCGCAGATTTTGCCGGAGGAAAGAATTTGGTCAGGAACTTTTGTGCTAATTCATTCCATGTAGTGATTGTCCCTAGTGGTAGTGCCATTAACCATCCCTTTGCTTTATCCCTTAGTGAAAAAGGGAATAATCTCAATCTGATGGCATCATCTAACACTCCGTTTGACTTGAAAGTATCGCAAATCTCCAAAAAAATTGCAATGTGCAGATTTGGATGTTCCTGCAAATCTCCCTTAAACTGTACCGACTGTTGGATCATCTCGATGATTGCCGACTTTATTTCAAAAGTGTTGGCTTGTACTGCTAGTCTAGTTATACTTGACCCACTGCCATCAACCGTGGGAACTGAGAATTCCCTCGATGTTCTATTTTTTGCCATCTCAACAGCTATGGCCTCTCGTTCTCTTCTCTCTCTATTAAGTCTTCTTGTGGTTCTTTCAATCTCTGGATCTATAGGAACCACTGGCTGACGTCTAGCTCTTCGTATAAACTACAAGAAAGCGAGCAAAAAAGTGAGATCACAAGCTAACAGAAAAGAACAAAAAAAATTAACCAATAAACAAGTAAAACAAAAATAAAACTCCAATCTAGCTACACAAGAAAAATTCAATGTTAACACAAAAATCAATCCTCGGCAATGGCGTCAAAAACTTGATGCGTTGTTACTACAACATGCAATATAGCAAGTGCACTAGTCACACAAAGTAATAAAGTGATGAGTGAGTATCGTTCCCACGAGGATTGGTTGCTAAGCACTGATTTTCCTATTTGTTTTCAAGTTGGAGAAACCGAAAGTGTTGGATTTATAGGAGAAACTTAAACTAAATTGAAAGAAAAATTTACTATGTAATTAAAAGCTAATTAATGGAAGCAAGATTAAAGCAAGAGTAATATCAATTTAAGCAAACGGGTAGGGTTTTGACTTCATTAGGACTCTATGGATTAATTCTAAGAATCTATGCACTTCTACCTCAGAGGATGATTGTAACTCGGCTTCACTACAACTTGTCAAACAGACCTTATAGAGGTATGAATTCCTACTTTTCCTTATAAGTTTCCATACCAACAATTAAAGATTAGTAGACCAAGTTCTAAGCTAATGGAATCTAGATTGAATCATGATTCTCACAACTACGCTAGGTTCAATACAAAAATGGGTGCTTACCCAGAGCTCACAGATTCATTTTCAATCTCATCTGTTCAACAATTAAATCAATAAAATAAGAATAACACATATCCACGAATAGAATGTAAAAGAAACAATAATCTATTGATACATAGAAATCTGATTACATCAAAACCCTAACCCAAGTGAGTTGTTGATAAAAATTAAAACTAGCAAGAAAAACAATAAACACAGCAATCAGCATGTCGAAAACAAAGAGAAACATATAAAAAGATCTCCCCTAATTGATGATATCCACAAGAAATCTCAATTCTCTTTTCTTTTCTCCAAAATGCAAAGCTTCTCACCAGACGCCCCTCTCAAAATGTCTAAGTTTTTCTTTATTATAGTCTGTCCAAAAACCTAAAACTTTCCTAAAGTAAAATGTGAGTTTTATGAAAAATGAAATGCAGCTTCGCCATGGCAAAGAATGAACAACTCGCTGACAGCAACAATTCCAGAGTTTATAGCCGCGGCAAACACTGATGAACAAACAATTCTGAAATTCTTGACATTGCACTACACTTTGCTTCCTTGCTGACTCTTCGATCTTCCGATGCTTTCCACTGGGCGCAAGCGTCATAGTGTGCTTCAAATCCACTTCAAACTTCTCCGAATTTTGAGGATTCGCTCGACTCGGGGTGTCGAAGAACTCGATTCTGCTCATTACTTGCTCAAAGTGCACGTTTGGATGAAACCTAAAAAATGTGAAATTAGTTGCAAATTCAGGCAAAAGACATAAGAAGTATCCAAAATCGGGACAAAAAGCCTAAAGAACCAGTAAATACGAGGGATTATCATGCTCAACAGGAGCTTCTCATGTGATTAAGAACCTAAGACTCATATGTTGATGCCTGTTGTTATAAAATTTATTCAATTTTTGAAAAGGTGAGAATATTGTTAGAGGCCACAATAGGTCATCTTTTACAGATCGGAGTTTATTCTTGTGGGAGTATTGGTTGGCAAAACTTGCTATGGCTGACTCACATATTTCGCATCTCTGATTCCCCCCCCTCTTGAACATGAGGGTGAATTTGTGCAATGAGTCCTTGGTGAGGTAGGAAAAAATATTGTTGGAATGATGATTTCGTGTTGCCCTTTCTTTATGGGATTTTCATATGATTTATTTAGGTTTTCATTTTAGGAATTTAAGAGTTTTCTATTTTAATTTGGAGTTTAGTTTAGTTAGAAGTTTAATTTGTAAGCGTTCTTTCTTGGTTGTTAATAATAATTAGGATTTTTGTATTGTTGTTCTAGTAGCCTAGATTAGGTATAAATAGGCTTGTATTTCTAACAAACCATGATGATGGTTTCTTCATTAAAACTCTGATGATTCTTGCTGGAATTGTCAAAATTATACCAGTTCGACGATTAGTGTAGCGAATAGGTTAGTTATTCTAAAAGTGTGATGAATGCCTTTTTGTTTAAAAAAAAAAAATCAAATTTCTTGATGATCATTTGTGAAGGTTTTGAGATTAATCAATTGACGTACAAGAAATGGATAGAAGTATGCCTCCGCTCTAATGTAGCCTGCTCGATCCTTAGAACACGTTCGCATCCACAAATAATGAATCTTTGAAGACACGTGAAGAAGTCGAATAAACAACAAACACCAATTCAAACACTTTAGTTCTCCTAACGAAACTCCATCATGTCATCTTCCCACTACAAATCCTTTAAAATCAGCAGTAACAAATCAGCTCAAATAATTCATCAATAATGGCACTATGACATTTGGGTGGTTATTGATGTCTTGTTGACGCAAAGGCTTCACAACACTTATTTCAAAAATAAAATAAAATAAAAACCAAAAATAAAAATTAGTTTTGTGAGCTTTCACAGGCACTCAGAATCAAGACATCAGCCCAACCCCTGCCTTAAAACTACTTGAGTATGAAAAACCACCTTGACTGTCTCGAGCTCTCCCTATTTAGAACTATTTCCAACTCGAACGAGACTGGTTTCAGTCCCCCGAGGTGGGGGATATTTTTGTCACGTAAGAAAGATAATAAAGCACACCCGAGAAACACGAAGGACGTAGATTTCCACTCCTGTGCAAGAAATTTTCATTGGTTGAAAAATAGAATAACATATATCTAACATTATCCCAAGATCAAGTCACCATTGCAATCACATTGTACATAAATGAACTACATGAATTTACACAGCATAAATACCTCTACTCCTTATCTGAAGCAATAAAGTTAATCTGGAAGAAAGCCACGAATGTATTTCTGTTTTCAAATTTTTTGAGAGAGAGAGAGCTATTACTTTTCCTTTTCGTTTTTAGAGTACATGTTCGTAATGTTTCTAAAAGGAAAAGGTTTTCCTTTATATGGCAGCGGTTAGAGAGAAACTGCATTTGGCAGTTTCATCTCACCCACGTCGCTTGGGGGAACCCATGTGGTGCACCCCTTATCCAATATCTCCCACTCCACATGATGGGACTATCTCTCTCTATACTTCTTTAAGGTTCATACTTTAGCAATACCGTGGGACATGCATAGGCTTCGGAAGCGGACGTAGTCATGTGGATCGTGTTGGATGTATATATGAGCTTCCTCGAATTGTGAACGCAGATGTTTAGTTGTATCAATATACCTGGATAGCTGGTCACAATTTTTTCTAACAATCTCATTTACCAAAACAAAAATAGTGGCTTTGTATTCATAATTATTCTTCGATTTTACATAAAAGTAAAACATAATGTGGTGCACATGCATACACGTGGATTATAATGTGATAATTCAAAATCGTTAACTCTTCCTCTTTTCTCCGTTCCTGGCAACTTTTATTATACGGGGCTTGGCTTTTCTAGAAATGTCCCAGCAATTTGAATTTATCTTAATCCTTGGTAACGACTCTAAGATATGCAATCATTAAATGTAAGTTTGTCAAGAGAACAAATAGAGTAATAAGGGTATTACTTTGAGATGTTATCTATACAAAAAAACTCAGGGTCACCACAAGTGTAAACGTTAGATTTTTGACTTTTTTACGGCCTTTGGTCAAGGTGTGTTTTGCACTATGTGGGTAGAATCACAGCCTACGCATTTCCCTCCTTTCCATGGAGTGCAATTCCTTTTTCTTGAAATGTTGTACAATTTAGTTCAGGCTACCATGCCTAAATGTCTAACTGGGGTTCACTTTACATACTTTTAATTCATCAGAACCTAATCTGGCACAATTAGACAGATAACAGTGATCAGGTGGTTATATCATTGTGGTCCATTCAGTAGGACAGTTTATTTTAATTCTTCGTTTTTAGAGCCTTCAAACATTGTTAAGCTTGGCTCCTATTATCACGTAGAGTAATAAGCTAAAACTCGTCATCATCCCGATGCCTGTTACGAAGTATGGAGGCGATTGCCTGGTGAGAAGGCGAATCTTTAGCTTTCCGAAATGCTTTTTAAATAGCATTTATAATATTATAACTCACTAATGATATATATGATAGTCCTCTCATTGTTGTTTCCATAATACGATGAATTGAAGCATTGGACCAATATTGTTATTTATATTAAAGACAAAGTGACACAATTTTGGGAAATCTCAAGATGAGTACGTTCAACACTACGGTAAGCCTAGAGATCTAACATTCGAATTGAAGTATCTCTCGGTTATAGGCTTTGTAATGGATGTCCGAACCATGTTCATGCAGATATGTACTTCATGTTGTCGTGACCTCTGTTATGTGCCACCAAGCTCGCACAAAATAGATTTGATTCTATTGGGTGTCGTTTACCATGATATTTGGGAGCCTAGTGCATGCTATTGCGGGTGGGCGGGTTGACCTATCACAGTTTATCTCTTACTGGTTCATAGCAACGTTAATTATTCCCAGATGATTTCTGACGATGGCTCACACAACGCGCTGTTCTGCACTGCAGCTGCAAATGCTTACACTCAGCCTCCATTGTAATAAGGCTATGCATGATGGTTTTTTTACTGCTCCAAGATTGGCCCCGCCATTTAGTAAGAAAACATATCCGGAAGTAGATTTCCTCTCATCTAAATCTCCCCAATCAGCATCGGTGTAGCCTCTCAAGTGTAAATCATTCCTTGATAATAAGAGTAATCAGCTGTCCCTTTTAGATATTCTCAGATTCTCTTCAGCTTTCCCAATGTGCTTGTCCGGGTCGGACTGGTATCTACTTACACAACGGCCATAAACAGATGTCGGCTCTAGTGCACATCATGCATACATGCGACTTCCAACGCACTTGTATAGGAACATTCTGTTTTGTTCCTTTTCTGTGGAGTCTTCGGACACATTTACGACTTAAAGTCTCGCCTTTTGCATAGGGTGTCTCATGGTTACAATCTTGCATATGAAATGTTCAAGAAGTTTCTTAATGTATGACTCTTGTGAAAGAGATCCATTTTCTTGAACGATCTCTTGAAATCTTGAATCCAAGAATATATGCAGCTTCACCCCTATCTTTCATCTCAAAATGAGATGATAAACCATCCTTTGATTTCATTGACAATCCCTTATCATTTCCAGCTATAAGTTATACAAATATAATGTTCATATAACAAATTTGTTATTGGATCTCTTTATATATACACAATGATCTTCATTTCATTTTGAAATCATACGCCATTATCGCATTATGAAATCGATATACCCTGTCTTGAGGACTGCTTGAGGCCTATAAATTGACTTTAAAAGCTACACACTTTGTGTTCTTGACCCTCTATAAAAACTATTGGTTGATCCATATAGATTTCTTCTTGTAATCTCCATTGAGAAAAGCAGTCTTACAGTCCATTTGATGCAATTCAAGACCATTGCTGAACTATAGCTAGAATAAGTCGTATTGAGGTAAACCTACAACAGGTGAAAAAGTTTATTCCTAACTATTCCTTCTTGTTGTGTATACCCCTTCGCGACTAAGCGAGCTTTGTATCTTTCATACTGCCATCAGCTTTACGCTTGATTTTGAGAACCATTTGTTCCCAATGGGCTTTGCGTCCTTTCGGTAAATCAACCAATTCCCATACTTAGTTTGATTTCTAGACTCCAATTCTTCTTCCATTGCTTTCAATCCATTTTTCCTTAGAAGGGCAATTGAGGCCTCATTTATATTCCTTGGCTCTTCGTCATCTTGTGGAGTAACTAGAAAAATTTCCCCTCAATCTCAAATCGTCGACGTGGAACTGTTTCCTGTGATCGACGTATTGGAGATTGTGGTGTTACTCCCACTTGGACCAGCTATCATAGTTGGATCACCAGTGGAATGATGGAGGATCTGAAACGATTCATCACTTCCATATGCTCCCATGGGATGTAGTATAACCAACTGATTGTCAGCAACAGATTGCCTTGGTCTGGTGTTCAATAGAAACAAGTCTTTACCTATTCACCTTCTTAGGAAATGGTTTTAAGAATGTGACTCTCGTGATTCAAACTCAGTGGCTACCACTTTCTGTTCTCCTATGAAGACATATCCCTTTGAATGTTCTGAATATCTTATAAAGATACATTCTTCCCCTTGGACCTAATTTTTCCATATTATGGAAGGATCATGAATAGGCAGACACATCCCATGGCTTTGGAGAACTCAAATCGGGTTTCCGATTGTCCATAACTCATATGTGTAGTAGTAATAGATTTGGATGGTACTCGATTGAGGATATATGTGGCAGTCAAATAGCATCACCCCAAAGGTGATGGGCAAGTTTGGCTTGTGCCATCATAGACCTCAAATCTCCAAGTAGGGTTCTGTTTTCTTTCTGCAACACCATTTTGTTGCGGAGTTCGGGAATAGTTAATTGGTTCTATTCCCATTCATCACAAAATTTCTGAACTGATCAGATAATATTCACGTCCTCGATCGGTTCGTAGAACTTTTATCTTTATCTAATTGATTCTCAACTAGTTTTTAAACTTTTGAAAGCATTCTAAAGCTTTGATTTTTGAGAAATCAAGAAAAAATAACCTATCGAGTGAAATCATCTATAAATGTGATGAAATAAACAGCCCCATGTCTAGCCCTCACATTCATTGGACCACATATGTCAGAATGAATTAGTTGCAATGGAATTCAGCTCTTATGCTTTTCCAAATGTTTTCTTGCTGTTTTTCCAGCTAGGCAATGTTCACAGTAGTCCAAGTCTACTTTTGTTAAGGATCCTAACAAGCCTTCTCTTGCTAGTATATTCATTCGTTGTTGGCCATATGGCCAAGCTTGCATGCCATACATTCACATTCATCTATTAGAAGATGTAATAAAGGAAAAACAAACATTACTTATTATTAAGCAACATCAAGTACTCTAAAACCATCAAAAAATACCACAACCCTAGTATGGTTGTTCCAAAAATAATGGACACCAGTTACTGGAAAAATTTAAATTAAAACCAAGTTTAACAAGTTCTAACACGGAAATCAAATTTCGACGAATTCGGGTGCATATAAACGGCATGTAGGGATAGGATTCGACCTCCACGCATGATCAATTGCATGTGCCGATCCTTTAACTTCCACTTTGATTGTTACCTAATATATCCATTTTGTTTCGTGGTATTCGTCGAAACTCCACGAAAGCACTCATGTCTTTCGCTAGTGGTTATTGCTGCTGATATATCAGTCCACAAAGGATGAGACTCAGTGGGAAAAACAGAACTGGAAACATTTATATAATACTTGTGCAAACAAGTATTTACCTTCTTGGCTCGCTACAATCGCGAGCAAAATGTCCCTTGTTACACAATTATAGCATTTCACCTTTGCCATTTCCTCTTCCTGACAGGATGCTTTCCTTTTCCGTGTTTGAAGAACTTTCTCTTCTCCTTGAGCCTTTTCAGTATTGCCTTCTTTGGGATCCACCTTGGAATTACGTTTAAATCCGTTCCCACCATGTGAACTGGAACCAGCCAATAACATCAGTATTTGCCTCACTCGCATTAAGGCGATCTTTTCCAGTTCCAAAGGCGTATGGCATCTCTAATATTCTGATGCTCCATTGTGGGTAAGGTGTATTTTCATATGTTCCCAATTTGATGGGCAATGATCTTATGACCGCTTGAACCTGTTGTTCATCTGTTAGGACATGACCTACTCTCTTAACTCACTTATCATGTTTGACAAATGGTAAATGTACTCTCATAGTATGTTCAGGCTTTTTTATATGTGTCAAACTTGATAGTGAGTGACCGGTTTGGTAATGACGTACCGCCAAACTTGTAGCAAGTGCAGACCACATGTCCTTTGCTAATTCATAATCCGGTACTCTTCATGAGACATTGTCCATGCTGCTCAACAAAGTAATGCGAACAGTGGAATTCTTCTTCTTCCATATGTCATAAGCGGCACGGTCTCGTCTATGTTGAGCCGTGACTCCTTCTCAGGCTCTTCCATGGTTGTAGTAAGAGCTTCAAGAACCTCTTGTTCTTCAAAACATATTGGATTTTCATGCTCCATATCTCAAATTGTCGCCGTTAAATTTTTTCTTGTTAAGTTCGGCGACAATGTTCTTAGATGCAGATGCATTCTAAACAAAATTACACGTGGATAATGCAGTATTTCAATGCTCGGAACAATGTTCATTTAATTAATTATACCAATAATAATTGTATATTAGATTTGGAATCAAAAGTTAACAATGTCAACAATACTCATCCAAATTTCCAATTTCCAATTACATAGATATAATTAATGCAATTCTAAAAATATTTTAAACACTTTAAATATAAAATCAAAATCAATTCACATAAAATTTTAATTTTAATAAACAAAATTAATTTCATTATGTAATAGAATTCAACTTGTAAAAAATTAAACAAACAAATCCCAAAACAACAACAAGAAAAAATTAAGTGTACAGCCATATTCAAAATGGGAAGGATTGATAATCATCCTAAGGTCTTTATCTAACTTGTAATTACCCTAGGTAGGGGAACTCCCAGTTTCTGTGATCCTTTACGAGTGGAGACTCCATAGATGCCCAACTGTCCTTTTTCACCCCAATCTATGTACTTGATATAGTTGTTGACCAAACGTCTATAATTTTTGTATCTTTAAAGTTATGAACTTTCAGCTTGGTCCAAACCATATCAAGGAGACCAACGAGATTAGGGTAACCAAGAGTCTCTCTAGAACTTGGAATTTCGACTCATCTTCCTTTAATCCCCCATCCAGAAATTCTGGATCTTTTCATTCACATGAATGAAAGATTTACCAGGTTGCACCAACTCATCCTCTGTGTCTCTTAAAATCAATGTGTGAGTTTGTAGAGTTCTAATCATGTTCTAACCCTTTCCCTTTGAGCGGGTGTTCTAGCACCATTGCACGTCTATAACGTAACATTTTCTGTAACAAAACAAAAAAAAACTATTTATTTATCAAATAAAGGTGACTATATTTGATAAATAATACACGTGTTATGGTTCCATAAACAAAATTAGACATAACAATATACAAGTATGCATTTTTATTCTTTACATCAAAAGAAAAAAAATTTACAATACTTCACGCGCCCCACGCGCGGCAAAGCTGTCACGCGCACACAGAAGCGCAACGCGCCACAGGATCCCGCGGTTACCACGCGCCGGGGAGAGCTTCCACGGTCGCATCACAACGCTCACACAATACGGGTCGGGTCAACCCGTCATACTAAACCGGGTCTATCCTGACCCGAGTTGACCCTGTTGACTTTTCGGTCGGGTGTTGACAAGTTTGACTGACCCGTTGACTTACGGGTTGGGTTGATGGGTTTGACTGGGCCCGTGTGATTTTAGGGTGCGGTTTGGTCATTACCGGGTTTGACTAACCCGTTTGGTCATATGGGTCGGGTCCAGGGTCAAACTGACCCATTTATTTATTTGGATTATGGGTTGGGCCGGATAGGAATAAACGGGTTTGTGAATATGGTTAACACCAAATAAAAATTAGCCCAATGGTTAGAGTGTTGGGCTTCCACCAGGGGACTTGGGTCAAGTCTCACCACCCACGCCTATTTCAATTTTTTCAAAAAAAAACTAACAGGATAAAAACGACATGTCATTCATAAGGTGGATCAAAAAACAGTCGGTTGTGTGTCTTTCAACCTCTGTCGGTCTGCAAATGGGTACCGACCCGGAAATCAACCATTCGAAACCCGAAACTTCAAAGGGCATATCTAAGTCATTTTAACTCCATTTTTATGATTCAAAAACCATTTTCTTCATAATTTCATAAGGAATTAATGGTCTAGAATCATTACCAAAAAAACAACTTTTTAGTACAAAATTTGAAAAAATCAGAACATGCATTGAAAAAAAATAAACATGCTTCAACAATTCAGTATGAATTTCAAATATATGAACCACGGCTCTGATACCAATGTTGAAAATAAATGAATACCATATATCCTAACATTATCCCAAGATCATAGTCACCATTGCAATCACATTTGTACATAAATGAACTACAATGAATTTACACAGCATAAATACCTCTACTCCTTATCTCTGAAGCAATAAAGTTAATCTGGAAGAAAGCCACGAATGTATTTCTGTTTTCCAAATTTTTTTAGAGAGAGAGAGCGTACTTTTCCTTTTCGTTTTTTAGAGTAACATTGTTCGTAATGTTTCTAAAAGGAAAAGGTTTTCCTTTTATATGGCAGCGGTTAGAGAGAAACTGCATTTGGCAGTTTCATCTCACCCACGTCGCTTGGGGTAACCCATCATGGGTGTACCCCTTATCCAATATCATTATATGGTAAATATTATGATCCTATATTTTTAAGATATATAGGTACATATGTACATTAGTTGGACTAATTTTTAAAATTCCTTACTGAACTTTAAAATTACCCGTAAATTAGAATTTGGGAATCTAATTTCATCATTTTAAGGATATACACATGGAAATATTTATGAAGTACATGTAGCATTTTGTTATTTTGTTTATTAATCTAAATGATTAAGTATAGGGATGCTACCTCAAATCGAATTCTTATTTCATTTTTCTAAATGCCTTTCATTTTTTTCTTAAAAAAAATTATTATTAAGCCTTACTGATTTATATTGGGCAAGTGTAGACCTAGCAAAACAAGTAATTTACCTGCAGGTCCGCCCATACCCAAATAGTTTTTGTAGGTATGGGTTATTATATTTAGGACCTGTGGGAATAGAGATGGACATTTGACCTGCCTCGATTGGGGCAGGGATGAGTAGGGAAAAAATCCCCGCCCCCGAGACGAGGCAAGGATGGGGATGTAGTTCACCCCGTGTAGCCCCGCCCGTCTACAATAAATTTGTTAAAAAAAAAATTCATCTTTAATAGATTTTGTATAAAATTAGAATCCCATAATTTAAGCTTTTAAGTCATGTATCAAATTATCAAAATTTGTGATTGTTTTCTTAAATATATTATTGTATATTTTAATTATGGAATAAAAGTAACTTGAAGGCATGGAGTCTAATTTAATAGAAGCCGTAAATTTATTCTTCCATGATGGAGATGAAATATTGAAGTGAATAAATTTAAGTAGGGAGTCAAATAATAAAATCGATATATGAAAATGTTAATTCACTGAATAAATTATGTTAAGATTGAATATAGTTTTATTAATTTTATGAAAATGTTGTTTTTCTTGATTCTCTATAATATTTAATTAAAATTTAATATAATATTAAACATTAAAATAAAACTAAGATTTTTGAATTTAGAATCATATCTTCGTTTGAAATAACATTATCTTATTTTTATTTAATTGTTTACAAATTACAATGACTTGATGTATGAATTATGATGTTGAATTGTTGATGTATCTCTAATTATATTAACAATTTCTTATTATTTGATTATGTTTTATGCCCCTTTACCAATTTTTTCTTAAATTTAAAAAAGGTTTTTTTTATTTAATTTATTTTTTAACTATGTTTAATGGTTTATCACAAAAGAATTATGCAAAATCAGTATAAAAAAAAGTTTGAAATAATCCCCTCTTGGGGGGAAAGTTTTCCACTAGGATTATCGGGAAAATTCCCTTTGAGGATTAATACCTGCAAATCCCCAACCTCTGGGGCGAGGTGAGGTAGGGGTGGAGATCCTGCCATCCCCACGGAGCCGGGATGGGGATTCCTTGACATCCCCATCCCGAGGATGAGTGATTCCCCAAGAGGTCGGGGACGAGGCCAGGGACCTAATTCCCAGCCCTGAACAACCACATGTCCATCTCTACGTGGGACTATTACCTGTATCCAACCCACCCATTATTTTCACGGGTTGTTCAAGTGATACCCATGGGTATCCGCACAAAATAAAATAAAAAATATTAAAATGGGTGTGGAATGATATTTTCTTCTTCTGCTTCCTCTTTGTATTGGTGCTGATAATGATTGGCTACGGTTGCCAAAATGGCTCCGATGAAAGAAGCAACGAGGATGTGAGAGATGATAATCTTGACATTGCCACCATCTAATCAAAGTTTAATAGAGATTAATTAAGTTAACAAAAAGGGGAGAAAGTGAATTTATAGTATTTAAGTTAACAAAAAGGGGAGAAAGTGCATTTATAGTATGAGCTAGAAAGCTTACCAAGCTCCATCTTTATTTCTTCCAAATTCAGAAAATTTGATCTCTCTGGAAATAGAATCGAACTTTGATGAAGGAAGGCCAACAAGATAAATCTACATATTTTGTTGCTGGTTGATGTTGACTTGTGGGCATTTTTCTAAAACCCGACCCGACCTAGCTGTTTCAACTGATTAGACCGGAACCCGAGGCCTCCACCAATCCGGATCAAGGTAAAACCTAGTATGTGTAATTAACCCATAATAACTTGGCTTCGGACCAGCTAAATATTAGTGAACCGTCGGTCCAACCAGTACGCGGCTCAAATCGGGTCACTTATATTAAAAACCCGGTTTAGGTTTTTTTTTTAATTCCTAAACCCAAAATTCATTTTTTTTCACTGTAATCTTCAATCTCCTCTGCAACCTTCGTTCTCTCCTACCATCCACTTCGCAAAATCGATTGAATCATTTCACTGGTTCTTTAGTTGAAGCTTTTATTCTGGTAGTTGTTGTTCTCTCATGCTGTCCTGCACTATCTTCAGTAGCCGTTGTTCTCTCATGTCATCCTACACTATCTTCTGCAGCCTTCGTTCTCTTCGAGTCTCCACTGTGCAAAGTCGAAGGTTTCTTCTCTCTATGCTTTTGCAAACTTGAGATTAAATTAGTTGGTTCAAAGAGGAATTGGGAGTAATAAAATCTAAGTTGCATTTGTTGTCTTTTATCAGTTTAAGGTTTTCTTTTTCTCAATGGTTATTCATGTATTTATTTGGAAATTTTTGAAGTGCACCTTTATTTTAACCTTTCTCTAATTATTTAATTAAATTCCTTTGTTCTTGGTTGCAAATTTAGTTTATTGAGAGTTATGGATGTCTAAAATTTACTATCAATTATCGTTTTAGGATCTATTTGGTTGAATCAATTACTTTCATTAATATCAAACTACTTCATAAATTTTTACTTATAGATTGATTTAGCCTATTTTTTATTGTTTCCATTTTGATTTGTTGCCTAATCTCATATACTTTATCTGAGTCATGCACACTTGATCTTGTTGACTTCTAAAGCTATTGAATATAGTTTTGTTTTTAATGATTATGAAATAAGAATTTTTCATTTGACAAATTTAATTATTTAAAGAGAGTCATGAACATTTGATCTTGTTGACTTCTAAAGTTATTGAATATGGTTTTGTTTTTAAAGACTGTGAGCTAAGAGTTTTTCATTTGACAGATTTAAAGTGAGTAGTTACTTGTGCTGGAGAAAGTTTTAGCTTGTAGTTGTAGTATTTGTTGTTGAAAAAAATTTAGTTGAAGGAAAATATAATTCAAAAGATTCTTTAGGTATCCTGGTTTTAATACAAATCATATCAATAAAATTTTACAAATGCATTAAGGTTATTCTTTACTATTTACAATCGGCTAACAAACTGATATATCTTTTCAGGTTGAATGAATATGAGAAATGAAGCTGACATAAAATTGAAATGGGAGTTGATGGCTTGATGCAATGAGAATTGGGAATTGTTAATGAAGTTGTTGTTTCTTTATGAATTTTGATATTGAATTTGTGTTTTGATGTAAACTTTGATTGTGAGAACTTGTTATGGATGTTTGGTATTGAATTTATAATATTATGGACTTTTTCCGTTTTTCTTGGCATACTGATGTTAGCATAATGACGTCACTGGGCCAACACATCAGTTGGACTGGTTAAATCTCCTAACTTATGATCTAGTTGTCTGGCTAGGTCACTGCACGAGTTGGGTTTTAGAACATTGCTTGTGATGTCATTTTTTTTATTTATATATATGAATAATAATATGCACTCCTTCAAGTCCCAAAAATATCGCTTTCATTCCTTTGTTTCTTTTAAAACATATATGGAGTACGCATGATGATGAATCTTCAATAAAACTTTGAAAAAGTAAAAGGACTATTCTTAAACTCTGCACAAAATAATTGAAATCTGTGGAATAATTAATATTATATGTTTGCGGTTCAAATTCGTGAGAATAAAGAATCATAGATGAAACGCGCAGGAGATATTGGATATTTGAGTTGGTTTATTATCACACCAAAGTTGTTAATCACATTTAACTAACAAAACTAGCACAAAATAAAAATAAAAATCGAAATAGGTGTGGAAACGGGTGCCGCGGGTCCACCTGTACCTGCATAGGAAATACACCACCCGTACTAACATGACTAGGTATGGGTGGTGCATTTCCTTACTCGTTCACAATTTACTCATACCTGTTTAACTCGTACATGTGGTTACTTAGCCCGTAACTGCTCGGGCCGCTCATTTGCCAAGTCTAGGCAAGTGGAAGGAGAATGAACTCAGAAAAAATAGTAACTTGATCTAGAAATTGAGCTATCAGAGCAATCTAAAGTTTTATCACCAACTATAGTTTGAAATTAAACCTATAATCTTCATAAATTTTCTAACACGATTAAATATATAATTAAATATGTTTTTTTGTAAGAAAGATATAATTACAACAATTGAAACATATGAAAGAAATTAGATTTTATGCTTGCTGAAAAATACTTTCATCATGGTAAAAAATGAACTTCGATAAGATCGATTTTGATAGTCATATTTTTTAAAATTAGCAATACATCCTAGTTTAATATTACCCATTAATCATAATTTGGGATATGGTTAATAATAAAATTAATAATATAACATGTTCTTATTTGTTTGTTAATCATAATATGCTATATATAATCCAAAGTTGTTTCTTTTTCATATTAATTAATCAATTAATTATGTAGTTAAAGTACTGCAATTTCCCACGAATGAAATTATATACAAATCCAATTATAGACGTAAATGATGAATGAAAAGCAACACAGAGACTAAATTAAATTATACAATTGTCACTTACAACAAGAGTCCATCACCATTTTGAACGAAATAGAGAAGCAACAGGAACAAAAATAATAATAGTAAAACAAAACAAACAGTAAACAAAGAAATTATACGCGCGATTTACCCTGGTTCACCCAATGTGGGCTACGTCCAGCTGAGTCAATATTATTGAAATATGCCTCACCTCTCTCGTTTACAATGAATGAATTGCTCTCTCACCATAACAAGAGAAAAGTATGTTTATATACTAGGTTTAAGAGATTAAACCTAGTTTTACAAGAATTCCTATTCCTAAGCCCAACCCAAAAAGGAATTAATAACTTAAAAGGAATCCTACAGCGGTTATACATGGAAAAGCCCAAGACCCCCGAGTGCATCTCCGTTACCCATTAATGCTGAAGTAGTCGACAACTCCAACACATTTTATACTCATAACCCTTGGTTCGTAGGACAAAAACTTCCAAGAATATGGAAAGAAAGCTATAACAAAATCATGTATTCATGTTTATAAACTATAAGTTATATTCTTCCTCATAAACCATATGAGAAAAAGAAACTAGTTGCTCGCTAACCATTGATGTGAAGACCAACCACAGGCAACTATTCGGTCTGCAATGAAAGTTCTTTAAGCTGCTGAGGATCCACCTCTGATGGAACTCTAGTGAGGGCAAATTGAGCAATTGTTGTCTTTGGAGGAATGCTATGATATCCTTAATGGAATTGGCACCGGCCAATAACATAACCAGTTAATGCCTCCTTCAATGAAGAAACAGTAGACTGGTGAAAAATATACAAAATGAAAGTTCACCATCAGAGTTCAGGCAGGGAAATTACGCAACGATATTTTAATTTTAGGCTTGTCAGCAAGCTATTGCTACAGGATAGATTTATACTACAATTACTAGAGAAACCGAAAAACCCCACAAAAGCTACAAAGTCTACGCAAAAGAAGACTACAGAGACAATACTTGACTAGCTAGTGTAAGGAAACGATCCATTAAGGCAGCGGAAAACAAAAACAATAATAGCAAGGATCGTTCCATAAAACCAAGATCAGGGTACAATTTTACAGTTTTAATCAAAGTAAGAATATGCAGAAAATTAATCTAAAGTTTAAGAAACCATACGCACGTTTGGAGGCTCTTTCAAGTTGTCTTTGAATGTATTTTGCTATCGACCCAAGTGTAAAAGCGAACTGACGTAGTCCACACAAAAACAATCGCAAGGAACTAAGGAGGGATTTGCTAGATCCTCCTTAGCCTTAAGAATCAAGAAGAAATGAAGAGCGTTTGATTTCAATCAAAACCAAGTCTGGCGTGGGAGAGAGGAAAAGGGGCTATGCGTTTTTCTCTTTTACAATGAATGAGTGAAAATGAAATCTCTCCCCTTTTACAATTAAAACATTTCTTTTATAGTAACATTTTAATTGCCATATTCCCATATGGAATAGGCTTGGGCTCCAACCCAAACACCTCATGTTTCCAAACACTCCCAATTAGATATTTATTTTAATTCATCATTATCTCCATTAAAATCCATTAATATATATTTAATATATATATTAACATTTAACAATAATGATAATTTATTTAAATATATGCGAACACATATTTAAATGTAATTTCACTTATTTAATTTTTCTAACAAATTAAATAAAAGGCTACAACCTCAGCAAATTTAATTGCACTGTGAAATTACCAAAATACCCTTTCGCCTAAAAAGACGAAAACGCCCTTCTTTCTTCTTGGCTCTTAAATTATCTTCTATGTGTGTGACCCATAGGCTCCTCATCATACCGGTAGTGTATAGTATCGCGATTAACACCAATTAATCGTCTCACTAATACACAGACCAAGATTGGCCCCTAGCAAGGCATCATGGCCACCCGATAGATTCGGATTCAGCAAAGTAGCTACCTGTCAACGATATGGTTACCGTACAATTCGATCCTTTCATCATACGTTATCTCGACGAGACGAAGGCATAGAAATAGTGTCAACCTTCGGTTACTCTCGATATTATATATTCAGTTTCTGGACCAATGACCCGTATTATAATCTGGATAGAGCAACAACTCAATCCCACTGTGGCCACAGTTTTAGTGTCATTGCCATATACTGAATTGCGCCGTGAGATAACTTCTCCCGTACCCGGGAGTGATGAATCCTTTGTCAATCCACCATAGTCTTGATACACTCCTTGATATAGCCAATCACCACCGTACTGACAGCTCTGAATAGAACTGCGTTAGGCTAGTGTCAAACTGTACCAATCGGTGCACAAGGCGCTCCGGTGATCTCAAGTCTAAGGATCACATGCACCACCATTCGTTAGAGGATTTGTTCCATAGACACTGGGGTTACCATCCATATGGAATCCTCTGGTGGGTCAGTCCAGTGAACTTGCTGCGGTATATCCGCCTACAACAAGCACCCATGTGTTGCACCAGGTTGTCACCAAACAACCTTGACAAGTGAGATCAGTCACTGCCTTTCGACAGGGTCGTTCAACACTATGATAGCCTTACCGTATTATCTGTGCCCTTACTTCAGAATAATACTGGGGCTACGGACGTTTCTAGAATGGCCACCATATGTGCTCATAGGGTTCTCACTATCAAGATTTGAAACACTTGATACCCTCGTCACGGTTCTACCATTCTAAGGACATATATCAATACATATTGCAATAATAATGATTTACGCGATATAGAATAAAATGCCTTTTATTGATTAATGAACGTTATTACAAAGAGTCAATTCTACAATAATTGATTGGCTCTAGGGCATCTACTCTAACAGCTAGTGCACATGCTATTTCGATGAAAGACCTTTCAATATGTCAGACTATATCCAATTAGTAGGCAATTCTTGCAGTTAGTCATCCCCTTACAGGTTTGCCTATGTTATTCCTAAGCAATGAATAAAAAGCCTATGCAGCTAAAGCAAGTACGTCTTTATCTCAAGACTAACAATTCAAGGTCTATCATAAAAAATATCTTCTCCATATTTAATAACTCAACATGCCCACTAAAGTCATGCCTCGATTGAACAATTGACATTTGGTTGACCACAATTAATTATTTTCTGTCGACATTTGGGACAAAAGCTAAAAACCTATCTGCAAATTCTGTAATGTCTCAACAGAATTGGGGATACTAGGATGTGCATGGAAGATATGCTTCATGTGTGCAAGTATTTTCCACAAAATGGACAACAAAAAATGTGGGCAAGCTAAGAGTTCCATACAATGAGGTGGAGCACTATTAGTCATAGTGCTGGAATATCTTGGATGTGCTTTAACAAACTCTTTGGTTTGTTTTGTAAATTAATAAAGTAGAAACGATGTGTTTTAGTTTAGCACTAATATAAAAGTTTCACGCCCTCTTTGTAATTCAATAACAAAAACAGAAAAGCTAAACAACTTTATCTTCTTCATTTTTGTCTAACTGAATTTCTCTCTACATTTTTCGTGTTCTTCGTTTTCTGTTTTGAGTTATTTTCTGTTAGTTTCTATTCATGGTATCAGAGCCCTAGACAAGCGTCAAAAGCCAAATTGAAACCAATTCTCTTACTCAACTGTTCTCATTATGGATCTTGAACAATCAAACACTAGAAATACTCAGAGCTCAATAGTTCACTCGAATCTTCTAAATCTGACTGTGAAATAGATAGAAAGGAACTACAATTACTAGCGCTCTCAAGTGCTACTTGCTTTGATGTCTCACAAATTAGATGGATTTGTTATAGGTATGACTAATTGTCCTCCTATGTTTGTAATAGAAAAATCGAATGAAAATGAGAAATTGACAAAACAACCAAACCCTAAGTACTTTAACTTGAAAAAGACTGATCAATGTCTTGTGAGTTGGTTGTTTTTGTCAATTTCGGAGTCAATGTTTAGGCATGTGTCAAAATGCAGTAGTGTTTATTAGATATGGAACACGATTGAGTTACATTTTAAGTCCTTTTCCAAAGCAAGGATTCTGTACCTATGAAATATGATGAATACAACCAAGAAAGGTTCTCAAAGTGTGCATGAGTATGTACTACTGATGCGTGATTTAATAAACATGCAAATGTAGCAAGTGTACTAGTCGCATAAGTAATAAAGTGATGAGTGAGTATCGTTTCCATGAGGATTGGTTGCTAAGCACTAAGTTTTTCTACTGTTTTCAAGTTGGAGCAATCGAGTTGTTTGGATTGATGGGAGAATTTTAAACTAAACTAAATCAAAATTTCTAAATATTCAAAACTAAATTATGAAAGCAAGATTTTAAAACATGGATAAAATCAATTCAAACAAACGGGTAGGGTTTTGACTTCATTTGGACTCTATGGGTTAAACCTAAGTATTTTACTAATTCCATATTCACATGCATTGATTGTAAATCGAACTCTCTAAAGTATAAAATATACCTTCTCAGGCTATATTTCCTTACTCTTCCCTATTAAACTTCCACACTCAACAAAATGAAGACTAATAGTTCAAAGCTCATTAAGCACAAAGAATCCTAAATTGATTTCATTGATTCTTAAATCTATCTCTAGCATTTAATACTACAATGGTGATTACCCAAGAAGCTTAACATGAATTATTTCTCAATCTCATCAAGTTCATCACATAAAAACAATAATTTCAGAATAATCACACAATTAAAGCAAAATCAGACGAAAATAATAACAATCAATTACTTAACCCATGGAATTTCGAATTACATCAAAACCCTAACCCAAAATGGGTTAGTTCATAGCTAAATCAACAACACAAACAAAAGAAACGAAAAACCCAATGTTCAACATAATGAAAATAAGAGAAAGGACAAGAGATCTCCCCAAATGACAAATCTACTGGTTTTAATCTCAAATCTTCGCCCTTTTTCAATCAAAGTTTGCCCAAAATCAACCTAAGAAAATGAAAATAGCTAGTCTCTCTCTAAAAACGAACGACCCTTAAAAAATGACTAAGTTTTGCTTTTATACCTAGCTCAAAAACCTAGGAAAATGCCTAAAAATGAAACTGTGCGTTTTGGAATTCGCAGACTTCGCCATGATAAAGAAGGATTCTCGCCGCGGCGACTAAGTGAAATAAAACCTCGTGCGCAACTCTCTTCGGCGCAGGGAAGAACAAGCTTCACTGCGGCGAAGCTTCATGTGAAATTCTAACCCTCCGCTTGCTTCTTGTTGAATCTTTGATCTTCGATGCTCTCCTCATGGAAACAAGCTTCATAGTGCTCCACTCTGCTTCAAACTTTCCCAACTTTTGAGATCTGCTCACTTATGAGTCCAAAAACTCCAATTCGCTCATTATTTGCAATAAATGTCCATTTTAGCCTGAAACACAAAATATAAAGAATTAAGTAGCAATTCAGATCAAAATGAACTAAGAAGTATCTGAAATCTGACTAAAAAGTCTAATAAAAACAGTATAATCCATGGATTATCAAATACCCCCAAACTACAGACATGCTCGTCCCCGAGCATAAGGTACAAAACTCAACGAAAGAAAAACAATAAACAACCAAAAACACAAAACACAACACAACAAAACTAAAAAAATGAACAAACACAAATTAGACTCAAACTCAACATACGAATTGCCTAAAAATCACACAAAGTCTCAAAGGTTGTTGAAAAATTATTATCAGAAAATGTTCAACACTCCAAGAAGTTATAAGCTACATCGACTTTCTTTCTCAATCGGTCCACCGAGTAGGTGATCCCAACTTCAATCCACATTCCAACTTCCCGGATTATTTTATGCAGAAATGAAAAGTTTATTAAATGGTGGCAGACTCCATAAGCCTAAATATCGAACTACTCTCCACTAATGTTGACTAGACATCACTGAGAATCAACAGGTCTTTACACACTTGTAACGTTAGGCTCGGGTAGTGGGTTCCAAGAAAAAGGATAGGATAAACAAAGTAAGAGAACTTGATTTTCCTCATGCAAACACTACAAGTCACATCAATCTCCACTTCTTCTCAACCACCAATCAGAGTGTCAACCATTTTACAACCCTCAAACTTAATATTTCTTATTTCTGATCTTGAATTGAACCAAGAAGAATTTAAATTTTTTTTTTTTTTGAAAATAATAACAATCATTCGAATTGAGGTTAACTACCTCTCGTATTCTTATCACCCTTCTCACAAACCCCAAACTGTTATTTTAGCGATTCGCACAACTCTTCGCTTTCTTTGTGTTTGCATTAGGCCCAAAATTCTCCTAAGGGTACGATTATGTGTTTAGGGTAGTTGGATTGGGAAATTTTCGGTTTGCAAAGAAAATAAAGCAATGATAATCTCAAAGGCTCAAATGGTAACTAGACACAAATTCATTCATGGGTCGGTTGGAAAGGCTCAAACATTCCGAAAAATGCCTAAATCATTTCCTCAACAATGGCTAATCCTAGAATTTCACCTCAAGCACTTCTCTACTACCACCAACATTATCAAACTTTACCTAACCACATAAAATGAATCTAAGCATGCTGAAATAAATGAAAATGGTGGTTGAACCACTCAACAAACCTCAATCAAAATTCAGTCAATAAACATAAACTTGAAGCAATGCTTAACATTTTTCAACAATAAAAACTCAACAATCCTAGTCTCATCATGGACTTATGCAATTCATCATTGGCAACCACAACAAAAACACAAACGTAACTTAAACAAAAGTAAAAAAATTTTAAAATTTTTCTTACCCCCAAACTAAAGATGACATTGTCCCCAATGTCACATTATGCATAAATTAGGAATAAAAAACAAAATAGAGAAAGGTGCGAGATAGTTCCCTGATTAATCCATGAAATTGAAGTTCTGTTCAACAGTGTGCACACCTGGTCCTCGGCTTTTTCATCACTCAAATTCTATAAAAACAATTGAAAACTGTGGTGTCCACTATGTTAGAAAAATCCATTGACTAATATGAAAGTATTACAACCTTAATCTCGTCTTTACATCAACTAGAAATTAAAACAAGAATGAAATAACTAAAACAACTAACATAATCCCAAACAGAAATATCAACTGAGTTCAATGTTCAAGATAAAAGAAAAACAGAAACACCTAAACAAATAAAAATAACGAAAACTAAAACAGGTGCTCAGGTGCTTATTCTTCGACTTCCTCCTCTTCCTCGGCATCATCCTCTTCTGAATCGGAGCCCATCCACTCATCTGAATCCCAGTCTTCCCACTGGTGTTCTGAAGTATCAGTCTCGACGTTGTTGCAACAACTAATTTGTAGCTCATGTGTCTTCCTGGCCTGCTCTGCCAGCCAACCGTGACGTCGATCCATCCTTTTCATCAGACCCATCATTTTCTACATCATTTCTCTCATTGGAACTATTGAACCAGATACGGTGGTAGCTGCTATTGTTCCCCTTCTCTTGGTGCTTGATCTCGGCCCTTCTTCTGGTTGAGGCGCAAGATGTTTGCGAAAGTAGGTTGTGTTGAGGACTGGGGTAGCATGGATCAGTGGCTCATCAGCATGCACCTCGATTCCTACTTTAGTGCACAACTCTGTAATGAGTTGTGGGAACGAAAAACTACCTCGCCTTGGTTTTGCTGCAAGTTGGATACTCATCAGGATGATGTTCCCCACGTCCATTCTCTTTCTTGTGGCAATAGAATACAACAAAAGTGCCTTCTCATACGTCACTGTACTGTAGTGCACCTCCGGCATCATCCTAGCACAAATAAAATACTGCCACAACCGAGCCACTGGTGTTAAACTAGTCCCCTTAATGGTTTTCTTGCCTTTCTTTGAAACATCCCAATAGGCATTTGGTTTCGCTATGGTCTTAAGAATCACCTCATCCTTTTTCTCTGTCCTCCTAAACTCCTCATATTCATCATAGTCAATCTGAGGTAAACCATAGAAATCATTGATGACCTTTGTTGTAAATACCACATCAGTACCCCTCACAAAAACAACCCCCTCATCACATTCAAGGAGGTTGGCATAAAACTCTCTCACCAGTGGTTCCACAGCCGCATGTACAGGTTCACTCATAAAGTCCCCCCAACTTCTCCTTTGATTCTACTCATCAGCCTGGGTTGCAGTCAGTCCACGTTCAGGGATAAATCCCTTGTCTTTCCTTTTGGCTGTTGCCTCATAGTTTTTCTGAGCCTTTTCATTTATAAACCGGTCATCTACTTTCTTTCCTTTTCACTTTCCCTTGGATGGTACCTTGACTTTGAGCGGTATTTTCTCTAAAACTACACTTCAACTCAACAATGCAACTCAAAAATTCAAACCTAAGTGTCCTACAACAACCAATTCAATCCTGCAAAAATTGACAACGCTTCCAAAAATTTTCACCTCAACCGCCAAACTACGATTTTTTCAAATTCAATCAAACACTTCAAAATTCAAAACCCACAATCCTCAATATCACACAATGCACAATCAACCCTTCCTCAAACAAAATCAACACTCACAAGCACAAATATTCTACAACTCAACCAACAATCAAAATTTTTTGATCTATAAATCAAAACTCGAAATTGTGCAAAAAAAAACTTAGGGAACGTGAAATCTTACCAACACTAATGAGTATTCACCACCAATTGAGCCAAAATCAGCCCAGATTGCAAAACCCCAAAATTCTTGAACTCAAAAATTTCGTCAATTTTTCGCAAAGTTTGTTGTTGAAATGAGTTGTTTTGGTGTTTAGGAGGGTTAAGGAGTGAGAAATTTGGTTGGGAAATCACTAGGAAGGCTCTGGATTGAAGTTGGAAATTTTTTCTCTCAAATGGATTTGAAAAGTTGCATGAAAAATAAAGAAAGAAAATGAGAATTTATAGAAAGCAGACTTCGCCGTAGCGAAGTTCATCAATTGAATTCTAGGGTTTTTGAAACCTAGTTGATGCCGCGGTGAAGTTTCCTTGGCAAAAGTTCTCCCCACTTGCTTCGCCGCGGTGAAAAAATACAGGAGATACTTCGCCTCGGCGAAGATTAATCTTCGCCGCGGCGAAGTCTGGTACTTTTCCTCTTCCATTTTGTGGTAAATGTCCTTTGCCCCAACGAAGTCTGGGACATTTTTTTGTTTTTTGTTTTTTTTTTCTTTTTCGCCTTAGTTCGAAACTTCACCTGAAGCATCCAAAAATACACCGATTAAACTTCATAAACAAATCAAACAAAAACTAAACAACTCAAAACAATCACAAAGATAAATAAATGAAAACACTTAGGTTGCCTCCCAAGGAGCGCTTGTTTATAGTCGAAAGCTCGACTCTCTTAATTCTTCAAGTCGGAATGTCAAGCCGGATTGGGATGGACTTGCAACTCATCACCCCATCAATGTATGGCTTCAATCTCTGTCCATTGACTGTAAAAGTGCCCTTTTCTTCATGTGAAACTTCCACTGCTCCAGATGGGTGAATTTTTGTAACTATGAATGGTCCGGACCATCTAGACTTAAGTTTTTCGGGGAAAAGCCTAAGTCTAGAATTGAACAACAACACTCTCTGACCCACTTCAAAGTTCTTCTTCCTGATGTGCTTGTCATGCCACCTTTTTGTCTTCTCTTTGTAAATTCGAGCATTCTCATATGCTTCAAGATGGAACTCATCGAGTTCATTCAAAGTCAGCATCCTTTCCTCCCCGATAACTCTTAAGTCCATGTTTAGCTGCTTGACTGCCCAGTATGCCTTATGCTCGGGTTCTACCAGCAAGTGACATGCCTTCCCATAGACGATTCTAAACGGAGACATACCAATTGGAGTCTTAAATGTAGTTCGGTAGGCCCATAATGCATCAGCCAATTTCCGTGACCAATCATTCCTAGATGCATTAACTGTCTTTTCAAGAATTCCCTTCAGTTTTTTGTTAGACAGTTCCACTTGTCCACTTGTCTGTGGACGGTAAGGTGTTGCAACTCTATGCTTCACTCCATACTTTCCCAAAAGTGCATCAAATTGCCTATTGCAAAAGTGCAATCCTCCATCACTAATGATTGCCTTGGTACTCCAAATCTTGAGAAAATATTCTTTCTCACAAAATTAATCACTACCTTGGCATCATTAGACGACAATGCAACTACTTCCACCCACTTCGATATGTAGTCCACAGCCACCAAAATATATGTGTTCCCAAACGAATTTGGGAAGGGACCCATTAAGTCAATCCCCCACACATCAAACAGCTCAACCACAAGGTTGTTATTCAACATCATCTCATCCCTTTTTGAAATATTACCACTCCGTTGACATTGGTCGCACTTCTGAACCATCCGGAAAGAATCCTTAAAAGGGTTGGCTAATAAAACCAAGATTGAAGAACCTTGGCTACTGTCCTAGCTCCTCCAAAATGGCCACCCACTTCCCTCTCATGATAATGTTGTAGAATGCTTTCCATTTCCTCCTCCGGGACACATCTACGTATCATTTGATTAGTGTAGTGTCTGTACTAAAAATGGCTCTTCCCAAAAGTAATACTTCAAATCTGAGAAGAATTTCCTCTTTTGTTGGAAAGTCATTCCAATTGGGAGCACCCTTGATGACAAATAATTCACAAAATCTGCATACCATGGTGCTTCATCCACTCTCATCAATTTCTCATCCGGAAATGTTTCTCTAATTGGAATTTCCTCTTCATTTCCCTGGATTGGTCTCTCAATCCTTGACAAGTGATCTGCCACAGCATTTTTTGACCCCTTCTTATCTCTAATTTCTAACTCAAACTCCTGAAGCAATAGGATCCATCTTATCAACCGAGGTTTCGCTTCTTGCTTTGCTAATAAGTGCTTGAGTGTTGAATGGTCTATATAGACGATCACCTTTGCACCTAACAAATATGAACGAAATTTGTCAAAAGCAAAAACCACAGCTAACAATTCTTTTTCAGTGGTGGTGTAATTCAATTGTGCATCTGTGAGTGTTTTGCTAGCATATTGAATTACATGCAACACTTTGTTTTTTCTCTGTCCTAACACTACTCCTAAAGCAAAATCACTAGCATCGCACATCAATTCAAATGGTAGTCCCCAATCGGGAACTACAATAATAGGTGCAGATACTAATAATTTTTTTAAGTTAGAAAGGCATGCATGCATTCATCATTAAAATCAAAAGCAACATCTTTAATCAACAAATTGCAAAGGGGTTTAGAAATCTTAGAAAAGTCCTTGATGAATCGTCTGTAAAACCCCGTATGCCCCAAGAAACTTCGAACTGCTTTAACATTTGATGGTGGTGGCAGCTTCTTAATCACTTCTGTCTTTGCTCGGTCTACTTCTATTCCGTCTTTTGAAATTCTATGACCAAGCACTATTCCCTTTTGGACCATGAAGTGGCACTTCTCCCAATTGAGCACTAGGTTCGTCTCCTTACATCGTCGCAAAACAAGAGAAAGATTAGCTAAGCAATTATCAAATGATGAACCAAAAACTGAGAAGTCATCCATGAAGACTTGTATAAACCATTCCACCATATCTCCAAAGATCGACATCATGCATCTGTAACGCCCCACTTGAGGTACGTAGTTATTGTTTCTTCTTTTGCTCTTATTTGAGTTGGTTTATTAATAATATTGTTTGGTTGACCTTTGATTGAGTGTTATGTTGAATACTTGCCCTGAAATTGGTTGAAAATAGAAGAAGTTCAGTGTTCCAAGCTTCGCCGGGGTGAAGAAGAATCTTCGCCTCGGCGAAGAGGTGTTGAAGCCACGGGAAGTTGCTGGACAGTTTCGCCGCGGCGACAGAAGCTTCCTCGCCGCGGCGACAGGCCGACCAAAATGTTTGTTAAGTTTTTGATATTTTCTTCCCTAAGGGCATTTACCATTTCTACTCCTAATTAGCAGGAAAAGGGGGAGTAAATGTAAGGAATTTCATGGAGAATATGTTGCTATGGGGGTGTGTTTGTAATGAATCAAAGGATATAGATAGAATTCCCAAGGAGAGTAAGGGCAAAATGGGAATGCTTGTGTATAAATTTCATTAAAAGGAATTAAGTCATTACAAACCCTTCATTCTTCTTCTCCATCGCCACTCTCCTCTCTTGCTTCCTCTGAAATTCTCTTTCTTTTGATCAAGGAGTTTTAAAGGGCTTTTGGAGTGATTTGGGGTAGATCAACCTAAGGCATCCTAGTAAGGATTCTTGCTTTGGTTGTGAAGCTTTTGTGAGTTTTTATATAATTGAATATTGAGGGTTTTTGTTCTTTTGTTAAGAGTAGAGAGAAAAGTCAAGCAAACCAAGTGAAAGAAGAGTTAATGAAATCTCTCCATAACAAGGTAACTAACCCCAACCCAAGTTGAGATTTGGGAATTTTCTTGATTAGGTTTTGATAGCACTTATGTATGTATGTTATATACATGTTATATGCCATGTTATTGAGGCTTAAATAGAGATTTCTAGTGCTTTGTGATTGTTTATACATTGCAAATATAAGAAGTGAGATGTGGTTGGAAAGGTAGTTTGAGATGGAATTGAAGGATATTGAGGAATCCTTTTGGAATTGTCTTTCTTTGGCAGGATATTGGCTAGTGAGGGGGTTTCTCCCCATTTTGGATGGTTAGAGAAAGATTAGAATTATTGTTATAGTAGAGTTTTATTATGCACTTGAGTTGTTTGATGAAATGCCTAATAGAGGTTTGAGTATGAGTAGTGAACCTTAATTCTTGCAACATTGCATGTTGGCATTTCATAAGTGCATTAGTGGAGATGAACCATCATAGGCATTAGTTGTGCATTGAGAAGTGACCTAAGAAAGAGTAGGAAACTTTGTGTATGCACTTGCTCTATGAGTAGAACTTTGTGGATGAACTACTCTAAGGGTAGAGAGAATGAGAATCTAGAGTAGAGTGAATGAGAAGAGTAGTAGAAAAGGGGTTGATGCTTTGTGATCATCACCCGACAGTTATAGAATCGGGTTATGCTTTGTGATCATCCCCCGACTAGTATTAGAAATGGGTTGATCTTTGTGATCATCACCCGATAGGTAGTAGAAACGTGGATGCTTTGTGATCATCACCGGTTAGTTATTAGAAAAGGGGTTGATGCTTTGTGATCATCACGGATATTTATTAGAGATGGGTATGCTTTATGATCATCACCCGATATTTATTAGAGATGGGTTATGCTTGGTGATCTCACCCGACAGTGATTAGGAACGGGTTAATGCTTGGTGGTCGTTACCCGAAAGTCATGAGAAACGGGTAGTGCTATGTGTCTCCACCCGATAGTCACGAAAACCGGGTAGGTGCTTCGTGATCCCCACTCGGTAGTCACTAAGAACGGGTTGGTGCTGTGTGAATTCCACCCAATAGTCATGAAGAGTGAGATGGTGCTGTGTGACGCCATCCGACCGTACCTCCGGTAAGATAGGCCATGACGTTAGGTAGGACACACAGAAGTGTGAGGAAAGAATTAAGAGTAATACATACGGGGATAGACAGATAGAGGGTTTTACTTACTGAGCATTATCTTGTGCTCACCTCGTTATTTTCTTTGTGGATGCAGGATCTAGTGATGATGCAGTCGGAGGGGCGTCGGTAAGCGATGAGCAATAGCTACACTGTTTCCCCTGTTTTGTCTTTTAAAATGGCATTTTTGTAAATGACGTCCTTTGTGTATAAAAGACGTGTGACTTATAATAAAAGGAAAAGTTTTGGGCCCTTTTTCTATTGTTATTATGCATGCATTGTACTAGTTTACAGCGTTGTTACATTTTTGGTATCAGAGCAAAGATTTTGGGATTGAACAGTGTATATTCTCATCGCCACGA
The DNA here is from genome assembly GCF_008641045.1 of Pistacia vera. Lineage (NCBI taxonomy): Eukaryota > Viridiplantae > Streptophyta > Magnoliopsida > Sapindales > Anacardiaceae > Pistacia > Pistacia vera. The sequence continues at coordinate 799,379 of NW_022195652.1, forward strand.
CGTCCTATAACCGACTGGTGGTTAATTCTTTCCTTATAGTAATTGTTTCTCGAGTTCATTGGTTGATTATTTTGTAGATGAGCGTAGTTATCGGAATCGTGGTAAGGGTGGTGAATGAAGGAGAACCTTCTAACCCACCAGGTCTACGCCCCCTCCCTTGGATAAGCTAGAATTCAGGGAATATACACAAGTCATGGCAAAAACCCAGGGAGAGTCGAAACCCCTGTACAGGTACCGCCAGTTGCACATGTCGAAAGAGGACAACCGATACCTCCCCCGTACAGAGCAGAGTTGAACCGATTTACAGTCTTTCTAGTCAACATCAACCCTCAGAGTTTAAGGGTACTACAGATCTAGTAATAGTAGAAGAGTGGCTTGGGTCCAGAACAAGCCACGGGTTTTTTCCCATGTTACCGGAAGAGATCCGGTATGCGAGTTTCTTGTTTTGGGGTGATCCCAAATTTGGTGAATTAATGGAAGAAACTCATGATGTGACGTATGACTTGAAGAGTTCAGGCAAGAGTTGAGGCTGAGTATAAGAACAGGACCAAGTTCTGAGAAGGTCCAAGAATTATACAGTTTACGGCAAGGGAGTAGTGTAGATGTAAGGTATTCGGTGAATTCAATTCTCTTGCAAGGTTCGCACCGCGAATAGTTAGTACTCTGGCCTTGAGAAGGGATAAGTTTGTGCACGGTTGAAGCCAGAGATAGCCCGGGATATAATGACAAGTTCCAACCCTCCTTGAATTATAGTGAGGCTTTAGGCAGGAAATGAAGGCGGAGATTTTTGAGAATAAAATCTCCCCCGTAGGATCCTCAACAGGAGGACCAAATAAGCCACACTCTGGCCCCCAGAGAGAGAAACATGGGTCTAAAAGGTAAAGACATAAAGAATCAGAAGAAGAAGTTTCAGTATAACAGAATAGAAAAGAGTGGAAGAATAAGCGACCCCGACGGAAGGGTTTCCTCTTTGCCCTAAATGTGGGAGGAATCACCCAGGAGAATGTCTGAGGGACCGAGAGTGTGTTATAGGTGCCGACAGCCAGGCACATATGAGAGATTGTAAAGCTCCTCTCCACCAACCACTCAATTCAGGAGGTACTGCGCGAATCCAGAGTGTTTACTGTGGCACAAGGGGAAGCAGAGGCCAGTCCATCACGCCGTTACTGGTCAGTTATTATTTCTTCAGTTCCCTTATATCTTTAATTGATTCAGGCGCCACTCATTCGTTGTATATCTTATGGGATGATTGAGAGATTGGTTTGAAACCTATTAGAGTGACTCAACCCATTAGATAGAGTTACCTGATGGGGTTAGTGTTCTCACTCAGAGATTTGTGAAGAGAGTCCTTGGTGATCCAGGGTAGAGGTTAATAGTTGACTTAATAGTTTTTGATAGCCCGACTTTGATGTGATATTGGCATGGATTTCCTAGGAGATATGGAGTAGAGATTGACTTTCGGAAAGAAGAGCGAGTTTAATCTCGATAGTGGAGATAAGTTTAGTTTTGGAGAGGCCATCAGTTGAGCATGCTGATTAGTAGTGTGAAAGCTAGGAAGATGTTGAGAAAGGGGTGTTTGGGATATATTGCCCATGTAGTGCAGAGTGGTGATGTTCCACGGCTAGAGATTCAGAGGGTGCCAGTAGTTCGAGACTTTCTAGATGTGTTTTCGGAAGAGTTACCGGTTTGCCTCCAGAAAGAGGTAGAATTTAGTATCGAACTAGCACCAGGGATAGCACCAATATCTAAAGCCCTTTATCGAATGGCCCCAGAGCTAGCTTCAAGAATTAAAGAAGCTACTCCACGAGCTTTTAAGTAAGGCTTTATCCGACCAAGGAGGTCGTCTTCTCTTATCCTCAGGAGTGATGACAATCTGATTTATCCTAAATACCCATCTAGGAAATAGTAATAGGCATTCCTACCAACCTCTCCAACATCTGATCAATGAAAGGAAGTGGAAAATGATCTTTCCTTGTCGCCTCATTCAATTTTCGGTAATCAATGCACACTCTCCAACCCGTGACCACCCTAGTTGGTATCAATTCATTACTTTCATTCTTTATCACCGTGATACCTCCCTTCTTCGGAACCACTTGTACCGGGCTAACCCATGGACTATCGAAAATGGGATAAATTATAACCAAATCTAGGAGTTTCACCACCTCCTTTCTCACCACTTCCTTCATCGACAGATTCAATCTTCGTTGTGGTTGCACCCTAGGCTTGATATCATCCTCCATGAGTATCTTATGCATGCCGAATGATGGCGAGATACCTCTAATATCCGAAATAGTCCATCCAATTGCTAGTCTGTGTTCCCTCAATACCCTAATCAATCGCTCTTCTTCCAATTTGCTCAAACTTGAACTAATAATTACTAGGAAGGTCTCTAATTCCCTAAGATACACGTATTTGAGGTGGGAAGGTAAAGGTTTCAACTCAAGTTTTGGAGGTTCTTCATTTTATTCCTTTTCCTTCTCTCTTTCAAAATAAAATCCTCAAATTCTCGATCTTGGCTCTCATCAATTGGTTGAAGTGCTTCCAACAATCTAGCACATTCATTACTCACCAACTCATCTACCTCTACTAATTTTTATTTGGCAATACAAGTTTCTAGAGGTAATTATGGGGTGTTCTCTTCAATAGATTCTACTACTAGTTTATCCACCATATCAATACTAAAACATGAATCCGATTCGGATGGAAACTTCATAGCCTCAAAGGCATTGAAAGTTACTGTTTCATCTTGAACTCTCAATAGTAAAATCCCTTCTTGCACATCTATAAGTGTAACGCCCCACTTGAGATACGTAGCCATTGGTTATGGTATGGCCTAAAGGTTTACGGAATTTCTCTTGAATGAGTTTGTATATTGTTCATGTTGTTTGGTTGGCCCTTGGTTGAGTTTATGTGTTGGGTTTGGTTGAGTGTTTACCCTGGAATTGACCAACACTTGGCAGATGTTGGAGTTGCAGCCTTCGCTGGGGCGAGGAAGAAGTTTCACCGCGGCGACGTTGGCTCTATGTTGGCAGTGTTGGTTCTGGCATGTTTCGTCGGGGCGACGGAAATTGCTTCGCCGCAGCGACGAGACGGCAGAAAAGTTTCTTAAGGTTTCTAGAGAGTTCTCCATAGGGGTAAAATGACCTTTCTACCCCTAATTAGCAGGAAAAGTGGGGAGTAAAATGCAAAGAAATTTCATGGAGAATAGTGTAAAATGGGGGTGAGTTTGTAAAGAATTAAAGGATAAAGGTGGAATTTTCAAGAAAGAGTAAGGGCAAAATGGGAAAGAGTGTATATTATATAAGCTAATAAGAGTTTATTTCTCTAAACCCCTTCATTTCACCCATTTCCACCACCTCTTCATCCCTCATTTTCTCTCAACTCCTCACTCAATTTTCCAAGGGATTTTTGAGAGTTTTGAGTTGGAATTTGACAAAGAATTGATCCTAAGCAAGAAGAGGAAATAAGGGAAAGCTAAGGTCCAACAAGAGTAGAGAGCTTCAGTGGAGACTACTCAAGTATGAGGTAAGTAAATCCCAACTCAAGTTGAGATTTGAGAATTCTCTTGAGTAGAGATTTAGTAGAAATTATGTATGCATGTTATATGTATGTTATTGAGAAATTGAGTAGAGATATATGCCTACTTGTTGAGAAATTAAATTGAGATGAGTATTCATGTTGAGTTTGTTGGATACATTTCTTTTATAAGAAGTGTTGATGTGTGATGAGTTTGAAATGAAGTTTGAGGAGATTAAGTAGATATTTTGGGAGTGTTCTCGTATGATAGGGGTTATGCCCATGGAAGGAAGCTTACTCCCATTTTGGATGGTTAAAAATAGAAATAGAGTTGTAGTTAGAGAAGAGTTTTTGTATGCACATGAGTTGTTTGATGAAATGCCTAAGAAAAGCATGAGTGTGAGTAGAGAACCTTAATTCTTGCAACATTGCATGTTGGCATTTCTTGAGTACATTAATGAGCATGAACCATCCATATGCATTAATTGTGCATTAAGAAGTAGCTTGAGAAAGAGATGAGTATTAGCTTGAGCAAGAGTAGAGATCTTTGTGAATAGACTACTCTAAGAGTTAAGCTATACTATGAGTACTAGCTTGAGAAAGAGATGAGTATTAGCTTGAGCAAGAGTAGAGATCTTTGTGAGTAAACTACTCTAAGAGCAAAAGAAGAGAATAGAGTAGGTTGTGCGATGGGGAACCCGTGAGTGATGAGTAAAGTCACGAGAGTGGGTGCTTTGTGATCTCCAGCCGTGCCTCCGGTCAGATGAGGTCGTGACCGTCACGCAGAGTGGAACATGAGGTTCCAGCCGTGCCTCCGGTAAGAAGGGGTCGTGACATTTGAGAGATAGAGAGAAAGCATGTACAATTACATGGCCAAAAGTTCCAAATCCATGCATGACCGAGTCTGATCGGTAGAGAATGAGTAGAAGTCATGAAGAGTGGGTTGGTGCTTTGTGATCTCCACCCAGCCGTGCCTCCGGTAAGATGAGGCCGTGACATGCGAGTGAGGAAGAATGAGCAAACATGAGAAAGAATAAAAAGAGACAATGAGTAGGGTTACGAAGAGTGGGATGAGTACCCAGCTGTGCCTCCGGTAAGATGAGGCTGTGACCTACAACAGAAAGTTAACAGAAAAGAGTTATGAGAAAGAGAGACAGAAAAAGAATCAGTAGAAGTCACGTAGAGCGGGAGAAGTCCCGGTCGTGCCTCCGGTAAGATGGGGCTGTGACATTCAAAGAGATAGTTAGTAGAAAAGAATTATGAGCAATAAGAAAGAGATAATAGATAGAATTAAAGAATGAGAAAGCTTGAGAAAGGATGAGAAAGCTTGAGAAAGAATGAGAAAGCTTGAGAAAGCTTGAGAAAGAATGAGATAGAAAGAGAGAGTATGAGAAAGTTTGAGTTAGTAAGAATAGAGAGTAGAAGAAAGAAACGTGCAGTTCTTTGTATTAATTGCATGTACATCTCATACATGCATGCACCATGATTTCTCCCATGGTTAGTGAGAGTATGATGAGAATAAGAGAGAACCATGATTTTTCTTCATGGTGAGTATGACGAGAATAAGAGAGAGAACCATGATTTTCCTTCATGGTGAGTAAGAATAAGAGAAAAAGAAAAGAGAATAAGAACAGAGAGAAAGAAAGAATAAAAAGAGCAGAACAGAGTTAAAGGAGAATAAAAGTATTAGAAAGAAAGAGAAAAACAGTGAGAATTAGAAATAGAAGAACAGTAGAGTAGGGAAAGAACCAAAGCATGAGTTGCGGGGACATGTAGTAGAGGATTTACTTACTGAGCATTGTTGTGCTCACCTCATTGTTCTTCCCTATTTTGTAGGAAATAGAAGCTGCAGTTGGATGGACGTCGAGGAGCGGAGAGTATTGGCATCACTATCCACCAGCTATGATATTTCGTATTAATTAGAAAGTTTTTAATACATAGTATTTTGTATTTGTAAAGAATTATGTTTTTATGAGTAGAGAAAAATTTGAGCCCATTATCTTTCATACTCTATGTATATCTATAATTTGCACAATATGTATTATAAGAATAGTAGTAAAGAGGAGGTGTTACAATAAGTGCTCTTCCCGTGGCCAAAAATGGCCGGCCCAAAATGAGAGGAATTTCCTTACCCTCTTCCATGTCCAAAACAACAAAATCTACCAGAAAGATTATCTTATCCACTTTCACCAACACATCTTCCACTATCCCCCTCGAATGTTTTATAGACCTATCTGTAAGTTGCAACGACATGGTCGTTGGCTTCACTTCACCAATTCCCAATCTCCTGAAAACAGAAAAGGACATTAAATTAATACTAGCACCTAAATCACATAAAACACGATCGAAAGTAATGTCTCCTAAATGCAAGGAATAGTAAAACTCCCTAGATCTTTGAGCTTTGGGGGTAGCTTCTTCTGGAGAATGGAGCTGCACTCCTCTGTGAGCATCACTGTTTCCTTATCTTCTAACTTCCTTTTTTTTGATAAAATTTCCTTAAGAAATTTCGCGTAGCTCGGCATCTGCAAAAGGAATGTTAATATGCAGTTTTTTAAATATTTCAATAAATTTGGAAAACTGCTTATCCTGATTCTTTTTCTTCAGTCTCTGAGGAAAAGGTACGGGTGGAGTGTGATGTGCGAATTCTGGTGGTATCTCGAGAAATGGCAATTTCTCTTTCCTATTCTTTTGCCTCTCTTCCCGTTTCTGTTCTTCTTCCTTAGAAATGGATGGTTTCTCTTCAGCAACTATCTCTTCATCACTTCCCATCAGATCTTCCTTTCTTTTGGTGGCTTTCTCTCTCTTGATTTTTCCACCTCTCCAAAACTGTCCCATCCTCAAAATTATTGCATTTGCTTGCTCACGTGGTTAGTCACTGTGTTGCTTGGTAAGACCCCTGTGGTGTCTCATTTAGCTTGTCACAACTGCCCCATCGTACCCCAAGTTTCGAATTGACACCCCTTTTTCACCCTTTCTACCGCCATTTCTCATTCTCTATTTTCTTTCAATCCTCCACTCTTTCCAAGATTTCTAAGGAGTTTTAGGGAGCTTTGGGTAGTTTTTAGTAGAATTTTCCTAAAGCCTCCTAAGGTAAGGATTCTTGCTTTAGATGTAAATTTGCTTGTGTTGAAGTGTTATATTGTATTGTTATTGTTATTGTTTAAAGTTGTAGAGAGAAGCAGGCTCCAAGGGAAGGAAAGTGTTAGGAAGCCACTTATTCACAAGGTAAGTAAATCCAACCTAAGTTGAGATTTAAGAACTCCTTTGAGTAGAATTTATGTATGAAAGTGTATGTATTATGTTTGTTGAGATAGATGAGATGAGATATTGTTATTATGAGTATTGATTATATTATTGAGAAGTGTTGAGATTTTTGATGTTGAATTGAGTTTTGATTGAAGTGTAAGGAAGTTTGAGCAAACCCTATAGGAGTGTTTTTCTTTGACAGAGTTTAAGTGTATAAGGGAGTTTTTCTCCTATTGGATGATTAAAGAGAAGAAAAAGTTTTGTTAAAACAGAGTTTTGTATGCACATTGTTGTGAAATGCTCAAAGAAGCATGAGTAAGAGTAGAAAGCCTTAATTTGTGCTACATGGCATAATTGCATTTCATGAGTGCATCCTATGCATTAATTGCATTAGAGAAAGAGAGTAGAGAAGAGTAGAGGAAAGAAGAAAAAGAGAATAGAGTAGGTTGTGCGATGGGGAACCTGTGAGTATGGGTAGAGTTTTCCCGTATTACACCGCAAAGAAGAGAGAGCCCTGAGTATGAGAGAGAAAATTGGTGTAGCCCATGAGATTACATGCAGATGAGGGTTTACCCGAGGTATCCAAGAAAGTTTATATACTCACATGGCCAAGGGTTCCGAATCCATGCATAACCGAGTCCGATCAGCTAGATGAATAGAAGTCACCGAGAGCGGAGCGAGTCCCGCCGTGCCTCTGGTAAGATGAGGCCGTGACTTAACGAAGAGTTAGTAAAAAAGAGTTAGAGAAAGAGAGATACAGAGAAGTATAAAAGAGAGTAAATGAATTGTAGAAAGAATTAGAGAGAGTACGAGGATAGATGATAAGGATTTACTTACTGAGCATTGTTTTAGTGCTCACCCCGTTGTTTCCTATGTTTTTGTAGGATCTAGGTAAGGATACGTCGTCGATGGACGTCGGACGCGAGGAGAAATGGTTACACTGTCCACCATGTTTTGATAACTTTTGTACATGATCAAATTTTGTGTAAAGAATGCTATGTTTAATAAAAGAAAAATTTGGGCCCAACTCTTTATACTATCTGGTGTGCTGTCGTAGGCAACCAAGATTAAAAACCTTCCTAACCTAACTACTGAATTGTAAATAGGGTAACCAAGGTCAATCCCACGAAGAGTGTCTAGCCAAATTTCTGTGATGTGAATAAGGCTGGGTTTTGAGTAAACAGAAAACAATCTAGCCAAAAACAAAAACAAAAAACATTCAATTCGAAATCAATTATAGAACGAAACTTGGTCTCGTCAACATCCCACCATCGGAATCTTACAACTGATCTTGATGCAAAAGTATTCAATTATTACTTTGAATATTCACTGTTGGAACTATTTTCCTATCTCTCCTTAATTGTAATTAATTGGAAACAAGCGATCTTAATTAATCTTACCATTAAACAACCCTAGACAAGCGCTAAAGATTTAATCTAATGGCAGCCTTAAGAATTAGAGAAATCGATGAAGCTAAACAACACAACCACAAGTGGTTGTATTTAATTTAGTTGAATGTTCTTCTTAAGTTTACTAATTCCTAACACAGCAATTATAACCCTAATTGCTTCACAAGTTAGGATCAAACCACGAATTTGATATCAAACTTAGCAGTAGATTGCAACAATATACACTAGTGGCCCTCCTAGTAATTAAATTCATCAATCATGAAGATATGCACAGAATAACATTCATACTCAACACAAAATTGAACACTAAAATAATAGATTAGATCTCACAGTTGGTTGATTCCGAGGTCTTCGTTTCCTTCGCACCAGTTACAAAAATCAGCCACTTATGGCCATCACGAAAAATACCAATGAGAAAATTTCCAAAGAGAGCCAAGAGAGACGTTGTGTTTTTTCCAAAACCCATCTCATCCCTTAACAAATCCAGTTCAAGTATTTGAATCCCACTAAATTCCTAAAGAAATATTGTAATATCCTTAAATAACATTAATCCTAATTAATTCTATAATTGATAATAAGATAAGTCCTAAAATAAAATAGGAAAGTGGTGTTTTCCAGCTGTAATTTGCGTGCAATAGGTCTTCAAAACTTCTTGTAATAATCTGCCTATTTGAATTGCATGACAAGGCGGAATGTTTCTAGAACGTCGGCAGTGCAGGTACGTCAACTTCAAGCTCGATTAAAACCTTGATGAAGCGAGTATCTCTCCAAACTCAAACATGAAAGTTGTAGATCCTTTCTTAGAGTTCAACAGCATTTTTAATCATCTCAATCGGAGCTCGACAAGAGAGTTATGCCTAGATTACGAAACAATGTCGAAACTGTCCGAATTCACTTAATTAGTTCTGTTTTGCAATTAACGCCTCCATTTGCATCCTTCAAAAGAATAATAATGAGTACATTTAGGCAGCAAATAAGTATAAAAGACTAGACATTAAGAAAGGGGGGGGGGGGTAAATGACATTTTGCATTCTCATCACTATCTTATATTGTATTTTTATTATGTATATTTTTTGAGTATTTGAGTAGGAAGCAGCTATTACGTTCGGTTGCCTTTGATTTCCAGCCAAGTAGTTAACCTCGCCGATGATGATATGCTAAGCAAAAGTGTTCCCTACTTGACATTCACTGCTTACGTGATTACCTGCCCAAAAATCACAAGTTATTGAGGAGCTTGATGGAATTTACTTGCATACTTCCCAACTGTTTTATGATGTGTTGTCAGTTGGCTGAAATGGCTATATATGCATCAACTTCATGAAGACCCATAGATTTCTTCAGTTCACCCTCGTTAGGTCTTTGATAGTTGTTGCTTGCCAGAACCTCAGACAACTCGCGAGCTTCTTTTGGAGTCTTATTATTCTGTAATGCTCCTCCTGAGGCTGCATCCACCATAGTTGCACATTCACCGTTATCCATATAAATGTTTGGCCTTGCATCCAAACTGGCAACCCATGATGTGGACACCTTCTCATATTCTTTGTATCTCTCCCAAGCCTCATACAATGATTCTAACTCTTCTTGAATGAATGACTGATGTCATTTCTCAACTTTGCCGACTTTGCTGAAGGAAAGAATTTGTCAGGAACTTTCTGTGCTAAATCAGTCCCTGTGGTGATTGTTCCTATTGGTATGTGCCAGTAACCTCCCTTAGCTTTATCCTTCAATGAAAATGGGAATAGTCTCAATCTGATTGCATCATCTGACACTCTCCGTTTGACTGAAGTATCACAATCTCCCAAAAATTGGTCAATGTGTAATTTGGATCCCTTCAAATCACCCATAACTAAAACCGACTGCTGGATCATCTGGATGATTGCCGGCTTTATATCAAACGAGTTGGCTTGGACCGCTGGTCTCATACATTCTCGACCCATTGCCTTCACCTGAGGAACAGAGAATTTCCCTCAGTGTTCTATTCTCTGCCGTCTCTACAACATACTTATGTTCAACTATAGCTTCTCTTTCCTCTTCTTTCTCTGTTCAGTCTTTGAGTGGTTCTTTCAATCTCAGGATCAACATAACAACTGGCTGACGTCTTGCTCTTCGCATAAACTACACAGAAAAATAGCAAGAGTGAATCACACCAAACAGAAAAACATAACGAAAATAAAACAAATAACAATTAAGTAAAAATAACACTCTAATCTATCACACCAGAAAATTTTAATGTTAACACGAAACTCAATCCCCGGCAACGGCACCAAAAAACTGATGCAGATTTTCATAACATGCAAATGTAGCAAGTGTACTAGCCGCAAAGTAATAAAGTGATGAGTGAGTATCGTTCCCACGAGGATTTGTTTTGCTAAGTCACTAATTTTTTCTACGTGTTTTCAAGTTGGGAGCAATCGAGTGTTGTGGATTGATGGGAAAATTTTAAACTAAACTAATCAAAATTATTCTAAATATTCAAAGCTAAATTATGAAAAGCAAGATTTTAAAACATGGATAAAATCAATTCAAACAAACGTAGGGTTTGACTTCATTCGGACTCTATGGGTAAACCTAAGGATTATCTAATTCCATATTCACATCATTGATTGTAAATCGAACTCTCTAAAGTATAAAATATACCTTTCAGGCTATATTTCTTACTCTTCCCCTATTAACTTCCGCACCCAACAAATGAAGACAATATGTCAAAGCTCATTAAGCACAAAGAATCTTAAATTGATTTCATTGAGTCTAAATCTATCTCTAGCATTTAATACTACAATGGTGATTACCCAAGAAGCTTAACATGAATTATTTCTCAATCTCATCAAGTTCATCACATAAAAACAAGAATTTCAGAATAATCACACAATCAAAGCAAAATCAGATGAAAATAATAACAATCAATTACTTAACCCATGGAATTCTGAATTACATCAAAACCCTAACCCAAAATGGGTTAGTTCATAGCTAAATCAACAATACAAACAAAAGAAACGAAAAACCCAATGTTCAACATAATGAAAATAAGAGAAAGGACAAGAGATCTCCCCAAATGACAAATCCACTAGTTTTAATCTCAAATCTTCACCCTTTTTCAATCAAAGTTTGCCCAAAATCAACCTAAGAAAATGAAAATAGTTGTTCTCTCTCTAAAAACGAACGACCCTTGCAAAAATGACTAAGTTTCGCTTTTATACCTAGCCCAAAAACCTAGGAAAATGCCTAAAAATGAAACTGTGTGTTTTGGAATTCGCATACTTCGCTATGGCGAAGAAGGATTCTCGCCGTGGTGACAAAGTGAAATAAACCCTCGTGTGCAACTCTCTTCACCGCGGCGAAGAACAAGCTTCACCGTAGCGAAGCTTCATGTGAAATTCTGAATTTACATAATTGCCTTCCGCTTGCTTCTTGCTTGAATCTTCGATCTTCGATGCTCTCCTCATGGAAACAAGCTTCATAGTGCTCCATTCTGCTTCAGAACTTTCCCAACTTCTGAGATCCGCTCATTTCTAAGTCGAAAAACTCCAATTCGCTCATTATTTGCAATAAATGTCCATTTTAGCCTGAAACACAAAATATAAAGAATTAAGTAGCAATTCAGGTCAAAATGAGCTAAGAAGTATCTGAAATCCGATTAAAAAGTCTAATAAAAACAGTATAATCCACGGATTATCAACTACAGATGAAAGAATTAGGGGACAAACGTAATGCTAGTGGAGTTCATGTTGATGATGAAGAGTTGTTGATGTATGTTCTGGATGGTCTAGGAGCTAAATATGACGCTGCAGTGGCTAATCTAACATCTAATATTAGTTGTACTATGTTTCAAGAGGCACAATTTCTATTACATAAGCACGAAATAAAACTGGGGAAACAAAACAGTGCTTTGTTTATCCTTTCATGATTAGATGTCTTCTGCTTTAATGGTTGCCAAGACTAGTAATACTAAAGGTGTTTCCTCACTTCCTCACACCTCGTCTGGAATGTCAATACAGAAACCCTCAAATGTCTTAAATCAGATGATGTCAAATTATCAAGCTCCTATAAATTTTTCTCAGCAAACTCAGAGTATGAGTTTTGGATCATCAAGGGTTCCTTATTATGGAAAAACACCTATATTTGTGGGACAACCTAGAAACTTAAAGCCTGGTTCTTATGCTACTAACCCTAAGTTGTTTGTTGGAGGTTTTGTTCCCTTTCACAAAGGCAGAGGAAGAGAACGTGGTTACTCTAAACCACGATTAATGTGCAAGGTTTGTGGTAAGGCAGGACATTTGGGTCTTTATTGCTATCATAGGTTCAACCATGAGTACCAAGGTTTTACAGCTACAACCTATAATAATCTAGGACAACCATTATCATACAACAACTCTAGACCTGCTCAACATGTTTTTCCAACAACTTCACATGCTTATACAGCTCCTGTAAACGAGCCACATCAAGCTTTATTTGCTAGAACTGGTGTACCTAGTCAAGTGTATAATTGTCATGTTGCAAACTTTCATGACTATTTAGCTCATGGAACTTTACAGATGAATCAATCCTCTACTAGTCCCTCATACACTACACAAGGATCTGTTCAATATCATCCTAATCTTTGTGTCTCTTCAGCTAAACCTGATGCTGCAACATCTTCAAGTCATAATGGTCAACTCTAGCCACACCTCAAATAGTTAAGGATCAGTCTTGGTATATGGATTTCGGGGCTTGCAATCATATGATGTTGAAGCTGGTAACATGTTGACAACTTCAAGTTATACAGGGGGCTCCATGGTGCAGGTTGGAAATGGTGAATCCTTACCCATAACTCATACATGTATGTTAATGCTGCCTTCCTCTAATTTTAATAGAATTATTCATCTCGGAAACATCCTTTTGTGCCTAAGATTGCCAAAAACTTATTAAGTATTTCCCAAATCACCAAAGACAATAATGCAACAGTTGAATTCTATTCTAACCACTGTTTGGTAAAGGATAGAAGCAGCAAATGCATCTTACTACAAGGGATAATTAAGGCTGGTTTATATCAGTTGGCTCTTCCATCCAGTGCTACCTCTCCTGCTGGTTTTTTAGAAGCTTCTGCATCAGTTTCTTCACCATAAGAGCATCCTTTAGTCTCGCCTATAGTTTCTCAAAATTTCCTAAATAATTCACACTATTATAGTACTGTTGCTTCAAATAAAATTCTTGACTGTAGCTCATCATCTAAATTACCTAGTTTAGCTTTACTTTGGCATGCTAGACTAGGACATCCTAGTGCTAAATCACTGCAGTATGTACTCAATAAATTGAATGTGAGATTTTCTGCTAATAATAAAGCATCTGTTTGTGAAGCATGTGTTTATGGTAAGTTGCGACAGTGCAGTTTTCCTGCCTCTAATTCTAGAGCCAAGTTTCCTTTAGAATTGGTTCACTCGGATCTCTGGGGTCTTACCCTTGTGTTGTCTACTGAAGGTTTTAGGTACCATATCATTTTTATGGATGATTACAATAGGTACACTTGGATTTATCCGCTTAAATTTAAATATGAAGCTTATGGTGTATTTTTTCAGTTTCATGTTTTTTGTAGAGAAACAACTAAATGCAAATTTAAGTGCCTCCAAACTGATTGGGGATGAGAGTTTAGGAGTTTTTCTAAGTATTTACAAGAGCATGGAATAATGTTTAGACACCCTTGTCCATACTATAATGTCCCACTTGAGGTACGTAGTTAAGATTTGATGAATGGCTTGAATGTTTATTGATTTATCCTCATTTGAGTCTGTATGTTGTTAATATTGTTTGGTTGACCCTTTGTTGAAAGGGGTGTATTGGTTTGGTTGAATGGTTGCCCTGAAAATTGGTAAGACTTGGCGAAATCTTGATGTTACAGTCTTTGCTGGGGCGAAGAAGAAGCTTTGCCGCAGCGATGAAGTGCTACAACCCCCGTGTAGTGGTGTGTGTTTCCTACAACATGCAATANAAGGCAAAGGAAGAGGATGTGGTTACTCTAAACCACGATTAATGTGCTAGGTTTGTGGTAAGCCATTACTTTCGGCTCTTCATGCTTAACATGTTTTTCCAGCAACTTCACATGCTTATACAGCTTTTGCAAACGAGCGACATCAAGCTTTATTTGTTGGAACTGGTGTACCTGGTCAAGTGTATAATGATCATGTTGCAAACTTTCATGACTATTCAACTCATGGAACTTTATAGATGAATCAATCCTCTACTGGTTCCTCCTACACTGCACAAGGATCTGTTCAATATCATCCTAATCATGGTGTCTCCTCAGCTAAACCCGAAGCTGCAAAATCTTTAGGACATAATGTTCAACTGTTAGCCACACCCCAAACAGTCAAGGATTAGTCTTGGTATACGGATTCTGAGGCTTCCAATCATAAAACTGCTAATGCTAGTAACATGTTGACAACTTCAAGTTATACAGGGGGCTCCAGGGTGCAGGTTGGAAATGGTGAATCCCTACTCATAACTCATACATGTTAATGATGCCTTCATCTAATTCTAATAGAATTATTCATCTCAGAAACATCCTTTGTGTGCCTAAGATTGCCAAAAACTTATTAAGCATTTCCCAAATCACCAAAAACAACAATGTGACAATTGAATTCTATTCTTACCACTATTTGGTAAAGGATAGAAGGAGCAAATTCATCTTACTACAAGGGATAGTCAAGGATGGTTTATATCAGCTGGCTTTTCCATCCAGTGATATCTCTCCTACTGGTTTTTCAGAAGCTTCTGCATCAGTTTCTTCACCGCAAGAGCATCCATCAGGCCCACCTGTAGTTTTCTCAAAATTTCCTGAATAATTTACACTATTATAGTACTGTCGTTTCAAATAAAACTCTTGACTGTAGCTCATCATCTGAATTACCTTGTTCAACTTTACTTTGGCCTGCTAGACTAGGACATCCTAGTGCTAAATCACTAAAGTATGTACTCAATAAATTGAATGTGAGATTTTCTACTGATAATAAAGCATCTATTGGTGAAGCATGTGTTTATGGTAAGTTGTAACAATGTAGTTTTCCTGCCCCTGTGTTGTCAACTGAAGGTTTTCGGTACTATATCATTTTTGTGGATGACTACAATAGGTACACTTGGATTTATCTGCTTAAATTGAAATCTGAAGCTTATGGTGTATTTGTTCAGTTTCATGTTTTTGTAGAGAAACAGCTAAATGCCAAAATTAATTACCTCGAAACTGATTGGAGAGGAGAGTTTAGGAGTTTTTCTAAGTATTTGCAAGAGCATGGAATAATGTTGAGACATCCTTTCCATACCTTCACCAACAAAATGGTCAAGTAGAAAGGAAGCATAGATTTATCACTGAGTTTGGTCTAGCTTTACTGGCTCATGCCTCCATGCCCTCAAAGTTCTGGTGGTCAGCCTTTACAACAAGTATCTATCTACTTAATAGGTTACCATCTTCTGCCCTGGAGTACACTTCACCTTTTCAGGCTTTATTTAATAAAGAGCCTCAATATAAAGAGTTGAAGGTGTTTGGCTACACTTGCTTTCCATATCTAAGACCATATCAAAAGCACAAACTATCCTATCACACAGAAAAATGCACTTTTCTTGGGTATAGTTTGTTGGAGTAGGTGCCCTAGAGCCAATCAATTATTGTAGAATTGACTCTTTGTAATAATGTTCATTAATCAATAAACGGCATTTTATTCTATATCACGTAAATCATTATTATTGCAATATGTATTGATATATGTCCTTAGAATGGTAGAACCGTGACGAGGGTATCAAGTGTTTCAAATCTTGATAGTGAGAACCATATCAAAAAAAAAAAAAAAGCCCACTATGGTGCCATTTTAAAATGTCCGTAGCCCCAGTTATTCTGAAGTAAGGGCACAGATAATACGGTAAGGCTATCATAGTGTTGAATGACCCTTTTGAAAGGCAGTGACTGATTTCACTTGTCAGGTTGTTTGGTGACAACCTGGTGCAACACATGGTTGCTTGCTGTAGGGGATACACTGTAGCAAGTTCACTGGACTGACCCACCAGAGATTCCATATGGATGGTAACCCCAGTGTCTATGGAAAAATCCTCTAACAATGGTTGGTGCATGTGATCCTTAGACTTGAGATCACCGGAGCGCCTTGTACACCGATTGGTGTTTAGTTTGACAACACTAGCCTAACGCAATTCTTTTCAGAGCTGTCAATACGGTGGTGATTGGCTGCATCAAGGAGTGTATCAAGACTATGGTGGATTGACAGAGATTCATCACTCCGAGTATGGGAGAAGTTATCTCACGGCGCAATTCAGTATATGGCAATGACACTAAAACTGTGGCCACAGTGGGATTGAGTTATTGCTCTATCCAGATTATAATACGGGTCATTGTCTAGAAACTGAATAAATAATATCGAGAGTAACCAAGGTTGACACTATTTCTATGCCTTTGTCTCGTCGAGATAACTTATGATGAAAGGATCTAATTGCATGGTAACCATATGTTGACAGGGCTACTTTGCTGAATCTGAATCTGAATCTATCTGGTGGCCATGTGCCTACAGGGGCCAATCTTGGTCTGTGTATTAGTGAGACGATTAATTGGTGTTAATCGCAATACTATACACGGCGATATGATGAGGACCTATGGGTCCACCCATAAAGACAATTTAAGATCCAAGAAGAAAGAAGGGCATTTTCATCTTTTAGACGAAAGGGTATTTTGGTAATTTCACAGTGCAATTAATTTGCTGAGGTCGTAGCCTTTATTTAATTTGTTAGAAAAATTAAATAAGTGAAATTACGCTTAAATGTGTGTTCGCACATATTTAAATATATATCATTATTGTTAAATGTTATATATTTATTTAAATATATATTAATTGATTTTAATTGAGATAATGATGGAAAATAAAATAAATCAAATTGGGAGTGTTTGGCAACATGGGGCGTTTGGGTTGGAGCCCAAGCCTATTCCGTATGGGATTAGGGCAAATTGTTTTTAATATAAAAAGGAAAAGTGTGTGATTTTAAAAAAAGAGGATTTTTCCTTTGAAAAATAAAACACACAGCAACCCCCTTTTGGAATACACTCCCACGGCAGAAAATTGGTTTAGCCTAAATCAATTTCAATTGATTTCTTTTCTTCTGAATCTTGAAGCCAAAGAGGATCTAGCAAATCCCTCTTTGGTTCTTTTGAGATTGTCTTCGTGTGGACTACGTGGGTTCGATCCTGCACTTGGATCGGCAGAAAAACGTTCAAAGACAATCGTGGTGGAGCCTCCAAACGTGCGTATGGTTTCTAAACACAGATTATTAATTTATACAGATTCTTGGTTTGATAAAATTGTAAAATTATACCCTTGATCTTGGCTCATGTAAACGATCTCTACATTAATTTTGTTTTGTTTCCGCTGTGTATACGGGACCGTTTACTAACATAGTTTGACTCACAAGGGCTACAAATGTATGTCTCCATCAGGAAGGATTTATGTAGTCAAACAAGTGAAATTTTGTGAGATTGAATTCCCTTTCAAAAGTAATTTTCAACAGCAGATGAGTGATTGTACCAATTCTAAACTTCCTATAAATCAGTCTTAAGGGACTCATTCATGGGAACTGCCTCATATGTTGATGATCGACGTGGTCCTCAGTCACCTCCTCAGCCTTCTCATGGTCTTGAATTGTCCAGTAATCCTTCTAACTCACACCAGGAACCAGCTCCTAATAACTCCTCTGTCCATCATAGTGTTGCACCTAACTCTTCATCACATCAAGCTAGTCTGAATCCCTTAGATATCACCTTTACTTTTGTGGAACCACAATCCTTGTCTATCACTTCTGTCAGTTCTTAGATCAGCCTAATTACTTCATATCAGATCGCCACAGTCAGCATGATGTGTCTGATATGTCACCAAGATTTGAATACAACTAGCCACTGTCTTATCATAATAGTCAGCAAAGTTTCTCTGGTATTCAACTTGATGTGTTACCATTAACAGCACCTGATGCATCTTCTATGCCTGATTCTAATTCTAATACAAACATTCACCCCATGCTTACAAGGTCTAAAACAGGTAGTCTCTAACCCAGTAGAAGGCATGCTTTGTTAGCCCAAGCATTCCTCTCTGCTCATACTATACTTAAAGAGCCAAAATCTGCTAAAGAGGCACTAAATATTCCTAAATGGAAAGTAGCCATGGACATAGAGTATCAATCTCTAATAAACATGTAGTAGGCAGCAAATGGATCTTCAAAACTAAACTTCATTCAGATGGGACCCTTCAAAAGTATAAAGCCAGATTAGTTGCCAAGGGTTTTCAACAAACCTCTGGCTTGGATTACTTTGACACATTTTCTCCAGTGGTTAAGGCAGCAACAATTAGGATAATTCTTTCCTTAGTTGTATATCATAATTGGCAGGTTCAACAACTTAATGTGAACAATGCATTCTTGAATGGTGAGCTTACAGAGACTGTCTACATGTTACCACCTGAACGTTTTTCTTATCACTCTAATCCACCATAGGTATGTAAACTAAGCAAGGAGCTGTATGGCCTTAAATAGGCTCCAAGAGTCTGGTTTGATAAGCTGAAAAGGGCTCTTTTAGCTTGGGGTTTTCTTAACTCTAACTCTGATGTTAGTTTGTTTTATTACAAAAATGGTTCTGATGTGCTTTATTTGTTAGTGTATGTTGATGATATCTTGGTTACAGGAAATAGCTCTCAGCATATTACTCAAGTAGTTCAGGATCTTAATGATAAATTTGCTCTCACAATCATGGGAGAAGTAAGTTACTTCTTGGGATTTGAAGTTAGCAGGAACAATTCTGGACTATTATTAACCCAGGCAAAGTATGCTCAAGAACTTCTTGAGAAAGCCAGCATGGCAAAGTGCAAACCATGCACTACTCATATGGCTATAGGCATAAGATTGGCCCGAGAAGATAGAGATCCCTTTAATCATCCTACTCTGTACTGTAGTATTATTGGAGGATTGCAATACTTGACCTCGTCCAGGCCTGTCATTGCTTTTACTGTAAACAAGTTGAGCCAATTCTTTCAAAATCCCACAACAGCCCATTGGATAGCCTGCAAAAGGGTATTGAGATACATCAAAGGGACCCTTTAGCATGGTCTCATGTTTAAAAGGCATAAACATTTTTAGCTTGAAGCCTATGCAGATGCTGATTGGGCAAGCGACATTAATGATCGGAGATCAACTAGTGGATATTTAGTTTTTCTTGGAGAAAATCTGGTTCAGTGGAGTTCCAAGAAGTAGAAAGTTGCCTCTCTGTCATCCACTAAAGTTGAATATCGGTCCTTGAGTCAGGCTACCACTAAAGTTGTGTGGATTCGACATTTGTTTAAGGAGCTTGGAATGGATTTGAAACAAGTCCCTGTTATCTGGTGTGATAACATGAGTGTAGGGGCCTTATCTTCTAACCATGTATTTCATGTCAAGACCAAGTACATCGAGATTAATGTGCCTTACGTTCATGTACTTGTTACAGAAAAACACTTGGCTGTGCAGTATGTGTCTACAGAATTTCATAAAGCTGATATTTTGACTAAGGCTTTACCTAGGAGTAGGTTCAGTATTCTACGGGACAAGTTAAATGTAGCTTTTGTATTGCCTGAGTAAACTGCTTTTCTTTTTTATGTTGTCCTCGTGTTTCTGATAAGTCAGTTTTTGTCAGCCTCCGATAGCTCTTGAATAGCAAGGGAATTAAATAATGGAGTATGTTTCATAACTAGTTCTGCTTATATGTGTGAAGTATTGTAATGAAGTATGGTTGTTGCTATTAAGTATGGTTAGTGTTGTTGCTAGTATGGTAATGAAGTATGGTTGTTGTTGTTAAGTGTGGTTCTGCTTATATGTTTGAAGTATGGTTGTTGCTGTTAAGTATGGTTAGTTTTGTTGCTTGATGACTAAACATATTTGCTTGATGACTAAACACATTGATCATAAGAGCAGTGGACTTCTTTGGTGACAGAGGAGTTTTTCTAGATCATAAGAGCAGTGGACTTCTTTGGTGACAAAGGATTTTTTTTCTGCATTTTCTATTCGTAGTGACTAAGATATTTTTGTGATGATGCATTTGGTGATGCCAATTTTTTATGACTGTTGTGATGTGATAAATGAGGTACTGAGGATGTTTGTGCGTTGATGCTGTGTAAATTAACAAAATAAGCAAGAACCCAATCCAGTTTACGGGAGTATATTGGATGAGGACAAGAAAGTAGTTCCTAAAATATCAGCCAGAAATAACCATCAGTTCAGCTCAAAGGGGAATATTGTGATAAAGACCAAAAGAAAAACTAGCTTTAGTTTAAAAGGGATATTAGTCATAGTGCTGGAATATCCTGGATATGCTTTAACAAACTCTTGGGTTTGTTTTGTAAATTCATAAAGTAGAAACGGTGCATTTTAGTTTAGCACTAATATAAACGTGTCGCGCCCTCTTTGTAATTCAATAACAAAAACGGAAGAGCTAAACAGCTTTATCTTCTTCCTTTTTGTCCAACTGAATTTCTCTCTACATTTTTTGTGTTCTTCATTTTCTGTTTTGAGTTGTTTTATGTTAGTTTCTCTTCATATAGACACAAACTTGTCAAACTGGTGGGCCAGCACCTCTAGCTAGGAACTAATGTCATTTAACCATGACACCTCATATAAGCCACCTTTCCTGGATGTCTGCCCTGAGATAGGCATATGGTGCATGGAGTTTTCACTTAAAGTCTTGAAGAGTTGCCATAACTCATGTTCGTCCATGTGCATAAATGTTCCTCCACAAAAGGCATCTACCATATTCATATGCCTCTTGATCAATCTATCATAAAAACTACGAACTAATTTTCTCTTAGGGACTGCGTGATGGAGACACTTCCTAAGCATTTCCTTTAAGCGTTCCCAACTTTCATAAAATTCATCGCCATCTAGTTGAGTGAAACTAGAGATGGCTCGTCTTATATTGTCAGTCTTACCTATAGAAAAATATTTTCATGTTGCATTTAGGCCCAATAGGTAATGGACCCTGCTACCAAAGAATTGAGCCATTGTTTGACTCGATCCTTAAGTAAGAATGGGAATAAGATTAAGTGCACCATATCCTCATTTACAATTGGAAGTCAAACCATGGAGCAAACCTCTAAAAATTCATCTAAGTGTTTATACAATTCCTCATTTAAAGTCCCATATTGTAATGGCAACAATTGGATAACACTAGTCTTAATCTCATAATGTTGGGCCTAAATGTTTGGAATAAGAATGTAAGAGGCAAATGTGTAGGCTGTGGGAATGAAATGCTAACTAAGGGGCATATGTTCAGGTGCGTGGTTATCACCCATCCGACATACCTGTTTTCTATTCCTCTTACAAGTACGTTTTATTTCTAGGTTCAAGGGTAATAACTCTTCCTAACACAACAGTCTAATTTGCATTCATCAATCAAGCACACAGGAGGCTCCAAAACAATCGTAACAAAAAGTAAAAGAAAAACAACTAAAAACAATTCATAGGAATTAAAATTCGAAATGCACAAATAAAGAAAATTAATAATTAATATAACTATATACAAATCCTAGAAAGCAAATTCAATTAGCACACATAAAGAAAATTAGAACTAAATATGCTATCACTCTAACTAGACAATCCACCCAACAATTAACACACAATCAACTAACTAAAACTAACTATCAAATAAAAAAAAATTAATATTAACAAAAACTAGATCCTATGAACAAAAACAAGGTTTGCAAAAATTAAAGGCAATACTTACTAATTACTAACTATTACTTTAAACATGCAAATTAACACACAATTTAATAACTGCAATTAATCAAAACTAGTAACTAAGTCCTATAATTAAAAACAAAAGATGCAAAACTAGGAAAAATCTATCAACTAATAAACTACCACAGAACTAATTTACTATTAATCAAAAGAACTAAAACTAAAAAGTTAAGAGAATTTCACAATCGAGTCGTGTTAAATCTTTAATGCTCATGACATGCTGCGGTGTTTTTCCAATTGCAATCTTCCTGCAAAATAAAGACATATACTAATGAAACTATTCGAATGAAAATAAAATAACCTAAAAAGAAAATAATTAACCAAAAATAACGAGAGACAAACTGAAAAGGAATACAGAAACACTCAAACAAATAATTCACCCAAACAAATAATCAACCAACAAGAAAACAAAAGTAAAAATAACAAGAAACTAAAATAAACCTATGATAAGAACTAATGACTACCCAAACACACACAAGTCAAAAACATGTTGCTCCCCGATAACGGCACCAAAATGTTGTCAAACCGGTCATCACGACCACAAAATTAATCCTAATTACCACAGTAGCTACCAGCAGCGTTGAATCCTCTAGGAGAAAAACTAAGGCAAGTTGATTGATTAAAACTAAGGAAACTAAATGTAAGAATTTAAGAACTTAAAATTGATAACGAACTAAAACTTAATATTAAATGTACTGCCCTTTTAGATTCAGTTCGACCCTAGACTAACTCCCACAATTTCTCTCCTCTAACTCTTAGACCTCCTAACCTACAAGGGTAGGCAAATCATAAAATTGTCTTTCGAAAATCTAGGTATAATCTATCATGTCTCTCTACTAATTTAATCATAGTGTGATTGGTTAAAGACTATATCTAAGTATAATCTATCATGTCTCTCTAATGACTTAATCAGAGATCAATTGGCTATAGACTATCATCGATTAACCAAAAGCTCTACAAATTAATACCACTAGTTGGTACAACACTAACGAGTACAATCTGCCAATGTGTATCATCCAATCAACCAACTACACAACAAATGAATTCAAAGTACAAACGATATTGAATGCAATTAAAGCTTGATTGCAATATGAAATTGAAGCAATTGGAAGCAATAATCAACATCCAACATTCTCAGACTAACATTCATCATGCAATCAATTTAATTTCAACATATATACTCAAAAGACACTATCAATTCAACAAGTTATGTATCCAAATCATATTAAAGTAGTGAAATCAACTAACGAAAACAAATACATTAAATACAAAACACTTAACCAATTGGCCAAGGTCCAGATTCAGTCCAACTAGTCAAGAGTTTTCATGAAGAGGAGCCATGGTTGTCAATCTGGGTCTGGCCTACACCGTCACGAGAAATTGGTAGCTTAGCCGCTCATGGTGGTGTCGATGGTAGTTGGAAAATCGGGAATGGTGCTGATCATAATGAAGAGTGAGTAATGGACAACAAGATGATGTGCTTTGTGGCTTAAGAACATCAAGGAATATCAAGAAGATGAAAAGTCACAACTCGCCGGATTTTGGTGGCTTCCAATGGCTTCTCGTGGTAGTTTCCGATGGCCGGTGGCGAAATGATGATCTGAACCAATTAGAAGGTATAGTGCTGGGGAGTAAGGATCAGTAATTAGGGAGTCAAAACATTACCGAAAAGTGAGCGAAATCATGTCAAGAAGGTGAAGAGTCGTCGGAATGCAAAGAGACACAACTCATCGGAATGAGCTGGATCGATGCCAAAATGAGCTTGGGAAGGTGGGTTGTCGCTCAAGAAAGGTGACTTAGGCCAAGAGGAGATGAACCGTCGAACAAAAATTGTGGAAGATCACCAGAAGTCGAAGAAACACGAAGTGGGAGGCGAAACATCGTTGGCTGAAAGTGGGAACGACACCAAGATGGAAATAAGAGGTGGATCAGTGCAAGGAGAGGTCAAGGGTTGCCGAAATCTATTGAGAGATTAGGTGATGGCAGTTGGCTACTAGTATTCGAGCAACTCTTTTCCTTTTATAGAAATCTTGGCAAATTTCCATTTGGTCCTTACATGATTGAAAAGTGACCAAATCAACCCCAAGAAAATATGACAATTTGACCCTTAACAACATAAAAGAGACAAAATCAGCTCTAATCAATAAACCACACCCTAGTATCAACTTATACAATCTCAAAAATCATTTCAAACATGCAAAATTCGTAAGAAAACATTAGAATGTGAATTTTCATTCATAAATTCATAAATTGTCTCAATATAATTTCAATTAAATCATAACAAATGTATTTTAATCATCTTAATAAAGTCATTTTCATGACTCTAACATATAAGTCAAATATTTCCAAGGATCAAGGATGTAGTTGAAGATAGAATTAATGGTTGTTTAATTAACGAGAAAATTAATTCGGCCTATACCTTGTGGAAATGAACTGATAAATTTCTAGTCAGTTGATTGTTAGCTTTGATATCTGAAGGCATGTTTAGGACTATTTCAAAATGTCAATATTCCTTAGAAATCTGGTTTACACTTGGAAAAAAGTTTATTATTGACTCGACGGCAAGGGCACTACACTTGAAAAATTTGCTTCAAAATGTTAATAAGGATAATTTGAACATGAGTGAGTATGTCAGAAAAATGAAAGGAATAACTGATAGTCTATTAGCTAGTGGTCAGATTGTTTCAGAATAGGATTTGCTCCACACATATTAAATGGATTAGGTCTTGAATATGATGTTGTGGTTGTTAATCTTACATCAAGAATTGAATCTAAGAATGATCTAGTTAAATTGCAAGAAGCTAAATTCTTACTACAAAAATATGAAATAAGGTTGGACAAATTTAATCTATTGAGCTTTCTAATAGTTAAGTTAACACTGCTACTACAGTCAACACTCGAACTACTTCAACATCTAGTGTTGGTCAAAATGGATCAACTAGTTCTTTTAATCTATCCTATAATTTTGTTCCTTCATTGAACACAATTGGAAGTCCACAACTTAGTCAAACTGATCTTGTTCCTACTGTACAATTAGGATAGTTTGATTCTAATGCTCAAGTTTGTCAGATGGCACAAATTGATTCTAATGGTCAGTTTCGGTCTACTTTTGGTAAGTATAGGCCTGCTTCATTCAATGATTTTGGCAAAGGCCAAGGTCAAGGCAATGGCAGAGGCAAACATGTCTGCCAAGTTTGCAATAAAATTGGACATACTGCAATCCAGTGCTATCAAAGATTTAATTTTGCTTATAATGATGATTTGCAAATTGTTGGTTCTCCAAGTCATTGGGGAACTCCTAATAATGCACATCAAAACTATGGTGTTTTCAGTGTACCAAGCCATCAAGTGTATCATCTCTATTCAACTGCACAAGGTCCTGGTGTTAGGAAATGATCTAACTCATGGCAGCGGAAAACAAAACTTTTAAAGCATAGATCATTTCCTTTAAACCAAGATTAGGGCACAGATTATACAGTTTATATGTTAAATCAAAAATCTACAGTAATATGAATGATCAAAGTAAAGTTTAGAGTTCATACGCATGTTTGGAGGCTCCTTCAAACTTGTCTCTGAATCTTTTCGCTACCGATCCAAGAACAGGATCGAATCAGCGGTAATCCACACGAAGATAACCCAAAGACCTAAAGAGGGATTTGCTAGATCCTCTTCAGCTTCAAGGACAAAATCAAGAATCAAACAAACTTTGATTCAATGAACCAAGGTGGCATGAGACTTGGGAGAGGGCTGTGATTTTCTTTCAATGAAAAGGTATTGAATTCTTGTTTTATTTCTCTCTTTTTCCTCTTCTTGTAAAATCACAAAAAAAATGCACTTATATAGTGCACATGAAACCCTATTCCAATAAAGAATAGGCTTGCGCTTCAACCCAAACAGCCCTTACATCCAAACACTCCCAATCATGATATTTTATTTTGATTATTATTATTCCAATTAAACTCAATTAATATATTTATAAAATATATTAACATTTAGTAATATTAATAATCCATTTAAATATATGCGTACATATATTTAAATATAATCTCACTTATTTAATTTTAATATTAATTGAAATATAGGCAACAGCCTCAGCAAATTTAATTGCACTGTGAGATTACCAAAATATCATTTTGCCCTAAAAGACGAAAACGCCCCTTGCACAAACTGATTCTTAAATTATCTTCTATGTGTGTGACACATAGGCTCCTCATCATACCAACAGTGAGTAGTATCGTGATTAACACCAATTAATCGTCTCACTACACACAGACCAAAATTGGCTCCTAGCAAGGCATCATGGCCACCCGATAGATTCGGATTCAGCAAAGTAGCTACCTGTCAACGATATGGTTACCGTGCAATTCGATCCTTTCATCATACGTTATCTCGACGAGACGAAGGCATAGAAATAGTGTCAACCTTCGGTTACTCTCGATATTATTTATTCAGTTTCTGGACCAATGACCCGTATTATAAACTGGATAGAGCAACAACTCAATCCCACTGTGGCCACAGTTTTAGTGTCATTGCCATATACTGAATTGCGCCGTGAGATAACTTTCTCCCGTACCCGGGAGTGATGAATCCTCTGTCAATCCACCATAGTCTTGATACACTCCTTGATGCAGCCAATCACCACCGTATTGACAGCTCTGAAAAGAACTGCGTTAGGCTAGTGTCAAACTACACCAATCGGTGCACAAGGCGCTCCGGTGATCTCAAGTCTAAGGATCACATGCACCACCATTCGTTAGAGGATTTGTTCCATAGACACTGGGGTTACCATCCATATGGAATCCTCTGGTGGGTCAGTCCAGTGAACTTGCTGCGGTATATTCGCCTACAACAAGCACCCATGTGTTGCACCAGGTTGTCACCAAACAACCTTGACAAGTGAGATCAGTCACTGCCTTTCGACAGGGTCGTTCAACACTATGATAGCCTTACCGTATTATATGTGCCCTTGATCAGAATAATATTGGGGCTACGAATGTTTCTAGAATGGCCACCATATATGCTCATAGGGTTCTCACTATCAAGATTTGAAACACTTGATACCCTCGTCACGGTTCTACCATTCTAAGGACATATATCAATACATACAACTATGGTTTACATGATATAGTAGATAATGCCTTTTATTGATTAATAAACATTATTACAAAGAGTCAATTCCACAACAATTGATTGGCTCTAAGGCACCTACTCCAACGCCTAGTTCCTCAACTTTTCCACCACCGCAAAAAATTTATGGCAATGCCATGATACCAATCCAATCTTACTACAATTCTAGTGTATTCAGTGTACCCAATCACCAAGTCCAGGTGCCTAGTCGAGCTCATTTTACTATACGGACTATACAGACCACTAGTCAAATGCAATGCGTTGGTCAGAATTCAAATCTATCATCCCTTGCTCCTCACTTAGCTCTAGTTAATTCAACCAATGATGTGTTAGTTTTAACATCCTCATCAAGTACCACTCAAGATCTTATCTAGTACATGTGTTTTGGAGCTACAGGCCATGTTACATCTTATTTGACTCAACTAAATGCTAGCAAGGATTATGACAACTTTAAGTAGGCAGTGGTGAGTTTCTTCACATTTCTCATAATGGTTTTGCTTATTACCCAGCAAATTGCAATCTAAAAGTTTGCATTTGAAAAATGTCTTATGTGTACCCAGAATAACCAAAAACCTACTTAGTATCTCTAAGTTCACGAAAGGATAATAATGTTATGGCATAATTTAATGCTTATTATTGTGTTGTAAGGAACAAAAGCACCAAAGCAGTCTTACGACAATGACAGCCTAAAGCAAACCTGTATTAGTTGACCCTTCCATCTAATTTGCCTTCTCTATCTTCATTTTCTACATTGTCTACTTCATGCCAGAATACTTCTCACATTGCATCAACCTCTGACATTTCATATAGGAATAAAGAATGTACTCATACTAGTAGAGCTCCTACTTCGTGTGATAGTCATAGCCTACTTGAGAATTCATTGGTTTCTCAGAACGCTTGTAATACAAATAAAGATGTTTCTGTTATTTATGCTGTTTGTAACTCTAAAAATAAAAAATGTCATTTGTCTCTTGTATTTGATAATTCTTTTTCTAAGTTTGGAAATCCATAGTGTATTATGCCATATGTTTACATGACCAATAGCAATAGTAGTAATTCTATGCTCTAGCACATGCGGTTGGGGCATCCTCACTCTATAGTGTTATAGAAAATTATGACTGGCATGTTTAAAAATATTTCTTCCATCTCAAAACATGTTTCATTAGTTCTTTTTTGTGATGTCTGTCATTTAGGAAAGATGCATCAAAAAAGTTTTCCTGCATCAAATTACAGAGCTACTACTCCTCTTGAATTGGTTCATAGTGATCTATGGGGGCACATTGGCCATAACTGAAGGCTTTAGATACTATATTCAGTTTTTGGATGACATTAGTAGATTTACTTGGTTGTTTCCCCTTAGATCTAAAGTTGAAGTTAAGTCTATATTTGTTAAGTTTCATCATTTGGCTGAAAGGCAATTGAATTGCAACCTAAAATGTCTTCAATCTGACCAAGGAGGAGAATACAAAATTATAATTCCATATCTCACTAGTGAAGGTATTGAATTTAGGCATTCATGTTCTTATGTTCATTAACAAAATGGTTGAAGTGAAAGAAAGCATTGGCATCTAGTTGAAACAAGACTTACCTTACTAGCTCACGCATCCATGCCTTTGCATTTTTGGTGGCTTGCATTTGAAACAGCTACTTTTCTTATCAACATAATACCTTCGATTATTTTAGATAACATTTCACATTTTCAATTATCGTTCCATAAACCTCTGCTCTATTTCACTCTTAAAGTGTTTGGTTGTCTTTGTTTTCCCTTTCTTAGAGTGTTTAACAAACACAAATTTAGCTTTCATTCTTCTAAATGTGTTTTTGTGGGGTATAGCTTAGTTCATAAAGGATGCAAATGTCTCAATTCTTATGGAAAGATTATTATTACTCTTAGTGTCAAATTTAATGAGTATGAGTTTCCTTTTTCAACTGGTTTTACCCACCAACATACCTTCAGTTTCAACCTCTAAATCATTTGCCTATTCTAATCCCTCTAGCTTACTTTTTCTCTCTTTAGTTGCTAATGGCTCTTTTGCAGTAAGATGTTATCAGACAAAGTCTTATCCAACAGTTGGTAAGATAAGTTCTCCCATAATGTTTCATTATTCTTCAATTCCTATATTTTCATCACTCACTCTTCAATCATCTAATTTTCCTACACAAACCTTTTCATTTAGTACTTAACACATAAATTCCCATGCCAATACAGCAGTCTCCTCAAATTTAGCACATTCTGAGTCTGTGATATCAAACCATTCTATTTGATCATTCAATGTCCATTTGTCCTATTGAAGTTGATTTGTTCACATCAAAGTCCTCAGTCATTCCTAGGTAGTTAGCTACCAACATGAATATCCACCTCATGATAACAAAAGCAAAAACAACAACTAATCTAAAAATGAGTGCAGCCTATAACAGACCTAGCCATATCGCTTTCACTACTATAAGATAAATTGTTCCTAAACCAGTGTCAGCTACTGAAGCCTTTACTTCACCTGAATGGAGATAGGCTATACAAACTGAGTATGATGCTTTGATTGCATGATAGACTTATAATTTTATATTTTTATTATCCTTGCATTTAGTTTATTTGGCATGTTTAATATCTTATGGTGCCTACTTGTGATGATTTTTATGTATAAGGCATTTGTGGTTAAGAGTTAGTAAAATATACTTAAAATCAGAAGTTTCCAGCATTTTTACTTTTGGATGTTTTGGGCTATTTGCAGATTTTTGATGGACTTGGAGTTAAGTTTGGTTTTCGAACCATCTATGAAGTTAAAGTAGACATCTTAAGCTTTCCAATTAGGATGGCATATCCAGAGGAGATTCGTTTGGGCCTCCAATTGTTGGTGTAAAATCGAGCTGAAAACTGAAATCGAATCCCAATTGGAGTGATTTCTATCCAATCAATGGAGCTTTAAAAGGGTGTAATTGGAGCTTCTGAAACTCAAATGAGATGATTCAAAAGCCCAAATTTAAGTACACATTCTGAACTACATTCTTATAAAGGGGCTAGTCAGAAGCTCGTTGTCTATCCAAAACGCCTAGATTATAGGCTTTAGCCTAGAAGCTTAATCCTTAGCTGATTTGGATTATTATTGTATGGTTCGTATACAGACTTGGTCCAACTCAAGAGGGAGTTCAATAAAAGTCTAGAGGGCTAGAAATTCATGTGTAATGAGCTAGATTTCACTTGCACAAATAATGCAGTTTGAAGAGAGAGAAGAAGTGTTTTCCTAAAAGGGTTTAGTTATTTGCCTAATTTTAGGAGTTGGCCTTTAAAGGGAACCTTTATAATTTTCTTAGAGATGGAAAATAGAATTTTTAGGATGCAGGGTTTTGGAGGTTGGAGACAAAACGCAATTTTATTTTTCCTTTTCTTTGTGCCTTTCATCTCATCATGTCGAGCTAAATTCTTTAGTTCGATTCAAGGAAACTCCAATCCGGTTAGCATAATGTGAAACTTGTACTTAATCTTAGTTATTCTTCTATTCATATATTTGTTTCTTTGTTTTTTATTATTATGGTTGCATGATTTAATTGATTAAAGAGGCCTGTTATTGATTGATTGTGTGATTGATTGCAAAAACTATTTGTAATCTTAATTGTTATAATATTCAGTTAGAGTAGTAATTAAGCAAACAATTGTGATCCAAGCTTCGTTTGATTGTTTAAAAGAACATGGAATGAATTAAATAATTGAGCTTGTTCGATTGTTATTCATTTTAACTACTTCCTAATTCATAATGCTATTAGTAAATTCATAAGGATTGGTAATACAAGTGGTTATGATAAGAATTAATTTGTGTGCTGGGCTCAGATTAATAAACTTAGGAAGATAAGATTGTCTGGCTTCTTGATAATCTTTAGTTAAATATCAATTAAAGAATATATATATTAGAAGTCAGTGATCATTTGCAACCATGGGTAATTTTCCTTGAGTCGAAAGCATTTTTTTATTGAATTCTTTTTACTTAATTCTGTGTAGTAAATTACTCTGTGTCTATAATTTTCGAAGTAAAATTTCCCCCTTTTATTTCATAATTCATTGTGATGTTAATTAGGTAATCTGATTGGCTAGTCTATATGGATCGCCTGTACTTATTGTGATTACAAGTTGTGAGTAGATAATTTAATTTGGTTGCACTCGGCATGTATCATTGCAAATAACACCTAGACACTTTGGCCTTTCTCCTCTAAGATGAATATTGTAGGGAAAAAATGGTATTCAAGACTAAGTTTCATGCTGATGGAACCTTACAAAAATATAAAGCTAGGTTAGCCGCCAGGTTTCTAGTAAATTCTTGGTTGATTATACTTCGAAACCTTTAGTCCAGTGATCAAACCTTCTACAATCAGGATCATCCTCACTTTGCTACCACCTATAATTGGATATTCAGCAAGTGGATGCAACAATGTTTTCTTGAATGGTGACTAAATGAACAGTTTATATGCAGCAACTTCTTGGCTTTGTTAATCAGCTCAACCATCATATGTCTGCAAACTCAATAAGGCCTTATGATCTTAAACAAGCACCAAGGACCTGATTTGATAAGTTGATCAAAGAAGCACTTGTGAGCAAAGGTTTTCAAAACTCTATCTCAGACTCTAGTCTTTTGTGCACAACAAGCTACTCAGGTAACATCTATCCTTATTTATGTTGATGATATTCTTCTTATGGATCAATATTGCTTTCATCATTGTTGGTAAGGTCTTAAAGATCATTTGCCTTAAAGACCCTTGGTTCTCTACATTATTTTCTTGGTCTAGGTCACTAGAACATCTGCTAGAATTCATTAAAATAGTTTAAGTATGCTATTATTTGCTTTCCAAAACTAAGATGTCTAAAGCTTATTCTTGTTCTACTCCTATGGCTCTGGGCACCAAGCTCTTCCCTGTAGACATTTGCTCTCTTTGAAAATCCCAGCTTGTACAGGAGTACTATAAGATCATAATATTTGGCTCTCACCATACTAGATATTAGTTTTGCAGTCAACAAGCTCAGTCAATATCTACAAGCTCCAAGACTTGCATGGCAAGCTGCAAACGAGTATTGAGATATCTCAAAGGACATTAACTATGGTCTATTATTTTGACCAGCAGCTTTTTTATACATAGAGTGCTATGCTATGCAAACTAAGGTAGTAGTTTTGAAGACAAGAGTCAACTAGTGGTTATTATGTTTATCTAGTACCTAACTTGATTCAATGGAATTCTAAGAAGTAGAAAGTAGTAGCCATCTTCCACAGAAGTTGAGTATAGAGCATTAGCTTATACAGCTACGAAATGCCTAGTTGCAAGCATTTTCTCTGAGTTAGGTCTGAAACTTAATAGATCTTCTGTGTTTGGTGTGATAATGTATACATGGGCTTTGGTAGCAAATACAGTTTTCCATGCTGAAACCAAACATATAGAAATCGATGCTCACTACAAAAGAGAGCATGTTTGCCAAGAACTTGCAATTCAGTATGTTCCTTCCAGTTGCAAATTGTTGATATTTTAACCAAAGCACTATTAGCTACTAAAGTTGCTGCATTAAAAAGAAGTTAATATAGTTAGGGTGATAAAGATGAAAATTGTAATGGTGATGTTCAAGCTAAAGTGATTTCTTGTTCTATTCAAGTTGTTAAGAGATAGCTAAAGGTGTAATGAGCATAATGATTGTGGTGTTAATGTTTATGTTTATGATCTGCTAGCTTGGCTCATAGCCTTTACAATGGCTATATGAATAAAGTTTGCTGGTGTTAAATGGTTACGCTGGTGTTCAATTCTGTGCAGTTGGTGTTAGGGTGTTGTGATGTTAAAATTGTTTTGGTGTGCTAATGTTAATGTTGGAATAGGTGCCCTAGAGCAAATCAATTATTGTGGAATTGAATCTTTATAATAATGTTTATTAATCATAAAAAGGCATTATCTACTATATCATGTAAATCATAGTTGTATGTATTGATATATGTCCTTAGAGGTAGAACCGTGACGAGGGTATCAAGTGTTTCAAATCTTGATAGTGAGACCTATGATCACATATGGTGGCATTCTGAAATGTCCGTAGCCCCAATATTATTCAACCAAGGCACAAATAACAGTAAGGCTATAGTGTTGAACGACCCGTCGAAAGGCAGTGACTAATCTCACTTATCAAGGTTGTTTGCCGACAACTCTAGTGCAACACATGGGTGCTTGCTATAGCAATTCACTGCTGACCCACCAAGAGATCCATCTAGATGGTAACCCAATGTCTATAGAACAAACCTCTAAAAAATGGTGGTGTATGTGATCCTTAGACTTGAGATCACCGAAGCACTTTGTGCACCGATTTGTGTGTTGGACATAGCCAACGTAGTTCTATTCAAGCTGTCAATAGGTAGTGATTGGCTACATCAAGGGTGTATCAAACTATGGTGATCGATCGAGGATTCATCCACTCCTAGGTACAGAAAGTTATCTCACTACGCAATTTAGTAAATGGCAATGACACTAAAGTTGTGCCACAGTGGGATTGAGTTGTTGCTCAATCCAATTTATTATTCCGTCATTGGTCAGAAACTGAATCACAAACATATCAAGGTAACTGAGGTTGACACTATTTCTATACTCAGTCTCGATGAGATAACAAATGATGAAAGGATTGATTGCACATAACCATATCGTTAATATAGCTATTTTGCTGAATCTAAACCTATCGGGTGGCCATGATGTCTTGCTAGAGGTCAATATTGGTCTATGTGTAGTAAGACGATTAATTGGTGTTAATCGCGATACTACCATTGTCGTATGATGAGGAGCCTACAGGTCACACACTTAGAAGATTATTTAAGAATCGTTTTTTTCAACGGTATTTCGTCTTTTAGGATGAAATGGTATTTTAGTAATCTCACAGTGCAATTAAATTTGCTGATGTTGTTGCCTATATTTAGTTTTATATTAAAATTAAATTAGATATTATTTTAATATAGTACACTATATTTAAATGAATTATTATTATTAATTTAATGTTAATTTATTTTATAAATATATTAATTGATTTTAATTATAATAATAATTAATTAAAATAAAATACCATGAGAAGGGTGTTTGGATACAAGGGTGGATTAGGGTTAGAGCCCATGTCTATTCCTTATAGAATAGGGTTTTAACAATGCACTATATAGTGATTGTGTTAAAGAAAATTTTAATTTTTCATTCATTATGGAAAGAATAGAGGCACCCTCTCTTTCCCTTCTCTCTCACGTTTCCCTTGGTTCTTGAATCAAACTTTTTTCTTTGATTTTCAAGTTGATTCTGAAGCCAATAGAGGATCTAGCAAATCCCTCTTGGCTCTTCGGATTGTCTTCGTTAGGGGTGAGCACAGTAGTGGGTAGAACTGGAAATTGCGAGTAGAACCAAAACCTACCCGAAACCGACATTGTGCTGGTAGGTTCTTGTTCCATTTTTTTGGAACCAATACTGTGCAGTTCCAGTTCCTTTCCTACATGTAGAGGAACTGGACCGGAACCTGCAACTGGTACCTTGTTTTGGAACCTGGACTGAAAAAATATCTGTGAAGAATGGGGGGTTTATTGTAATTTTACATATAGAAAATTTTAAATGAAAAGTTAGATTTTTACAATAACCAATTAAATGAATATACAATTTACTTATTACATATAAACTACACCATATAAAAAAACTTTAATATTTATAATATATTAAGATTAAGTTTGATTAATTAAGTATATGATTGGAATTATGACCAATTAAGTGTTTTAATGTTATTAAATAATTATTTTTGAATAAAATAGTATATTTGATTGAATAATAATATAATATTTAGTTATTTACTTTAATTATTAAGTTCTAAGTATATCATACATTATAGTTAAATGTTCTTAATTAATTATAAGTTTTAAATTTAAAATATGATATAATTTAATTAATTATAACTTACTTTATAGATTTTGTATATATTACTTAATTAATTATAACATTACATTTAAACAATGATTACTAATTAATATAACATCATATAAACACATTAGTACAATACTTAATTATTATTAGAAATTTAATTAATTATAATATACATTAAGATTTTAGATGATTACTTTTCATTATAACATTCATTATAGTATGATCACATAATTAATTATAACATTACATAATTAAATAATTACTTAATTAATTATGGCATCATATTATAAACACTAGTAATTTACTATATTAACACAATACTTAATTAAATGATTAGAAATTTAATTAATTATAACATTATATTATAAATTTATAGTATGATTACTTAATTAATTATAACATTACGTTATAAACGAATGATTAGTTAATTAATTATAACATTTTATTATAAACATTAGTACAATACTTACTTAAATTATTAGAAATTTAATTAATTATAATATTACATTAAAGATTTATAGTATGATTACTTAATTCATTATAACATTACATTATAGTTTGATCACGTAATTAATTATAACATTATATAATTAAATGATTATTTAATTAACTATGACATTATATTATAAACATTAGTAATTTCCTACACTAGCACAATACTTAATTAAATGATTAGAAATTTAATTAATTATAGCATTACATTATAAATTTATAGTATGATTACTTAATTAATTATAACATTCTATTATAAACATTAATACAATACTTAAATAAATGATTAGAAATTTAATTAATTAAAATATTACATTATAATTAAATAATTACTTAATTAATTATAACATTACATTATATTATAATCACTTAATTAATTATAACATTACATAGTTAAATGATTACTTAATTAATTTTAAATTTATAACATTACATTATAAACATTAGTAATTTACTACATTAATATATTACTTAATTAAATGATTAAACATTTAATTAATTATAGCATTATATTATAGATTTATAGTATAATTACTTAATCAATTATAATATTCTATTATAAACATTAGTACAATACTTAATTAAATGATTAGAAATTTAATTTATGGTATGATTATTTAATTAATTATTTTTGTTTTGGTTTTGATTGAGGAATTTTATTTGCATTGTGATGAATTGATTGAATTCAAGTGTTGCCTATAGATTAGAGGATTTATGAGTCACAATGGACATAAATGAATGAGTAATCAAAATTTGTTAGGGGTGTATTTGTAAACTTTTAAGGTATTTTTGTCATTTTTTAAACGGTAATTTATTTTTGCACAGGGTACTCGGGAAAGGAACCGGAACCTACATTTTAGGTTTCGGTTCATTGAATTTACTATGCGATTCCGATTCTGGTTCCTTTTTTTGGGAACCTGCACTGTGCGGTTCCGGTTCCCCCAAAAATGCAGGGTACCCGGAACTGCTCACCCCTAGTCTTCGTGCGGTTCTACGTTGAATCGGTAGCGAAGTAGATTAAGAGACATTTCAAGGAGTCTCCAAACGTGCGTAAAATCTCTGATTCTTGTCTGGATTAATATTATTTTGTGCAAGATTTTGATTTAAGATGTAAACTATATAATCTATACCCGGATCTTGGCATAAAAGGAATCGATTCATCCTTTTAATTTTTGTTTTTTCACTGCGTTGGGTAGATCGATTCCTAATAGTTAAAATTGTTTTTTTGCTGGTGTTCAATTCTATTGCAGTTGGTGTTAAGGTGTTGTTGATGTTAAAAGTATCTGTTGTCGGTGTTTAATTCTATTGCAACTGATGTTAAATGATTTCTGCTGAAATGATTTTTCTTGTTGCTGGTGTTTAATTCTGTTGCAGCTGGTGTTAAATGATTTCTGCTGAAACGATTTTCAAGTCTAAGCATTTTTTATTTTTGGTTCTGCTGATATTCTGATACTTGAAGGATTTTTCTTTTTTTAAGAAAGGTCAACCTGAAACTGGAAGTCCAGTTTAGCTTGGGGGGGAGGGGGGCTGTTGAACATACTTCATTATGGAGTGCAGCCTAATGTCACGACCAGCCTGCTTGCTGACTCAAGCATGCTGCACGTTCACGTTGCTTACTGATTAAGTAAACTTCCGGGTGAAGCAGACTTAAGAGTTAAGTTAACTTAATAGCTAAGTTAACGACTCAGCAGCTAGGTTCGGCGACTAAGCACCTTCGTTTCCAAGGTTGCACAAATACGCGCCACCCACGAGCTTCGTTTCCAAGGTTGCACACATGCGCGCCACCCACGAGCTTCGTTTCCAAGGCTGCCCCAATGCTTGACACCCAAGGTTTTCTAATGCTAAAGCATGTAGCTTACTCATACATTTATTTGAGGAGCTTGAGCCTATAAATAGCCAACTCCACCATGTAAAGTTCATAACTTGAATCCGATCAATATACAGAGTTTATATTTTCTCTATACTTCTCTCTCGTTTATAAGCTTTTAGCCTGTGAGTTTGTGTGAGCGTTAGGCTGCTTAACTCATTTCCGACGAGTTAAGGCCGCATGAACTTAGCAAAGAAGTTAAGTGCGTGACACTAAGCTGTTTTGATTTACTTTGAAGACTGAGGCCTTAATATGTTGTCGTTTTGACTAAAAATATTGCTGCGATTACAAAGTCAAACTGCTGTAGTTTTTAAGCTGATAAGTTTAGTTATAAAACTGTCATTGTACTTTCTTTCCTTTAGGTAAGTTGCTAAGTCAACTAATAAAATTTTAGTTCGATTTACTCTCAATTTTTCTCTCAATCCCTAGGTTTCCGAGTCGTGTGGCAGTGGTGCAGTTCTTATCAATCATATGTACTTAGTAATATATCTCATATATGTTTAAGGGAGTAGAACTTCTCCAAAATCATTTATCAGAAGCAGTACTACATCACTAACTCTTTCTCATAAACTTTCTCTCATAACCCTGACGTGGTAATTCGTAATTGATCAGCTCACAATTAATTAGTGGGACCTAAGTGTGATTCATTATAAACTGATCAATTGCAAGCTATAACGTCAGGATTGTGAGAGAAGGTTTATGAAAGAAAGTTATTAGTGTAGTATTATTCTTTATCGAAATACTTTTTTTCTTCCTTACTAAATTTTATTTTATACATATGTGTATTTATTGTATTTTTTTATCTTAAGCATTAATGTAATGCTAGTTCATTATTTTTAAAATAAATAATATATATAATATAATATAATTTATTAATATATGTAATTATGTATAGATGAGATGAGATATTTATAACACCTTGTGTTTGTTTTATTATTTTAGGTAGGATTTTTGAAAAAGTTGAGTTGGGTGGT
This sequence comes from Pistacia vera, assembly GCF_008641045.1. NCBI lineage: Eukaryota > Viridiplantae > Streptophyta > Magnoliopsida > Sapindales > Anacardiaceae > Pistacia > Pistacia vera. Next base: position 837,676 of record NW_022195652.1, read on the forward strand.
TATTATGGGATATGATTTAAAATATTAACAAAAACACCCCTCTAGGTTTGTTAATTTAGCTAAACACCCTTACAGTAAAATATTAAAAATTAACAAAAACACTCCCACACATCCATTAAATGTCGGCAGCCGGCCGCCACCACCGAAGGATGGTCAAAAGTTGTCGTAATGATGCATGACCGGTTGGATCTGGCCGATCGTGCGTCGATATGTCCTTTTACGGCCAAATCCACTATGGATCTAGTTGTTGATGGCCAAATCTAGCCACGTTTGGAAGTCAACGACGGCCAAAGATATGGCTGTCGTTGACGACCAACTACGGCCAAAGATCTGACCATCAACGGCCAGATCTTTGACAGTAGATCTGGCTTTTTTTGACCAGATCCACAGTGTGATCTGGTCAGAAAAGGCTATATCGGCGCACTACTTGCTAGATCCAGTCGGTAGTGTGCCATTACGCCAGATTCCGACCGCCTTCCGACAGTGATGGCCGAAATCTGGTAGATGTGAGTGGGTGGGTGAGGGTTTTTTTTTTTTTTTTTTTTTTGTGTGTTTAGTTAAATTAACAAACTTATGGGGTTTAAAAATAATTGAATAAAATAGAATTGAATTTTCAAAATTGAGAAATAAATGTGTATTTTGGGTAGGATAGGAATAGGATATTGCTCAAATAATAAAACAAACGGGTCCAAAATTCTTTAAATGCATTGATATTTTTTGATAATTTGGTGAAGAAAATATTCGTGTTTAGGCTTTGATCTAATTACTTTTAAATGTTGCTGAGCTAGTTGTCATAAATTATATCCAATTTTGTCTTCCTTTAACTACCCATTTCTTCTAATTTTTAAATAAGAGATTTATAATGATCCTAACACGAGTAATTGCTCCATAAAGTCAACCAACACAATTCAAGGAATCTATGGGTACCCTTTAATAACCATTAAAATCTTGGTTTTAAAATTGCTAATTATCAATAATGTTAGGCTAAATTTCAGATTAGACGGTGCAATGAACTTGTAAACAAAGATTATTTATTTCTCTTATTTCATTGGACGTATACATATACATAAATTAATAATTTCTCTTTGTTTCATAGGACGTATTATTATTGTAGTCAGCAAGTTTCTTAGGATGCGGCACCGACAATTTTGAAAAGCGTGATAATTATATCAAGTTTCTAAATTAGATTGATTTTCAATTAATTTTTTAATCACCCTTTGGTATTTTAACAAATACGGATGATTAACTGGGTTGATGCCCTAATTACGATTTGGACCCTTTTAAGAAACAGTCGATAGAGAATCCCACCAACTTATTAACAAGAATGTCACCGAATCAAAACGACCAATTGTGGGCTGCTCTTTTTAATTAAACAATATGAATTTCAGGCCTAGTTACAAGCTGAGATGCTGAAACCTAATGCCCAAGTCTCCACTATCCTTACGCAGTTTACAGCTAGATTTGGTGGCATTCTCCGTGATTGGTGGATAAGTCTTCAGGAGTATAGACAAAATTTGTTCATCCAAATGTCAGATATCAAGCAAGCCATGTATCTCCTGTATGATGAATTATGTGGATTACCTCACCTTTATGAGAACCAAGTCAGAGAAGAATATTTCAAGATGCGATGCTGTTCTCTAAAAAAGAAAGATCTTGACAGACAGTAACAAAAGAGACGGTTAAACGATATCATATACTTAGGGGTATGGATGATCCTAATATGAAGCAAGCCTTTTTGGCATCAATTCCTGAATCCCTAAGTCATGAAGCAACCAAGCTTATGCAGTCCCAGAACAAACAACTTGGATCCACTTCTCTTGGTGAAATTTACCAGTTTGTTATTCTTGCTCTGGAAAAGCTCTGTTCTCAAAAGCATTTTTTTGATGATTATATGAAGCGTTCTAAACAACTGACAAAGGTTTGTCAAAGACTAGACTTGCAGATTAAATGTAAATCTGATCGCTCAGTTCTTGTCCTACCAAGAAAAAGTTTCATTCCAGACGCATCAAGTTCTCCACCTAATGCTCCAGGCAGACGCAAATTCGACGTTTCAAGCACCGCAAGTTTCTTCGAAAAAGGAAAACGCAAAGGAAAATTGTCAAATCGGTGTTATTGTGCAAACGCCCGGGTCATTTTGCCAAAAATGTCCAAACAAGCCCAAGCAGTCAGTCAAAATGATGCCAACTTTCTCAACTCACAGATATCGATTTTTCAGATGATGGTGTTGAAAGTTGGTTTTCCATGGATGACGAACCCACTTCCGACACTATTTTCCAGTTTGTAGCCACTAATAATGAGTACTCTGATTAAGATGATTGTCACTATTTCTACCATATCCAACAAGCACACAATCCCTTCCTCATTAGCCTTCTCATGTCACATACCTACAGCAAAAGTTAGATCTCCCCACCAAATACTCCAAGCCTATTTCAGTCATAGCTTTTTTATACTGGTGCTACTCATACCATTATCAACCCTAAGATCCTTCCAGCCTCTCAGTGGAAACCTCATCAAGAATATTCTACACTGCTAATAGTGAGACTTTCACTACTATCTGATTAGCAAACCCATTAAAATCCAAATTTTCCCAGGATGTTTCACTTGTCATAAAGTTCTGGTTCGATCTACCTGGCAAAGACATGGTTCTAGGTTTTGATGTTTATTCTAAACTCAATAAACTTAGAATCCTTCCTGATGGTGTTCGGTACAAGATGTTTTCAAATCGGACCACACAGCCTAATTTATTCCAGATTGAAGGCAATCTATTGAGCAGATCAAGACCCAGCTTATTTCCCGCTCTTGCGCAGATTCTCATGCTGATTTTCTCACTAAATGTGCTCATCCATTATGGAAGAATTCGGATTTCTTTATCCGCTTCCTTCATCAAGAGCGAAGATATCAATCCCACTAAAGCTAGTCATTCCGGCATGTCACCAGAACATCTCAGTCTTGCCCAACAAGAATGTACTCAGCTTTATCTCAAGGATTGATTGAACCCCGGACTCTCAATGGGCATGTGAAGCTTTTTTGTCAATAAATGGGCAGAACAGGCCAGAGGAAAAATCAGCCGTTATCAATTATCAGCCCTTGAATTTCTTTCTTCGTGATGATAAATTCCTCTGCCTTCAAGACAAATTTTTTTGCAAATCTCATAATGCAAAGATTTTTTTCCAAATTTGATCTCAAAGCTGGATTTTGGCAACTTGGAATTCATCCTGATGATCGTCATAAGACTGCTTTCTGCATTCCCAATCAACACTACCAATGGACAGTCATGCCTTTTGGACTTAAAGTCGCTCCTTCCCTGTTTCAGAAAGCCATGACGAAGATTTTTGCTCCCCTTCTACATACATGTCTCATTTATACGATGATATCCTTCTCTTTTCAAAAGATGAGGAATCTCATATACGTCTTCTTCGTGATTTGCTGACATCATCCACACTTATGGTATCATGCTCTCTGAGAAGAAAATGCAGTGTAGGACAAACAAAGATTGATTTTCTTGGTATGGTGATTGCTGATGGCAAGTATGATCTCTAGCCTCATATTGCTAATGAATTGCAAAAATTCCCAGATGTTCCACAACCAAGAAAGAAATTCAACAATTCTTGGGAATTGCCAATTACATGCGCAGTTTCATTCCCAACATTTCTCGTTTCAATACTCCACTTTCCAGATGCTTAAGAAGAATCCTCCAGAGTGGTCTGAAAAGCAGACAAATGCAGTCAAGAGTCTCAAGCGCACATCCTTCCATACTCAGCCGTTGAAGATTCCTTCTTCAGGGAAACGCATTCTTCAGAGGATGCTAGTGACACTCATTGGGGTGCAGTGCTTTTTGAACAAGATATAGACAAGGTATGACATTTGTGCGGATACCAGCAGCATTATCATTCTACTTTCAAGGAAGTATTAGCAGTAAAAAAATGCCATTGAAAGGTTTGAATCACCTTGTTGGACATCATTTCTTCGTCAAAACGGATATGAAGTTTTGATCAAATGCTACGTTTCCACAAGAAAAAAGTTCCACATCAACAGTTACTTCGCTGGGCGAATGGTTCAGTAAATATTCCTTCACGTCCAGCATATCAAAGGTCACACCAACACCATTGCAGATTATTTCTCCAGACCTAAACAAAAAAGTTGGTTTCATGAACCCTAGATCCAAACCTCTTTCATGTTTCATGTTCAAACATTAACCCAATCCAGTTTATGTCATCATCCTTTTCACCAAACCGTACTCCCGATGTACCTCTGAATTCGATGACCTTGTTCGAACTCGTACCATTGATGAAAATGCTACCACCCTCATGTTTTCCTACCAACTTCAATGCATTGAAAAATGTGGTCAATCCATGTATGATATTAGGGGTCCATCCAGATTACCCCTTTTCAAAAATCTTTGTTTACTCCAGGTCTTGATATCATATTCCAGAGAAATATTATGTTCTTTTGGTATATGTTACAACAATACCACATTGCCATTCAATTCCTGATCTAAGCGAAACCAATCAACACAACGATCAGTCGAAATGATGGTCAAGGGCCTCCCTTTATCCCACACACGCGTACACCCATACAGATTCCACATCATCTAAAGGGCTAGTGAATATTAAACAACCACATAAATAGAGAACCTGAATATAAATGAAGAACATGTACATAAATAAAGAACAAGAACATAAATGAAAACATAATATTAAACATGTTAAAGAACATAAATTAAAACATATATGGGATCTTTGCTAACTATAACATTTTCGGAGTATTACAACACCTTGAGGTTGAGGGAAACTTAGAAATATGAAGAAACATGGAAGAATGTAAGTGAAGATGTGTAGAGAAAGTATGGAAGTGTAGAGAAATATGGAAAAGAAGAGTGAGAGAAAAAAACAAAAGTGTTTGCAAAGTTTTACAGCAAGTTCCTCCTCCCTCCGAGAAGGGAAAAGTCTTTATTTATAGATAAAAGGGAGACAACCACTCATAAATGAGTCATTAAATACAAGACTAACCTTTTGATTGGTTCTTTTTTTTTTTTTTTTTTTTTTTTTACATTAAGTAGCCTACAATTCTTGATTTTTACAAAGGATACAAGAGATATTACATTGAGATGGCATATTTCCATTTAGTCCACCCTTATTTACATAAAGGCACAAACTCTATTTTAGGACACGCAGGTCGTTAATCGTCTAACAGATTGGTAACGTGCCACGAGTCTCATCCTGGAAGTCGAGACAACCCATTGATTGATCCAGTCAACAGGATTTGTCGGGGAGATGTATCTGGATGAGTATCCGAAGAAATGTCTAGAATCTGAGATGTTGGCGTGCAGATGTACGTGGTGCATTCACGTATTGTTGTCGCCGGATTTATGGAGATAGTAATCACGAGACTGCTGAAGCTCTTCTTCCTGCACAGTATCTGGCTGTGAGTCTGGGTACCACCATTGGTAAGATGAATTGTCATCGAATTAAGCATTGATGGAACGTATGCATGTCTGTTTGGCTCGGAGTAATTTCTCAGTGTAGTCTGGAGAAAGAGTTCCACAGAGCATATCATGAAAGGATGGCATATTGCATCTGGAATGATTTGATTTTTTTCAAAAAGGATTTTTGAATGATCTAGTCTCAACAGGATGACAAACATATTTGGACGAGGTCATATGGATAGGACCGATGAAAGTGACTTGATGCTGTGAAAAATATAGGCCGTCAGATTTGATAGAGTGATGTCTGTGAAAAAAACAATTAGACCATGCCATTTTGGTAGACATAGGACCTTTGTATCAGGCAAGTTGGTGAGCAAAACAAGATTTCCATTTGTCGAGGGTTTTGAACCATGGAGAAAAGTCATCAAAGAGTGCAATTCAGGGATTGAGGTTGACGGTATTGGGAAATTATTTTCAACATATGATGGATCGAGAATTGAATGGCAATGTGGTATTGGTGTAACATATACCAAAAGAACCATAATAATTCTTCTGGAAATATGATATCAAGACCTGGGGGGAAACAAAAGATTTTGAAAAGGGGTAATCGGATGGACCCTTAACATATCATACATGGATTGACCACATTTTTCAATGCATTGAAGTTGGTAAGAAAACATGAGGGGGTAGCATTTCATCAATGGTACGAGTTCGAACAAGGTCATCAAATTCAGGAGGTACATCGGGAGTACGGTTTGGTGAAAAGATGATGAACATGAACTGGACTGGGTTAATGGTTGGAATATGAAACATGGAAGAGGTTTGGATTAGGGTTCATGAAACCAACTGTTTAGTTTTAGGTCTGGAGAAATAATCTACAATGGTGTTGGTGTGACCTTGATAGCTGGACGGTGAAGGAATTTTACTGAACCATTCTACGCAGAGAGAAAGTAACGTGTGATGTGGAACTTTTTTTGTGGAAACGTAGCATTTGATCAAAAGACTTCATATCCATTTCAACAAAGAAATGATGTCCAACATGGTGGAATTCAAACCTTTCAATGGCATTTTTTACTGCTAATACTTCCTTGAAAGTAGAATGATAATGCGCTGGTGTGGTTTGAATTGTCCACTCTGGTATCCGCACAATGTCGTACCTGTCCGTATCTTGTTCAAAAAGCACTGCACCCCAATGAGTGTCACTAGCATCCATCTGAAGAATGCGTTTCCCTGAAGAAGGAATCTTCACGGCTGAGTATGGAAGGATGTGCGCTTGAGACTCTTGATTGCATTTGTCTGCTTTTCAGACCACTCTAGAGGATTCTTCTTAAGCATCTGGGAAAGTGGAGTAGTGAAACGAGAAATGTTGGGAATGAAACTACGATGTAATTGGCAATTCCAAGAATTGTTGAATTTCTTTCTTGGTTGTGAGAACATCTGGGAATTTTTGCAATTCATTAGCAATATGAGGCTGGAGATATACTTGCCATCAGCAATCACCATACCAAGAAAAACAATCTTTGTTTGTCCTAACTGCATTTTCTTCTCAGAGAGCATGATACCATAAGTGTGGATGATATCAGCAAAGTCACGAAGAAGACGTATATGAGATTCCTATCTTTTGAAAAGAGAAGGATATCATCGATATAAATGAGACAGTATGCAGAAGGGGAGCAAAAATCTTCGTCATGGCTTTCTAAAACAGGGAAGGAGGACTTAAGTCCAAAAGGCACGATGTCCACTGGTAGTGTTGATTGGGAATGCAGAGAAAGCAGTCTTATGACGATCATCAGGAGAATTCCAAGTTGCCAAAATCTAGCTTTGAGATCAAATTTGGAAAACATCTTTGCATTATGGAGATTTGCAAAAAGAATTTGTCTTGAAGGCAGAGGAAAATTATCATCACAGAGAAAGAAATTCAAGGGCTGATAATTGATAACAAGTGCTGAGTTTTCCTCTGGCCTGTGCTGCCCGTTTATTGACATAAAAAGCTTCACATGCCCATTGAGAGTCCGTGGGTTCAATCAATCCTTGAGATAAAAGCTGAGTACATTCTTGTGGGCAAGACTAAGATGTTTGGTAAATGCCGGAATGACTAGCTAGTGGGATTGATATCTTCGCTCTGATGAACGGAAGACGGATATAAGAAATCGAATTCTTCCATAATGGATGAGCACATTTGTGAGAAAATCAGCATGAGAATCTGCGCAAGAGCGGGAAATAAGCTGGGTTGATCTGCTCAATAGGATTGCCTTCAATCTGGAATAAATTAGGCTGTGTGGTTCAGGATTGGAAAAACATCTTGTACCGAACACCATCAGGAAGGATTTAAGTTTAATGAGTTTAGAGTAAACATCAAAACCTAGATCCATGTCTTTGCCAGGTAGATCGGAACCAAGAACTTTATGAAAAGTGAAACATCCTGGGAAAATTTGGATTTTAATGGGTTTGTAATCAGATGAGTAGTGAAAGTCTCACTATTAGCAGTGTAGAAATTTCCTGATGGTTGTTAGAGTAGATGCCCTAGAGCCAATCAATATTGTAGAATTGACTCTTTGTAATAATGTTCATTAGTCAATAAAAAGGCCTTTATTCTATATCGCGTAAATCATTATTATTGCATATGTATTGATATATGTCCTTAGAATGGTATGAGCCGTGACGAGGGTATCAAGTGTTCAAATCTTGATAGTGAGAACCCTATGAGCACATATGGTGGCCATTCTAGAAACGTCCGTAGCCCCAGTATTATTCTGAACTAAGGGCACAGATAATACGGTAAGGCTATCATAGTGTTGAAGACCCTGTCGAAAGGCAGTGACTGATCTCACTTGTCAAGGTTGTTTGGTGACAACCTGGTGCAACACATGGGTTTGTTGTAGGCGATTACACCACGCAAGTTCACTGGACTGACCCACAGAGGATTCCATATGGATGGTAACCCCAGTGTCTATGGAACAAATCCTCTAACGAATGGTGGTGCATGTGATCCTTAGACTTGAGATCACCGGAGTGCCTTGTGCACGATTGGTGTAGTTTGACACTAGCCTAACGCAGTTCTTTTCAGAGTTGTCAATACGGTGGTGATTGGCTGCATCAAGGGTGTATCAAGACTATGGTGGATTGAAGAGGATTCATCACTCCGGGTACGGAGAAAGTTATCTCACGGCGCAATTCAGTATATGGCAATGACACTAAAACTGTGGCCACAGTGGGATTGAGTTGTTGCTCTATCAGTTTATAATAAGGGTCGGATTGGTCCAGAAACTGAAAAAAATTATCGAGAGTAACGAAGGTTGACACTATTCTATGCCTTCGTCTCGTCGAGATAACGTATGGTGAAAGGATCGAATTGCACGGTAACCATATCGTTGACAGGTAGCTACTTTGCTGAATCCGAATCTATCGGGTGGCCATGATGCTTGCTAGGGGCCAATTTGGTCTGTGGTATTAGTGAGAAGATTAATTGGTGTTAATCGCGATACTATACACTGCCGATATGATGAGGAGCATGGGTCACACACATAGAAGACAATTTAATATCCAAGAAGAAAGAAGGGCGTTTTCGTCTTTTAGGCGAAAGGGTATTTTGGTAATTTCCAGTGTAATTAAATTTGCTGAGGTCGTAGCCTTATTTAATTTGTTAGAAAATTAAATAAGTGAAATTACGTTTAAATTGCGTTCGCACATATTTAAATATATTATCATATTGTTAATGTTAATAATATTTAAATATATATTAATTGATTTTAATTGAGATAATGATGGAAATTAAAATAAATCAAATTGGAGTGTTTGGCAACATGGGGCGTTTGGGTTGGAGCCCAAGCTATTCCGGATGGGATTAGGGAAAATTGTTTTTTAAATATAAAAGGAAAAGTGTGTGATTTTTAATTAAGGAGTTTTTCTTTGTAAAACCAAATACACACAGCAGCCCTTTTGCTTCTCTCACGGCAGTAAACATCTTGAGCCTGAAATCAATCAATTGATTTTGTCTTCTTCTTAATCTTGAAGCCAAAGAGGATCTAGCAAATCCCTCTTTGGTCTTTTAAGATTGTCTTCGTGTGGACTACGCAGGTTCGACCTACACTTGGATCGGTAGCAAAACGTTCGTCGACAAAATTTGGAGGAGCCTTCAAAGTGCGTTGTTTCTTAAACTCATGTTGAATATTTATGCAGATTTATTTAATATAAATTGTAAAATCATACCCTTGATCTTGGCTCATGTAAACGATCCTGTTATATTATATTTTCGTTTCCGCGCGTATACGGGACCGTTTGCTAACAGTGGTATCAGAGCCTAGGGTACTGAATTTTACAATTTTTATGTGTAGGTGATAACATGTATTTGATGATAATATGGTGCCATATTGAATCTGTGTAAATCTGTCTTGAAATATGTTTTTAAGAAACTGATTAATCGATTAATTAATTTGTTGATGATCTGCTAGTTTGGTTTAATGCATGATGGATTTTTGTTGAGATCAATGTGTTGATTGATTGCAAAATCCGGTTGCTGTATGAATAGATCCGGGGCTACAGATCTGTGTACGCTCGCTGCGGCGAATATCATCGCCGCGGCGATCGTCTTTGGACGAGCGCTGTATGAAACCAGCACTCGCCTCGGCGATATAACCCATTGCCGCGGCGTGTGCCTTCGGACGTGCTGTACCAAAACCAATGCACGCGCGGCAATCAAACTCATCGCTGCAGCGAGCGCACTTCAAGTGTGCAGGGGGTAAAATGCAAAGTTTCAAAATTTGGGCCAAACGTAAATCTGCAAATATCAGGGGGTAAATTGTAATTACCCCAAATTTCAGAAATTGATTGTTTTTAAATGTATGCTTTGTACATGTTTGTATATTGCATGGTGCCGGTACATGAGCCTTAGACCTAAGGGTGAATTGTTTAAAATATTTAGGTATGTATGGTTGTATTATTTATTAAATAGGGCCTGCGTGTCCTGCCTTTCCTCTTCTCGATGTATATCTCTTCTCATCATTCCCTCGAATGTAAATCGAGGTTTCTAAATTTGATTGTAAAGAAGTTGTATATTTATTTATTGTAAATTTAGAACGATAGTTTTGTAATGTACTTGAAGACGAAGCAATAGACGGAACAACCATACTGAAGAATCAAGATGTTTATTACAAGACCCCTAGGTGACCCACCGATTCCTCTAGCTCGAGGAAATCGGTTTTAGTTGGGCCATGTACCACACGTTTAATTTTTGTTTAGAATGCATGCTAAGGTTGAATGTTTGATAACATGCCAAACAATGTCATTCTAACAAAGATAATAATTTGGTGAGACATAAATAACAAAACTCAATTAAAGTATATTAAGTCATGAAAGCCTTCCATCACATGGTTTTAATCAACCACTGTTCGTCGAAACCTTGTTCGCCAAAGCGAAGGGTACACTTCTACAGTGGGAGGTTAAAATGCATTGGAGTTTTCCTTAATGTGGTGAGGGGCGACTTAAATGACGGTTTGCTTGTTCGCCAAAAGGAAGGTTGATAAACATGCGTCATTGGCATAGTAGAGAATACACTATTGTGTGTACGTGGTGACTGTAGTGTCCACTCTACTGATACTGAGAATCACACTTGAGGACGATGCATGTACTGTCCATTGGATTGGTGGTGGTGGTGGCTTTTCACATTTGAGGTTGATAGTGGGAGCTATCAACTGGTGTGGATTGAGTTTGTGGCCTACCTAATAATCATTTTGGCTGTTTCCAAAGCGAAGGTTTGAAATGGGCAGGATGGGATCTCGGTCCACTAGGAAAGTCAACGGGCTTTCCCGAGTTAATGGTGAGGGCTATTAACTTGAGTAAAATAGTGGGAGCTTCGTTTAATAAAAGACCTATTAAACAATAATAATGAAATTGGTAATAACGGTTACTTTTTTCTGCACTTGTAGATTCACTTAAATTTGAGCAAAATGATCCCAACATCACTGCGACAAATCATCGAACTGGGAGAGAAGATGGAATGGTGAAAATTTCGTTGACTGGTATAGAAGTATAAATAATATACTTCAGTCAAGCGATAAGATTATACACCATTGAGCAAGCTATCACCAGAGCTGCTGATAGTTCTATCCATGAGACTGGGTATGTATATGTGAAGCATACACATGATGCAAAAGCAGAGAAATGAACTAGAACATTGTGCTTGCATCAATGGCACCATTACTGCGACAGCAGTGCCAGAAATGGATTAGCTTCTATTCTCATTTTCTTCGAAGAAATGGAAGCATATGGTGTCTCGGTCGTTATTCAGATGTAGGATGGAAGAGGGTACCAAAAATGGCAATTACTCAAGTGGACAGAGTATATGAATAGCTTGAGATTTTGGGATGTGGACTTAATGAAGGTTTAATGATAAACCTAATATTACAGTCTTTGAGATTCTTATCTCAATTGTGCTATGACTTTATGAGGAAGATAAGAAGAATAACCCTTTCCGAGCTTCTGGATTTGTTGAAGATACTGAGTCAGGAATGAAAATGTCAGAACATTGACGTTGGTTGAAGCCAACTCAAGTGAAAAGAAAAGGGCTCAGAAGTCGTGGAAAGAACTGTTGCAAAAGGAAAGGAAGCGTTTGTTCTCACTGTGGGAATCCCAGTCACTGGAGGGAAACATTGCAAGGCCTTCCTAGCAAAAGGGAAGAAGAATGTTACTTCTTCGTCAGGTACGTTATTGAGATTAACTTCTCCGTAAACATCTAGTTGAACAAAGATGTGGTACTCACATTTGAGATGTGTAGGAATACGGTAGAGTAGATTGCTCGCGAGGGAGAGGTGGACCTACCAGTTGGAAATGAAGCACGTGCTGCTACATTTGCTATAGGATCTTATCGTTTGATTTAGCCGATGGACTTGTTTCTTGGAACTTGTGGATTATTATGGTTTTTCTTCCGTTTCTAGAAATTATATTCTGTGTCCACATAGGACAAAAGAGAATATTAGTTACTAATGGATTATTGTCCTTGAGTATAAATAATATTTTTATGGAAATGTTTCATAATAATATGTTCTTAAGAGACAATAAGGATAATCTCAAAATGATACTATGCCAACTTTGGCAAGTTGAGCTAAACATACCTGAAGGAATGTGGGATAGTACACAAAATCTCCTCCTCCTATACACCCCAACACAAAGGAGTGTCGGAAAGGAGGAAAAAGACCTTACTTGATATGGTTAGGTTCATGATGAGTTTTAGTGATTTATTACATCGTTCTAGGGTTATGCCCTGAGGACTGCGACTCATGTTTGAACCGGGTGCCATCAAAGTCTGTAGATAAGACTTCATATAGCTATGGAGGGGGCGAAAGCCACTTGTCTTATCAAAGATTTGGGGTGTGAAGCTTATGTTAAGAAATTGACTTCGAACAAGCTGGGCCCAAAATCCTGTAAATGTATATTTGTGGGGTATCCAAAGGAGACCAAGGATACTATTTCTACACCCAGAAGAGCGCAAAATTTTTATTGCTCGATCTGGGGTCTTCCTAGAAAATGAATATTTTCTAAAATACTAGTGGGAGAAAAGTAGAACTTGATGAAGTTTAGGACACAGGATATACTAGACGAAGGACGGGATGATGTGCCACAAGAAGTGGTTGAGCATCATGAGGAGGTTACTCCACAACTTGTGGCAAAGTGAACTATCTCAAGTAGCACAGGAGCTACGTAGATCTGGGAGAGTACGTCATGAGCCCGAGAGATACGGTTATCTCGTGACTCAACATGGTGACGTACTGGTCTACCAAGACGATGAACCCAGAACCTACGAAGACGCTATATTGGATCCAGATTCCGTTAAATGGCTGAAGCCATGAATCTGAGATGGACTCCATGTACCAGAACCAAGCGTGGCTCTGGTGGAACCCTGAAGGGGTAAAACCCATAGGGTGTAAATGGGTCTTCAAGAAGAAGACCGACATGGATGGCAACGGGCATACTTATAAAGCACGGCTGGGTGCCAAAGGTTTCAAACAAATTCATGGCATTGACTATGAAGAAACCTTTTCGTCGGCTGCCATGATTAAATCCATCTGGATGATGCTTGCAATTGCTGCATATCATGACTATGAGATTTGGCAAATGGATGTCAAAAATTTTTCCTGAACGGAAACCTTGAGGAGGATGTGTACATGACACAACCTGATGGTTTCGTTCTTGATAGTCAAAACAATAAGGTATGCAAGTACAGAGATCCATTTTGGACTCAAGAAGCTCAGGAGCTGGAACATTCGTTTTGATGAAGCCATAAAAGAATTCGGTTTTATCAGAACGAAGATGAACCCTGTGTTTACAAGAAGTGAGTGGGAGCGCAGTAACATTCCTAGTATTGTATGTCGATGACATACAGTAGATCGGGAATGATATACCGAACTTGCAGTCGGTAAAGACTTGGTTATCCAAGTGCTTCTCCATGAAGGACTTAGGGGAAACAGCCTACATCCTTGGAATAAAGATCCGTGATAGATCGTGTAGGTGCTCAAACTAAGTCAAAGTACATAGACAAGGTACTGAACACATTTAGTATAGAAAAATCCAAGAAGGGATTTCTTTGTGGCATATGGTGTCTATCTCTGTAAGGATATGTGTCTTTAACCACACAATGAGAGAGATAGAATGAAGAGGATCCCACATGCTTTAGCAAGTGGATCCATCTTATATGTTCAGATTGATATCTAATGTGCATTCAGCATTTGTAGTGGATGTCAATCAGGCTCAAGTGAGCATATGTTATGTACTTAGATTGATGTCTTATGTGCATTCAGCACTAGTAGAAGATATCAACTAAATCCAAGTGAATGACACTGGGTGAGTGTAACGGACATTCTTAAGTGCTTGAAAAGGGCTTAAGAATATATATTCTTGGATTATGGAAGAAAGATGAGCCACTGTAAGAGAATACAGTGACGCTATTTCCAAACAGGAAAAGGATGATTATAGTTCGCAATTTGGGATTACACATTTTCTCAATATAACTGCAGTGAGCTGCAAGAGCTCAAATTGGTGTACTGCAGTGGATTTACAATTGATGCTAAGTGTACCGCATTTTTAATGCAGCCGTGTAGGCGGTTTGGATCAAGAAGTTCATTACTGAACTTGATGTGATTTCAAGCATTACTAATCCAGTATAGTTGTACTGCGATAACAATGGAGCCATTGGTTGTGGCTGAGGAATCACGGTCTCCACAGCAATCCAAACACTTACTTGTTGATTCAATCTGATCTGAAGGATCGATATGAAAGGGAATGGGCAGATTTGCAGAATACCTACCAACCACTATTAAAGTTTCTGTTGTAGCAGAAGCATGATGGGCACTTGGGTCATTCAATGTTGAGTGCATGAATGACTGGCTATAGTGCAGGCACTTGGGTCATTCAGTGTTGAGGGCACTGAATGATTGGCTAGTGCAAGTGGGAGATTGTTAGAGTAGATGCCCTAGAGCCAATCATTATTGTAGAATTGACTCTTTGTAATAATGTTCATTAGAATAAAAGGCATTTTATTCTATATCGCGTAAATCATTACTATGCAATATGTATTGATATATGTCTTAGAATGGTAGAGCCGTGACGAGGGGTATCAAGTGTTTCAAATCTTGATAGTGAGAACCCTATGAGCACATATGGTGGCCATTCTAGAAACGTCGTAGCCCCAGTATTATTCTGAACTAAGGGCACAGATAATACGGTAAGGCTATCATAGTGTTGAACGACCTGTCGAAAGGCAGTGACTGATCTCACTTGTCAAGGTTGTTTGGTGACAAACTGGGGCAACACATGGGTGTTTGTTGTAGGCGATTACACACAAGCAAGTTCACTGGACTGACCCACCAGAGGATTCCATATGGATGGTAACCCCCGTGTCTATGGAACAAATCCTCTAACGAATGGTGGTGAAGTGATCCTTAGAATTGAGATCACCGGAGCGCCTTGTGCACGATTGGTGTAGTTTGACACTAGCCTAACGCAGTTCTTTCAGAGCTGTCAATACGGTGGGGATTGGCTGCATCAAGGAGTGTATCAAGACTATGGTGGATTGACAGAGGATTCATCACTCCCGGGTACGGGAGAAGTTATCTACGGCGCAATTCAGTATATGGCAATGACACTAAAACTGTGACCACAGTGGGATTGAGTTGTTGCTCTATCCAGTTTATAATACAGGTCATTGGTCCAGAAACGAATAATAATATCGAGAGTAACCGAAGGTTGACACTATTTCTATGCCTTCGTCTCGTCGAGAAACGTATGATGAAAGGATCGAATTGCACGGTAACCATATCGTTGACAGGTAGCTACTTTGCTGAATCCGAACTATCGGGTGGCCATGATGCCTTGCTAGGGGCCAATCTTGGTCGTGTTATTAGTGAGACGATAATTGGTGTTAATCCGCGATACTATACACTGCCGATATGATGAGGAGCCTATGGGTCACACACATAGAAGACAATTTAAGTACAAGAAGAAAGAAGGGCGTTTTTGTCTTTAAGGCGAAAAGGTTTTGGAATTTCACAGTGCAATTAAATTTGCTGAGGTCGTAGCCTTATTTAATTTGTTAGAAAAATTAAATAAGTGAAATTACGTTTAAATGTGCGTTCGACATATTTAAATATATTATCATATTGTTAAATGTTAATATATATTTAAATATATATATTTAATTGATTTTAATTGAGATAATGATGGAAATTAAAATAAATCAATTGGGGGTTTGGCAACATGGGGCGTTTGGGTTGGAGCCCAAGCCTATTCCGTATGGGATTAGGGCAAATTGTTTTTAAATATAAAGGAAAGTGTGTGATTTTTAATTAAGGAGTTTTTCTTTGTAAAACCAAAATACACACAACAGCCTTTGCTTCTCCCACGGCAATAACATCTTGAGCCTGAAATCAATTCAATGATTTGTCTTCTTCTAATCTTGAAGCCAAAGAGGATCTAGCAAATCCCTCTGGGTCTTTTAAGATTGTCTTCGTTTGGACTACGCAGGTTCGATCCTACACTTGGATCGGTAGCAAAACGTTCGTCGACAAATTTGGAGGAGCTTCAACGTGCGTTTGTTTCTTAAAATCATGTTGAATATTATGCAGATTTTATTTAATATAAATTGTAAAATCATACCCTTGCTCTGGCTCATGTAAACGATCCTGTTATATTATATTTTCGTTTCCGCTGGTATACGGGACCGTTTACTAACAGAGGTTTCCAATGAGAGGCTGGAAGGTCTTAGGGTTGATAATGGTACGAGTAGCACCAGTATCAAAAAATGCTATGAGAAATAGGCTTGGAGTTTGGTGGGGAAGATCTGAAATTTTGCTGTAGTGATGTGACATGAGAAGGCTAATGATGGAAGGGATTGTGGTGTTTGTTGGATATGGTAGAAATAGTGACAATCATCTGAATCAGAGTACTCAGTATCAGTGGCTGCCAACTGGAAATAGTGTCAGAAGTGGATTCGTCATCCATGAAAAACAACTTTCAACATCACATCAGAAAAATCGATATCTGTGAGCTGAGAAAGTTGTTGCATCATTTTGACTGACTGCTTGGGCTTGTTTGGACAATGTTTGGCAAAATGACCCGGGCGGTTGCACAAATAACACCGATTCGACCATTTTCCTTTGCGTTTCCTTTTTCGAAGAAACTTGGGGTGCTTGAAACGTCGAAATTTGCGTCTGCCTAGAGCATTAGGGGAGAAAACTTGATGGTCTGGAATGAAATTTTCTTGGTAGGACAAGAACATGAGTGATCAGATTACATTTATCTGCAAGTCTGGTTTTGACAAACCTTTGTCAGCTGTTTAGAACGCTTCATATAATCGTCAAAAAATTGTTTTTGAGAACAGAGCTTTCTAGAGCAAGAATAACAAACTGGTAAAATTCACCAAGAGAAGTGGATCCAAGTTGTTTGTTCTAGGACTGATAAGCTTGGTTGCTTCATGACTAGGGATTCAGGAATTGATGCCAACAAGGCTTGCTTCATATTAGGATCATCCATACCCCTAAGTATATGATATCGTTTTACCATCTCTTGTAATGCCTGTCAAGATCTTTCTTTTTTTGAGAACAGCATCGCATCTTGAAATATTCTTCTCTGACTTGGTTCTCATAAAGGTGAGGTAATCCACAGAAATTCATACAGGAGATACAGGGCTTGGTTGATATCTGGCATTTGGGAACAAATTTTGTCTATACTCCTAAAGACTTATCCACCAATCACGGAGAATGCCACCAAATCTAGTTGTAAACTGCGTAAGGACAGTGGAGACTTGGGCATTAGGTTTCAGCATCTCAGCTTGTAACCAGGCCTGAAATTCATACATTTGAGTTTCCCTTTGTATGGAGGAAGATCATCGACGGTAAAAGTATGGAGCTTGCTGGCGGTGTATAAGAGTCACGTTCAACGAGAGTGTGACGAGATTGTCGATACATAGGCGGAGAGTCTGGAATGGAATCATCACCTTCAGGCATCTATCATCGACTCAGAAACAACAGGTGGTCTGGACGATTCAGGTTGAGGGTCATCAGTTGGGGATAAACATAAGGATGTTGATCAGAAGTATCATGTCAGAGTCAAAGTCACTTTCAAAGGATTCATCAGTCGAAGGGGTATCGGCTTCTAATTCTATTTGGAAGGTAGATAGAGAATCCTGAGAAAGACCGAGGCGGCAAGACATTGCCTTTCTACCATGTCTCGCAAAAAAGAGCTCATAAAATTGGAAGAGACGGGATTTTGTGAAGAGTCAGGATTAGCAGAAGGTTGGCGGTCTTCCATCATCATTATATGCATTGGAGCCTATCCTTAGATAAAGGACGATGAGGCTTAGGAGATGGAGGATCTGAGTGACTGGAAGAGAAAGAGTCAGAATATCAGCGGATGGAGTCTGCGGTCTAGCAGAATACTTTTCTCGCTTCTTTGGTCTGTTCCAGCTTGATCTTTCATCACGTTCTTTACGGAGCTTGGCATAAACTGTTCAGTGTTGCCAAAAGCTTGAACAGCACCAGAAGGTATAGAGGTGAGACCAACGGTTGGCTAATTTTGGGAAAGGGGAAAAAGAGGGTTGTGGCCATGCTGTTATGAATCAAAAGGGTTTGGTACCAATGACATTTCAAGGAAAGTCTGTGGTTGTCTGAGTTTTTGCTTAAGATATTCCTGAAGCGATGCCATTTGGTTTTTATGACTTCATTTCTGCTTCCTTCTGAAGAAACTGAGCTGAATAGCCATAGGAGCTGTTGACAATGTGCATTAATTCCTGATAGAGCGATCAATCTGTTTTGGAGATGATCAATTTGCTTTCGTAGCCGAGAAATCAGCATAGTTTGGTTCTGAGACTGAGAGTCCACCTGATGAGCTACTAAATCCAGTTTTTGTTCAAGTGGTCATGGTTTTGTTTGGGCTAAAGCATTTCAGTCTGCCATTGAGAACTGCTTCAGCTTGGGAGAGTTTAGGTGTGGATCCATCAGGTGTATAACTTTGGAAGGAACCACTTTGGTTGTTGAGTAGCAGTTTCTTGAAGGGAAGGAAAATCTGTGTCATAATTGAAATGTTGTCCTGTCTTTGTGGGCTCAGGGGATTGGATCATCATGACGGACTGAACAGGTGGAGTATGAGCAAGGGGTGAATGGGTTGGTTTATTTTCTTTGGCAATCCACCGCAGAGACTGTTGATAACATGGTAAAGGGTTTGAAGAGGGGATTTGGCAGGTTTGGATAGTTTGAAAGGTGATTTGGGTTAGGTTTCGGAGGGATGTCCCATGAGGGATTACTAGATGGTGAATCTTTTCTGGCTGGTGGAGAATATTTGACATAATAGTCAAATTACCAGACGGTTGACCAAGAAGACCAACTTCAGGATCACGTTCTTCAAATCGGGAATGAAGATCTGTCTAACTGCAGCGAGCTTTCTTCTTTTTCTGGTTGGAAGGTTCGTCTTGGAAGATAATGCTCATCGATCTCCCAAATAGGAATCACGACATTTCGAGCATATGGCAGTCAAGATCAAATGGAGTGTGACCAGTGACTGGATCATATGATGATAGACAGGAGCACCAAATCGTTGAAAAGAAGAATGAAAAGTCAGGAGCACCAAATCATACTGCATAGTGGGCATGACCGAGTAATCATGAATTAAGTTTGTCTAAAACTCAAAGGTGGAGCACTGGGAGTTGCTGGAGACTTAAACCTGATAGTTGTTGTCCGTCACTGTTATCATGCATAGTAGATTCTGTAGAAACCACCGGAGTATCTTTTTTGTGAAGAGACTCGTAACTCGTCACCCAAGAGTCGGTAACAATTTAATCACATCATCTCTGGAAATTTGCCTGGAATATTGATGCAGTGAGGAGTATTTGAAAGTCAACAGTAAGGAGCAGTGCATCAGTAGTCGTAGGGATAGCGAGATCAAGAGCATGGTCTTGGATTCGCCACACCATTTGATAATGCAAAGTAGCTGCAATACTTCCTGGATTTAAATCTGCACCAACGATCTGTAATTGAACTTTAAGAGCCTTAGAGCAATGAACATCAGAGAGGGACATGTTGAAATTAGGAAACAGTGTCATAATGACTGTCCCAGCATTCAAAGTTGTTCTGTGCTGTCCCTATACAAGCATGTTGATATTGGACAAATCTGGTGTCCAATAAAGCAATTCGAACAAGAGACTGGGAGTCCTTTTCTACATGATAAGATAGGGCGAGCCGGATATCACCAAAGTGCACATGAGAGTATCCTTCACGGATCCATTGAGTAATCGATTGAGGGATTTCCAAAGAACATATTGTTCTTGGATGTGGCTGGAATTGACACTTGTCAAAAGTACTAGTCTGGACATACTCTTATGGCTTTCGGAAGGACAGACAAGAGTTTTAAAGGTTTTAGACAGAGAGACGAGGACTTGGAAAAGGCTGTATAAGGATTTACAATAGGAGGGATAGTGTCTTGGTTTTTTATTTTCTGGGATATAAGATATTTCATACAAACTGTCTATCTTAGAAGAAGATCTAGATAAGCTAGTATTTATGGGAGCAGTAAACGTAGATAAAGCTGAAGAGGAGTCCATGTGCGTAAGTTCAACCTCTTGGATGTGAATACACCTCAAATGATAAGGATAGTGCAAGACCCAAATATTACATATAAACATAACTTAATAACAGTGAAATAAAACATAACCAAAACTTAAAGGAGCCAATATCGAGGGGAGGTAATCCTCCGCACACGCAGAGATGGAATCTATAAGCGGTCTAATAAATACTAGCTCTGATACCACACGGTTTACAGACCTTATAGATGCTGTCAGAAAATCATGGGTTTATGCATGTGGGGAACTATGATAGCCGACCTAAGCGAAACCAATAACACAACGACGGTCGAAATGATGGTCAAGGCCCTTCTTTTATCCCACACACAATAATAAAATATTTTTTTCTTATTAATTGTTTATATTTTCTTTGGTTGGTGGGTATTCTTGAGTTTAGAAGAATGGAGAAAAGGCCAGCCCATCTTGTCGATTCAATGGATTACTAAACCGACATGAAACTCAATCGTTTATATAAATATTTACGTGGTAGAACATAATTCGTTATGAAAATTTCACATTTGAGCAATTCACGTCTGTGTTGATTAATTACGTGCAAACTAAGTTAAATTAATTATTAAAGATTATCTCTTTGATCCCAGGAAGGATTTAATCAAACAGTCTAACGTACCCTTTTAAACAGCTTGCATTTAAATTAGAATACATTAATTTGGTTGGTGCCTGAGGTCGATCAATGTTGATATGCTCAAATTTTAGGTAGAACTTCAACTTATTAATTATTTTTTAATAAAAAAAAAAATATTTTGACATCATCCATGAAAGGTACGAGATAGTGAATATATTAATTAATTTTTTTTTCAAAAAACTTATATATTCATCCCATGAAATTAGAAAATCTAGTAACGTACTCCCTCATTTTGTTAGCTTTCTTAATTAGACATCCAAAACTTTTGTCAATGCAACGTGAACAGTGCGTTTTCGTATTTAAATTATACACAGATTTATGAAAACCAACAGATTTAATAAGACCACATCCTAAAGTAGGACGTTGGAAGTTTGGACCGCATGGAATTCAAAAGAGTATACAAATAGGTGATATCTTTTTCACAAAACAATAAAAAATGAATTATGTCCTTAGCAATCAAAAATCAATTAAAAATATGTATAGATTTTTTTTTTATTTTTTTGGTAAATTTGAAAAATCTGGTAATAATATATCTTAAAAGCACCCGACTATGATACATATGACATACAAATTTAGCTTGTTCACCATATCAATAATAATTGAACATATATTGTCAGTTAGCCAATCGAGGAAGAAATAATAGAGAAGTTTTGCCCAATTGGGTAATTTGATTGGATTTTCTGTTTAAAATATTGTTCTTGAGTTTTAACGCTTTTTCTTAAAAATTAAAAGCTTGAATTATGAGGTAAAACTCAATCCAATATGGATATAATTACTACTCTTCCCAAATGATTTCACAAATTTCTCATCCCAAGTGATGTGTTTCCTTGTGTGGCTTTGATATGTAAATAAAGGGTTCAGGTTTTAAATGATATGTTAATGCACATGAAGCACACATCATTTGGGATTTCATTTGAAAAGAGTATATCACTTAATCTAACATGGACATTTAACTTAAATACAAAAAAGTTCAATGATCCGGAATGAATTGAAACTAATCTCATGGATTATTCACTTAGGTAATGTTATAGCCAATTAGGGGATATTACCACTTGAAAATCTTGACCTCAAAGCTTAAGTTATTAACATTGATGTTTAAGTCTAGAACGTGAGATTTGAACTCAGAATTTTATAGTTTCTTTGAGGCTCCCCGAATGTAAGATTTTGGTACAACGTAAGACAACAGTCAACTAAACTAAAAACGTACATGTTTTATTCATAGTTCAAACAAAAACACACCTTATATAATATTACATTTAAAATACATATTACAGAATTTTCACGTACACTTTAGCAACACCAACATTAATTTTCAAAGGGCTTAGCTCCAAAACATCCCTATAGCTAAAATTCACAGCACAAATTAACAATACAACAACAACAGTCTTATATTTCATAAACATGTTGAACTGGACTAAAGTTATCATTAAGTCATTCAACTTTATTTTTTACCAAACATATACCTATATTTATAAAACAAAGCCATAACATTACCATATTTGATAAGTTCGTTCTTTTGCCAAAACCCCAACCCTTAAAGAGTTGAACACGATCATGCATTTCTTGGAACCGCAACAGCACGGAGAGGGTTCTTCATTTCACAGGACAGATTGAGCACCTCACTCAGGTCAACTGGGTTAGATATGTCTTGAACCCATTCAAATCGGTGCAACAACTTCGCCACCCAAAGGCTGACCGTGACAAGCCCCAGGTTCTTCCCTGGACAAACCCTACGGCCAGCCCCAAACGGTGCAAGCCTCAGGTCAACACCTCTCACGTCCACGTCAGCACCACCTTGACTCTTCAAATACCTCTCTGGCTTGAACGCCAATGGCTCTTCCCACACAGTTGGATCATGGGTTATGGCCCACATGTTGACCATGGCAGTCGTATTAGCGGGGACCACCATGCCATTGCTGAGATGGACATCCGACGTGGAAAGCCGGGCCCAAGAGAGGAGAGGCCCCGGTGGGTGGATTCGTAGGGTTTCCTTGATCACAGCCTGAAGGTATTTTAATTTCGCCACGTCAACATCTGTGAGATCAATCTTATTTCCTACAATAAGGTCAAGCTCTTGATGAACTTTAACTTGTACATCAGGGTTCAAAATCAACTCGGCCATGACCCACTCAGTTAAAATTGCTGTTGTATCAGTGCCACGAAAAATCATTTCCTGCTCAAAGAAAGAAAAGATAAAGAATTTAAATATAGGTTTTTGTTATTGAAAGTAAAAGATACAATGAATCTTATGAAGTTGCATTAGTATAAATGAGTAGAAACGTTTTTTTTAAATAGTGTTTGGATACAATCTAAGAACTAATGTAAAACAAAAAAAATAATTAAAAATTGTTTTCAGAGTTTTTATAATAGGTTTTAAATATTATATCAAACATATTAAAAATATCAATTCAAATATTAAAAATATCAAGATACCAACCCATAACACAGCAATAATATCATCCTCATTCAGCTTCTCGTCGCCATTCAAAGAGAGTAAAACATCAACAAAAGCAGAATCATCAAGGAGCTCTTTTTCGTCTTTGAGTTGGTGCTCTCTAATGATTTGTTTCACCAGTTTTCTTATACGAGGAACAAGAACCGAGCAACGTTCATTGATACGAAAAGGATCATAAAAGCATTTCAGCCATGGCAAATAATCAGACCAGTTAAAAGCACCCAAGATCTCAAACCCTTCTCTAACAATCTCATGCAACTCTTTGGCCTCGTCACGGAGACGCTCCGTATCGTATCGTTTACCAAACACCGTGCCCGTTATGTTGTTCAGAGCCGCGGCTTGTAAATGTTTGCGCAAATAAACAACTCCATTAAGAGATTGTTCTTCAGCTATGGCGTGCAGCATGGCAACACAGTCCATCTGGCGCCCGGATTCGTGCGCCGCAATGCGCTTGGGCGCAAACAAGTGAGAAGAAGCAATTCTCCTAAGGAGCCTCCAGTAGGAACCATTCGGCGCAAACCCGATGGCGCGACTGAACATGAGGCTTTTCGCCGAGTGTTTGATCGGACGGTTGGAGAAGTGAGGAGAGGTTAAGATTTCACGGGCGATAATTGGATCAGAAGTGACAACAACAGGGGTTGAACCCAGGCTCAGAGCCATGAGTTGTTTAGCACGAAAGCTAGAGGCCATGGAGGCGAGAGTACGGTGAGCCAAGCCGCAGCTCAAACTGAACAAACAGCCGAACAAAGGGAGACCCCGGGGTCCCAAAATGGGAACTAAACCCATTTGGTTTCTCCCATTTTTCCAGGCCAAACCTCCAGTGGATACAGCCCATGTCAAGAGACCAACACACAGGAATGCAATAAAAACTGAAATCAAAAGCCAAGAATTAAACAAATTCTGAGTTTCAACAATTGCTGGGAGTGTAAACACCCACCAATTAGTATCAACAGAATTAATTGAAGTAAAATCCATAACACTCAACACACACACTCACTGAGTACTCAAGTTCAAGCTCAAGAGAGAATTAGAGAAAAAGATAAATTTGTATTGTGGTTAGAAAGAGGGACGGTGAGTTTAGTTTAAATATATGTGCATGCATGAAGAAGAAGGGATTTGATCGATGAAAAGTAAAAAGATCTTATGATAAAAAATTTAGGGCCAAGTTTGCGTATAATAGAATACATATCTACGTGTGCAAAGTGTATTTTATACGTTATTTAATTTATTTCTACGCAGTAGAGAGAGATTTATGCCGGTCAAACATAATGTTCAGCCAGAGTGACGTAATATCTGTTCTCCAACAATAATATCATTATCGTAATCACATCAAATTCTAAAGTGTGATGGAACTTTTAATCATTTCTTAATTAAGTTTATGTTATTAATTAATTGTATTTACTTTACAGAAGTGATACTTCATACTTGCTCCTAAATTTTATATTCTTATAGTAACATGTTAAACTGATTGAAGATATCTACATGAATAATTGAGTAATGTCACAAACAATATGACAGTTGAGATATCGAATTTCCGTAAAGAATATGAATTATATCTTTTAAATATCATTATTTTACGAAACCATATGGATTTTCAGTTTTCACGAAGCTGAGTGGCTTGCTGAGATATCAGATAGCCTAAACAAATTCTCTCAAGTGTTTTTTAATTAGTCAACTTGTATTGACTCTTTTTTATTTTGAGTTTAGGCCATTCAACGGGTCAGTATCATGCATAGTTACTGTTTTCATATCGATTTGATATGCAATATAAGACTTAAATTTAAACTTATTATATATACCAGCCGGGATCAACTGAAGTTCGTTCATATGTACCAAGCTTGAATAAGATCAATGAAATATTGAAATACATATTCAAGCTCAATGAAATATTGAAATATATCATAAGTTTTTCACTATGTATAACTGTACTCACTTAAGTTTGAACAATCGGGTAATCAAAACTGAGTTTTAGTAATGATTTATCTACAAGGTATCTAGGTCAACAAATAAAATAAGAAGCAGCAAGTAGTGGGATAAATTACAAACAAATTATTATCACCTCCTAAAACTTTCTGGAGCTGCAAATTAAAACATGATGACCAAGTGGAGTATACCAAAATTTTTGTAATGGCATTTGTTGGATCAGGATAATATATCAATCTAAACTTTTACCTAAACAAATATAATAATGAGCATGCATGATTGTATATTTCACAGATACAAACACCCCATTCTGTTGGATTGAATACGAGACTTTAATTCTAATACTAGGAATCAACATTAAGTAAATCATCAACATTCATAAGAACCAAGAGTCCAAGACTAAATGATCATCCAGCTTAGAAACACTCAAAACCCTAAAACAAATTAAACGATTATGATAGATTTGAAGTGAAGTGTTGGGAATGGGGATCCCAAAATGAAGCATATTGATGAGTTGTGTTTGTGCCCATGAAAGTCGGATCCTAGGCCCACATTACAAAGAGCAGCTGGTGGTGGTGGCAGTCGCAAGCGTGTGTTAGGGCAGGAAACGAGGGGGTAGCGTGTTGTATTGGGTTAAGTTAAGCTAAGACTTTTACAAGTGTTTTACAGTTTACTCGATACTTGTGTTGTTATTCGACCGAGAATTCACACGCCAACACAACTTCAGAGGATAGTTGAGATTTTTCCCTTTCTCGAGGCTCTTCAACTCTCGTGCACACCATGTTTGTTTGCGTGATTCTCAAGTCAAACTTTCTAGATTTCACTTTTTGCACTTCCCTCAATCTACCCAAAACCCTGCTTTTCACCTATAGGCTACACCCTGTCTATTATTATTGGCTTACCGACGGTGAGGGAGGGAATGTAATTCGTTCGTCAAACTTCCAAAATATCTTTTTGGTTGGTGTATTTACAAGATTTTCGGCTTCAATTGTGAGTTACCACACGGTCCTTCTTCTCTTTTTTTTTTTTTTTTTTTTTTTTTTTTTTTTTTTTTTTTTTTTTTTTTTTTTTTATTTTTTTTTTGTATCATGAGTCCACAGTATTACATTTTGCAAAAGTCTCAACCAATCATACAAGCATAACGTGTCATCTTTTGATCTCTAATAATATATAATTACACATATAGAAACATTTTAAAATTGATATTCAATCATAATCATCGCATAATTATCTTCTTTATATTAATATGATTTCAGGTTAAGTTCAATTTTCTCAATTAGAAGGTATAAATGATAAGTTAGTTTGAATGTATCTTTGTTGCTAGGAAGTTGGTAAAATCAATTATATGTTCAACCTCAAAACGAATAGCAAAATCCTGAAGTTAAAAAAGCTTCGAAGCATGCATACACAGATGGAATTATGTAATTCGCCATTGACATATATATATATAGCTTGATTTGAACACTTTTTTTTTTTCTTTCAATTTATAATTAGTTAACTTTGATCACAAAACATAGATAATGTAAATTGAGCAAGCTGTCACTGTGAAAACCAATCCACTGGCAACAAACTTTACATGTAACTTGTAACTTGTGGTATAGATTTATGTGCATTATTTGATTGATCTTAAGAAAAAAAAAACTAGAGGGAAATGAGCTCGCTCCTAGAAGAATGTTATTCCTAGGGTTGCACAAGTTTTACCCTCCTCCCCATAACATCAACAATCCCAAAACAAACTATTACTTCTTCATTAATCAATAATTAGAGTACTTAAGGCAATAATAATCTATATATAAATTATCTCAGTCCAAGCTCAAAATCAAATCAATTGGTTTTCCAAATTTTCCATACAACCCAGTTTTATAAATTACCTGAGCTCTCATATTTTTTGCATATACTGTATATGTATTCAGATCAATTCATAAAGAACTAGACATTAAAAGTTTACGATCATATTTGAAATTTTGCAAACTTTCGACAATAGAAAAGCTAGTTGTAAGTTAACAAAGATCTTCAAATATTAATTACAAACATTTGATTTGTACTACGCCAAACCCATTCCAGCTATAAGAATATAAAAAAAGGGCGACTTGTGATTGTGTTTTACCTTTTCACGTGTCATTGACACATATTTTTAGGCTTATAGTACACTGAAAACTGAGGTTGTTCTCTTAGAAGGCTATATAGAATTCAAACTCTTTGTTGTCTTCTTCACGCCTCTTTAATAAATGGCTACTTGCTGCTTTTATTTTTAGTTTTTATATGCTTCTAGGGTTCTATAACCATGATACCACCACAGTTCCGCGAGCTTTTTCAACTACCACCCCTAAGGTTTAGTGAGAGGAACTAAAGACCCACCGATTTCATAATGAAACACTAGCCTTTATAATTACAATAATTTAGATGTACAACAAATCTACAAAGATTTGTGTACAAATTGATGTGAATAAAATAAATAGATGAGTGAATATAAGTCAAACTTATCATATTCACTCTTTATTTATTTTATGTCACATCAGTTTATACACAAATCTTTGTAAGACTTGTTTGTACATATCATTATTCTAAATTAACAAACATTTTGTGAAAAGTTAGGTGGGACATAAGATCTTGTTATAGTAACTAATAACTTATTTTATCTTTTCTTTTACAACAAAAAAAAAGCTAATATTTGAAATTTGTCATATGATCAAATTATTATATATATTTATTTATGATAAAAAAGTATTAAACTTTAACAATTCAATAAGACATTTAGGAAATAAAAAACGTTTTTTTTTTTTTTTTAAATTTTGTCGTACATTTTACTCATATGATAGTTACTTTTCACGTACATTATTCAATTACAAGGGTGTAAGTTGTTCTACAGTGAAACATGTGGTCTCTTAGTTTTTCTCACCTAATCTCAGGGGCGTTCAGGAAACCTCACAGTTGTGCCTCATTTATAATAATATGGGTCTTTTGTTTCCATATTTCATATCTATTCTCAATCATATCAAAATAGTTTCATTATCCTTAAAATATTTTAATTTTCTTCAACTATTTTAAATCCTTAAGTTTATTAATTTAACTAAACACCCTCAGAAAAAGTTTAAAAATTAACAAAAACACCCCCATCCACCCATATTGTCAGATTCCGCCCTAGAGGTGGAACAAATGGGTCGGGTTAGGCGGGTCAACCCTAACCGCCCGCATTAAAGAGGGTTCAACCTAGACCGCCTATAAGGCAGGCCGGTTGAACCTGACCCGCATGCAACCCTCGGGCGGGCCGGGTTGTAATATGGCAACCCGGCGGGTTGCTTTTTTTTTTTTTTTTTTTTAAAAGAACCCGCCAACCCATTGGGTTGACCCGCAGGTTGGCTGAAAAAAAAAAAAAATACAAAATTAATTTTTTTTTCAAATACCTCTTTTACTCTTAAAATATAGCCGTTTTAAGCAGTTGGAAGGGTCTTTTTCATCATTTATTTCCCATTTTTTTATAAATAGGCTATAAACTCTCATATTTTCTCACATGCCAAATTCTCTCATTTTCTCTAATCTCTATTGAAATCTCTCAATTATTCTCTTGTTGTCAATTTGCTCTTATTTTATTTTTATTAGTTTTTTTTTGCAATTTTCAATTCATATTCCAAATTCCAATTCTCCTTCTTTAATTTTTTATTTTTTCTATATCAAATTTTTTTTTTTAACTACAATGGATAGATTTTCCATCCCGTCAATTCTGTAATGAAGGAAACTACTATCCTAGTCCCCCTGAGTTATAACATAAATGCAGATTCAAATCGTCCCGCTTTCCCAGTCTCAGAATCTAATATACTCATAATATTCCCTTGATTCCTCTCCAGGCTGCTACAGCTCCCGATGGTTTAGAAGTCGTCCTCGTAATCGTTGTCCTCATCCAACTTCATCTCAAGCTGAAGCGGTTCACAACTACTGTCAAACTGCGATAGACACACATTAGACGTTTGGTGCATTTCAATAAGTTTTACGAGACAAAAAATGGAGTTCAAGTGAAGAAAGCAAGATGCAAATATTGTGGAAATATTTATAAGTTGATTCAGGTAATGGTACTAGTACTTTAAAACGGCATGCTAATAAACATATTGCTCAACATGGAAATAGAAGAACCATCAAACTCAAGTAATTAATATGTACTACTCGGCGTTATAATTCTGATGTATATAGGGAACAATTAGCTTTATATATTGCTGCAACTGATCAACTTATTAATATGACTGAAGATAAATATTTTGAAGATTTATTAAAAATTTTTTTTCCAGGATTTAAAAGTTATTCTAAAACTCAACTAGAAATGATTTAATAAAATTGTTTGGAAAAATGAAATTAGAATAAAAAATAAAATAATAGTTGTCATGTTAGTGTGGCTCTAATGCCGATATTTGAAGTGGTAGAGTTAAACAATATTATATTGTATGACTAGTCATTATTTTGATAACGAATGTAAATTAAATAGATCTTTATTATGATTTAGATTAATGGATGTGGACCATGTTAGAGTAGATGCCCTAGAGCCAATCAATTATGTAGAATTGACTCTTGTAATAATGTTCATTAATCAATAAAAGGCATTTTATTCTATATCGCGTAAATCATTATTATTGCAATATGTATGATATATGTCCTTAGAATGGTAGAACCATGACTAGGGTATCAAGTGTTTCAAATCTTGATAGTGAGAACCTTATGAGCACATATGGTGCCATTCTAGAAACGTCTGTAGCCCAGTATTATTCTGAAGTAAGGGCACATATAATACGGTAAGGCTATCATAGTGTTGAACGACCCTGTCGAAAGGCAGTGACTGATCTCACTTGTAGGTTGTTTGGTGACAACCTGGTACAACACATGGGTGCTTGCTGTAGGCAAATACATCGTAGCAAGTTCATTGGACGACCACCAAAGATTCCATATGGATATAACCCCAATTTCTATAGAAACAAATCCTCTAACGAATGGTGGTACATGTGATCCTTAGACTTGAAATCACCGGAGCGCCTTGTGCACCGATTGGTGCAGTTTGACACTAGCCTAACACAATTCTATTCAGAGCTGTCAATACGGTGGTGATTGGCTGTATCAAGGAGTGTATCAAGACTATAGTGGATTGATAGAGGATTCATCACTCCCGGGTACGGGAGAGTTATCTCACGGGCAATTCAGTATATGACAATGACCTAAAACTGTGGCCACAGTGGGGTTGAGTTTTGCTCTATTCGTTTATAATACAGGTCATTGGTCCAGAAACTGAATACAAATATCGAGAATAACGGAGGTTGACACTATTTCTATACCTTCGTCTCGTTGAGATACAGTATGATGAAAGGATCGAATTGTACGGTAACTATATCGTTGACAGGTAGCTACTTTGCTGAATCCGAATCTATCGGGTGGCCATGATGTCTTGCTAGGGGCCAATCTTGGTTGTATATTAGTGAGACGATCAATTGGTGTTCATCGCGACACTATACACTGCGGTATGATGAGGAGTCTATGGGTAACACACATAGAAGATAATTTAAAGCCAAGAAGAAAGAAGGGCGTTTTTCTTTTTAGGTGAAAGGGTATTTTGGTAATTTTACAGTGCAATTAAATTTGTGAGTCGTAGCCTTTATTTATTTATTAGAAAAATTAAATAAGTGAAATTACGTTTAAATATATGTTCGCATATATTTAAATAAATTATCATATTGTTAAATGTTAATATTATATTAAATATATATTAATTGATTTTAATTGAAGATAATGATAATTAAATAAATATCTAATTAGGGGTGTTTGGGTGGGAGCCCAAGCCCATTCATTGGGAATAGGGCAAGTAAAATAACACTATAAAACAAAAATATTAATTGAAAAAAGAGTGAGTTTTTATTTCATTCACATTCATTGAAAAGTGCAAAACCCTACAGCCCCATTTTCTCTCCCACGCCAGATTTTGGTTTAGCCAAATCAAATACTCATTTTCTTCTTGTTTCTTAAGGCAAGGAAGATCTAGCAAATCTCTCCTTAGTTCCTTGCGATTATCTTCGTGTGGACTACGTCGTGTCGATCCTACACTTGGGTCGGTAGCAAAACGCTCAAGGACAAAGTTGGAGGAGCCTCAAACGTGCGTAAGATTATTGAACCTTGAATCTGATTTTCGCAGATTTAATTTATATACTGTATAAACTGTGATATTATACCCGATCTTGGTTCTAAGGAACGATCCATGTTTTTGTTTTCCACTGCGAAGTGGGTCGTTCACTAACAGATCATGGTGGTCAACAAATTTATAATAAAATTGTTGAAGCTTAGAAGATTTGATGTTATTAATAAAATAATAAGTTTAACTTTAGATAATGCAAGTGCTAATAGTACTTATAGATTTTTTTAAAATTAATTATCTTTTTTATAACAATTTGAAGTTTTTTCACAACGTTGTACTGTCACATTATTAATTTAATTGTGAAAAGTGGTATGAAAACAATTAGAGATAATATTGATAGAATTATGGATTCTTTAGCTTGGATTACTAGTAGTAATAGAAGAAATCGAATTTCAAATACTTGTATAAAATCAAATATGTCTCACTTTTGCATTAACATACCTGTTAGATGGAATAATACTTATTTAATGCTCAATTCATGTTTACGTTATGCAATTTAATTAATTATTTTGTAGCAAATAATAGAGTCCTCATTATTATAGAAAATGATTGGCATATACTAATATATTTCATTCTTCTTAAATTTTTTACCAATCTACTTTACAACTTTCTGTGTGTATTATCCTCCTAATCCATTGGTAATACATACAATTATAAAAATTTAAAGTTATTTAGAAAAAACAAAAACAATGAAATTTTAGGGGGACCAATAAAGGCAATGAAAATTTTTTTTTTAAGATATTGGAAACCCATTCCTTTCGTTATTGTTTAGGTGTTATATTTGATCCTAGAATTAAAGTAACAGTTTAGAAAATGGTTAGACATATTAACTGAAAATTTACAAAACGAAGCATATGCCAACAACTAGGAGAGGTAAAAGAGTGTCTTGCAGAGGTATATTTCCAATATGAAAACAGGTATGGAACCCGCAAGAGGCAAAATACCAAGGAAGTTCACATCGAAGAACAAATGAAGACTTCTACTCCTGGAGTGCATTTAATAGGCGAAAGAACCCGAACCGAAGCACAGCCTCCTCTTCAGAAGCACCAACAACGAATATATTGTCCTCCATGCAGTCATAGAGTAATGAGCTTCAACATTTGGGAACTCCCGAATGTTACCAGTAGATCCACAACAAAGTCAACTTTGATGTCTTAGAATATTGGAAAACCAGAAAAGTATTTTTCGGCATTATCAAGACTTGCCTTGGATGTTTTCTCTGTCTTGTCTCATCCGAACAAACAATTAGTGCAAGTGAAAGAATTTTAAATGAAATGAGGACTAAACTTTCACCAAAAATTATTAAAGTCCTCACATGTCTCGAGTTAGGAACGTCGTGCCATCAAGATCAATACAAGGTTGTCGACGATACTTTAATAGAATCATTTCAATTTGTAATATAGATGATACGATGAGGGAGGTCCTAGTCAACCTCCAATTAGTTTTTTTGTAAATTGTAACTTGTAAATTAATTGTCAATTATTGCACTGTTTTTTCTTTACCAAGTTTTTTGTCCCATTAGGTTTTCTTGGTGAGATTTTTAACGAGGTAATAATTGTTGTAATTTCTTAGTTTATTTTTTGATAAATGAATAAATCTATTTATCTAATTTTTCTTATATTACAATTTTATTGTATTAATTGAATTAATATTTGAAATGTTAACAAAAAAAAAATTAATTTAATTAAATTATTGATATTTGAAAAGTTAACTAAAAAAATTATACAAAAGAATAGAAAAGAAAAAATTAAATAAAAGAGGGGGGGGGGGGGGGGGGTTCTAACCCGGCCCGGCCTACAGCATAACCCTCTGGTTAGGTTAGCGGGCCAGGCTAGGCCGCCACACCTAACAGTGGTGGGTCGGATTGTTGGCAAGCTGGGTTAGGTCCGACCTGCCAAAACCCCTAACGCCGCCGCGGCGCGGCCGTTACTTTTCCAACATTACTGGCCACCACCACCGAAAGGTGGCCGAAATCTAGTATAATGGCACACTACCGGCTAGATCTGGCCAGTAATGTGCCGATCTATTTTTAGGCCGATTCATCGTGGATCTGGCCGGAAAAGGCCGAAAAAGGTCAGACAGCCAGATCTGTAGTCGTAGCTGGTCGTCGTTGATGGCTAGAAATGGCCATAGATCTCGCCTTTTCTGGCCAAATCCGTAGTGGATCTGGCCAAAAAAGGCCACAGCGACACACGATGGTCAGATCTGGCTAGTCGTGCGCCTAACGCCAGATTCCGGCAGTGGTAGTCGAATCTGGCAACTGTGGGTGGGGGTGTTTTTATCATTTTACAAAAATTTTATTTATTAGGGTGTTTAGTAAATTAGCAAACCTAGAGAGGTGTTTTGTTAATTTTCAAACTCATTATTCTCACCCAACTCTAAAAATATCAAAAATCATATCCAAATAATGAAACAATGCCCATGGCTTTTGATCGACAATATGTTATTTATAACATGTTGTTATATTCTTTATATTATAAAACCCACATTTTATCATAAAAGAAACTTTTTTTATTATAATTTAGACCTAAAATAATTTGTAAGTATAGATGTAAAAATAAAAGTAGAAATCTGCAAAAACTTAAGTTCAAATTATATATGAATGTTTACAAGAGAGACCTACACATGAAATATAAAAAGGCTTCGAATTTGAGAGTTTAGTTTTGATATCAAGTTTACTTTCTTCAATAGTATAGTCTTTGTATATAGGGAAAGAAAAACACTTGGAATTGGTTTGGCGGTTAAAATATTTACTCTCTTTATTGACTTTCTGTGTTCAAACTATCTTGAAATCACTACCATATTTGTGGTTTACCTGAAACATTAGGCTTGTAAGGTGTTCAATGGATTCTTAGGATTAATTAATTCGCGAACTGGCCCAAACACCCCAGACATAAAAAAAAAAAATAAAAATAAAACACTTGGAGTGAGGAAGCATTTTGAGTTGAAATGTTTTTGTAAATAGTTTCTGATACAACCAAAAAGCTAATGTATAAAATCAAAAACAATTAAAAGTTATTTTCATAATTTTCTATAGTTTTTAAATTATATCAAACTTATTTTCAAATGTTAAAAATATAAAAGTACCACTAAACGTTTTGAATCATATTCTAGTTTTTTAAGATTCTTTTTAGATGTTTTAAGATTTGAAACTATATAATTTTAATATATATTAAAAAGCTAATGTAAAATCAAAAAACAATTAAAAGTTATTTTCATAGTTTTCTATAGTTACAAATATTATATCAAACTTATTTTCAAATGTTAAAAATGTTAAAATACCACTAAAAGTTTGAATCATGCTCTATTTTTAGATTCTTTTTAGATAGTTCTAAAATTTGAAACTATAAAATTTGTAATTATATATTAAAACATAACAAAGCCAACCTCGTTTCCTTGTTTCCATTTTAGATATTTGCTTTTACAAATGATATTGAATGGATACTCAAATCTTAAAAATACGGCCTTCAATTTTGTTTCTATTTTGCAAATTATTTTCAGAATAATTTACACAATAGTACATAAAATGGCCATTTAATTTCCAATATTCTCGGCGAAGACCCTTTTTATGGGCCACAAATTGTTATTTGCCCCTACTCTGATCGGGCTCTCAGACCCCTGAGTCCTGATAGGTAAAATCTGAGTTGAGACTTGAGAGCACATAAAATCATTGTGAAAAAGGGTCATCCGGTATGGTTGCGGTAAGGTTACCTTACCCAACCATCGGACTGTACCATCAAACCTGATTAAATATCATTACATTAGAGAGATCCGATAGTTGGTTGCAGAAGTTACCTTCCGACGGCACCATTGAATTAGGTCAAAAATATCTTACATTAGAAAGATCAAAATTAAGTTAAAAAATATCATTATATAAAGAGATTAATTCGAGCTGCAATAACATTAACTCCCAACTGCACCACTAAATTTAGTTAAATATCATTACATAGTAACGTACCATCCAATTGCACCATTAAATTAGGTTACATTAGAAAGAGTAATAGTCGAGGAAGAAGGTATCCTTATTCCCTAGCAATGTAACAATTCCATGAGAATAATTTATTCTTGAAAGAAGTTTGGATATCCCATTGGCAAGGCTGATCAGGCAATTCTATAATACACAGTGTTTTAAAATCTGGCCCATGGCTGGTTGAACTAGTGCAACCAAGACCCGGGACCTTCACTAGGCCGGTTAACAATTTCTCAATTCACCCAAAATTCTAGAATTTAAAATGATGATCGGCAAACAATTGAAGTCGGATGTTGAGGCTTCTGAAAAGAAAGTGCCGGTGAGTGCAATAGTGGCAACAGAAGTGATTTTCGGTGAGTTAATAACCGGAAAAAAAAAAAAAAACAATAGCAGCAATAGCCAGTTTTGCCACGATTGGCGAGGTAAAGGGGGTAGGTGAGATGAGTTTTGGTCAGGAGATAAGAGAGTATTTTCGTGGTGATAAGGAGGGTTGTCGAAGCTGACGATGGTGAGATCTGACCAAAATCGATCGATGCCGTCATTGAGAGATCTAGCCGAAATTGGTCAATTTTGGCCAAATCTTGCGTAGATTGTGAGGGAAGGGACTCAATGAATTATTATTGTATTTGGTGTGCCACCACCGCCAACTAGTCACCCGATTTGTATTTGGAGTATGTTTGATAAATTTGAAACTTGTTGGGACTTCACATAATTTTCAGGGGTGATTTGTGAATTTTAAACTTTTTTACACCAGTTTACGACTGGTCAAACCGATAAAATCGGTCAACCTGGCAACTTTGTCGGGTCTCCACCCGCTTGGTTATTGAAATATGGATAATACATTTCATGGAAAATGAAATGAAGTTACTTAGAGTCTAAGATTAGAAAGAAGCAACTATACACCTTACTGCTATTAATCTCGGCTATTATGAAGCTAAAGAGCCTAATCATCGAAGTTTATTATTAGGGGTGGAAAAAAAATCGAAAACCGGACCGAACCAAAAAAAACCAAAACAGTCCAAAAATTCGTTTTTTCCTTTCGGTTTGTCATATTTTGTAAACCGAATATTCGGTTTTTTTTAAATAACAAAAAGGGCTAACCAATCAGATTTTAAACCATTCAATGAATAAAAAAATAATTTTATATTTTTCAATTTTTAAAAAATTTATCCTAGTCTTCACTAATGCATTTTCCAAAATTCAATTTTTTAAAAAATAATTTATATTTGTGCATTTTTAAAAAATTTATCCTAGGTCTTCACTAATATAATTTTAATTATTAATACTTGATGTACATTAAAATTATATGAATTCAAATTATTCATATAATATAACTTTATTCGAATTTAAAAAAAAAAAAAAAACTTCAAAAAACAAATGGGTCAAAGTAAAGGGTTTGACCGAATTGGGCAGAACAAATACAACCCATCATAATTAACCGGTTAACTGAACCGAATTTTCGGTTCTATTTTAAACCGGTTTATAATTGAAACTAAACCGGTTTCGGTTAAGATTTTTTTTTTAAACTGAAAACCGATCTGGTTTAAGATACCGGTTAACCCGTTTTTCCCACCCCTATTTATTATGGCTCAATACCAAACTGACAAGACTCGACCCGGCCATCCCTATCAGCAAGATCGGATCTCTTCAGCAGCAATCGGTATGGAATAAGAAGAAAACAATACTGAGCGCACCCTTACAAGATCTTATTTAAAAACTCATAAACTGAAGTAAAGAAGCAGTCCTTTTCAAGCACAGTATCTAGAATACAAATCCAGGTTACACATCATAAGCTGCACAATCTTACATATATTTACTGAATAAAAACATTTACCACAACCGAATCATCTTTATTAGAAGTGCAATGAAATGGCCAAGCACAGAGCAGAGAAACCTAATTTACCACTGAACTGTAACTGGGGTGAAATCTTTTTCAATTGATGCCCTCACAGCATCCAATATTATCTGTGTCTTCCTACTGATGATTGGCCACTTACGCTCAAGCTTTGTGCCATTTTTAATGTCTCCGACCAAGCGAGAAAATTCTCTCACCATGCAAACTTCTTGAGGAAGATCTGCAGTTACAGTGTGCTCGCTTGGCAACGGTGTCCATGCAGTCACAAGATCATTGAAAAAGCATTTGGTACCTGCACTGAAAGAGGCCTCATTCTCATGAAATGGAATAACGAAGTCATGAACATGCAAGGTTCCTTTTGTTCCGATTGCGGTTATGTCCATTGTCAAATTTTCTAAAAAAGAGCAATGGAAGGTGGCTACTTTCTCATCTTCCCAATAAAGAGATGCCCCGCAAGATAAGATTACCCCTGCTTCATTGTGAACCGGCCCAGGCAAGGCTGTAACTGTTTTTGGCAGTTCATAATCAGCTGCCCACAGGATTGCCCTGATGCCATACCAACCAACATCACCAAGAGAACCAAGACCATCTAGATCTGGCTTTACACGAATATCATTTTTGAGAAAATCAGGATCAACAGCAAATGAGAAGCATGTGTGTATCTGCAGACCCAAAAAGGATCAATTTAAAAGTGATAGCAAAAACTCAGTTCAAAAGAGAAAGTCGGTGTAACTAAGCATGGCGAATTGGGAGAAAAAGATGAATGTGCACGCTTAGCATGTGCTATTGCTTTCACAAGCTTCTACCTAAAGTACAGTGTTAACACTTACTTTCACTTGTATATCGGTTTTTAGTAAATATACATCTGAATTTTTCATCAGTTAAAATATTAGTGAACATTAAAAGAGAATGCTAAATTAAATGAAGTTTGGACTATGAATCAAACAAACAGAATATGTCAACAAAAGGCCATAATTTCAATACTGTGGGTTATTGGAAAGCAATATGATTACATCATAACACAATAGATACATGCATTAGATGTGAGAATTTATTTTGAGGTAAAATAGCTAAATCTGAAACAAAATTTACTTCAAACTTTTCAACCAAGAAAATAATCTACTTATTTTCAGCAATTACTATGCTGGTTCTAATCGAATAAGAAAAGGTAAAGCACAATAACATTTTTCATTTGCATTGGTTTGATTTTGTCTCTATTCCAGTTTACAGTAAGTGAAACCAGTCCATAGCAGTTTGGTTTGATTTTTGTCCACAAGTCAAACAACAATATCCCAAATAACAACTTTTGCAACAACTGAACAACAGTTCAAAAATTAAAACCTCTCCATTAGTAAAAATTAAAACCTCTCCATTAGTAACCTATCATGATGTTTAGAAACTACACTCAATCAATGCCCGGTAAGCATGGAGATTTTTCACACAAATTAAAACAAAAGGACAGAAAATATATTCGGAAATTCCATCTATGCGATAAAACACACATAAATTCATCAACTATTAGTGCTTCTTCACCGATTTCTAAACTCGGAACAGGATCCTGCAACATTAGTTGAAAAACCCCAGAAATAATATCTAGGTAAGCAAAAAGGTCAAAAGCTCTATATCCTTCTCCTAAAATGCCACCACATATATCCTCCATAACCATCCCTATATATTTTCTTTTGTCCACATAGATACGCGCACGAGATGCATGATATATCTGCCCTTATTAAGTAATTTCTAAATGAGATCTATGACACTGAAAAAACAAAAATTTTGATTATATCATTACGTTTATTTATAGAAAAACAAAATTAACTATCCAAATTTTATCCTTTTGTGACTTTAATAAGTCCTTTTGGAATATACATTCAAAGCCTTTTTGGTTGCGCTTATCTACTAGCCAAATTATTCAGAGTTATAACCATTTTTTGAATTCTTTTAAATTGTTTGATTGCATATTAAAGTGCTTTTAAAATAAGCGATTTTACGTTTATTGGAAGAAGCTCAAATTTTGAGCTTATTCCATCAGCTCTTTTCTAAACTTATTTAAAGGGTTGAATCAAAAATACATTCATTTACTATATTATAAATTTGACTTTATAATTCTTGTTAATAAAGCCTTTTTTCCACATTTTAATAATAAAAAGCTTTTTTACATTTCTTCAACCAAACAACTAACAATTTTTCATAAAAGCTCTACTCCAATAAGCTCTCCTTCTATAAGTTTAACTCAAATAAGCTGATTTAAACAGGCTCTCACATATCCATCACAATTATTATATTTTTCATTTAATGAAGTGTTATGTGAGTGTTAAATAAAGCATTGCTAAATATAAACTTAAATTTTTTATTTTCAACCAAAGATATAAAATTCCCGTAAAAGAAAATAAATATATATAAAAAAAATAAAAATAAAAAATAACTCTCCAGATATAAAAATAAAATAATATAAAAACTCAATACCCTTCTAAGCTGACCAAAACGCTCCGCATCACCAAGAAACTCCTTCATTTTCGCAGTCCTGGGATGATGGACCCACATGGTACCATCCATCAACTGAACTCCATTCTCCTCACACGCTTTCACAATCTCATCAAACTCCTGCACGTTCATGGCCACCGGCTTCTCCATCAGCAAATGCTTCTTATTTTGGGCCACTTTCAGGGCCCATTTTACGTGCAGCGAAGTGGGCAGAGGCAAATAAATGGCGTCGATTGTAGGGTCTTCAATAAGGCCTTCATAGGAGCCGTAGATCTTGGCTTCAGTGGAGAAATTGTTGGCTTTTGCAAAGCTGACGGCTTTCTCGAGCGAACGGCTCGCCACGGCTGAGAGGACGGCGTTTGGCGCGAGATTGATGGCTCGGCAAAGCTTCCGAGCTATGTCTGCGCACCCGATTATGCCGAAACGGACTGGGTTTTGAGTTGAAGTGGCCATTTGGAGTTATGAGGGTAGGAGTTGAATTGGCCTCAGAAAAACAGTCAAAGTGGATATGCGTATTTAAAGAGAATTTAAATACTTTTGGACCCCTAAAAGATAATTTTAACTTATATAACACCCATAGGTTTTGGGAAACATTAAAAAGAACTTTTTTCCTTTTTTATGAGAAATTATATCAAGAATATTTTTTGTGTAAACTACAAAATAGCCCATCTATAAAAGTATCTCACATAGAGTTTTCACTTTTATTTTTTGTTAAGAAAAAGGTAATTTAGTTTTATAAGTGTTGAAATGTTAGGATACAATAATTTGTTGAGATACTTCCGTAAACATGTTAATTTTTAACTGAAATCTCAAATTTAAGTTATTTATCATAATTTTTATTTATGATATTTATAATTCTGAATTTTTTTTTTTTTAAATCAGTGAAATTGATTGAATTTCTTTATTTTTTTTATCTTTGAATAACTACACTACTAAGATTTACCATAAAACCTTCTACAAGATATGAGAATTTGTTTCGTAATTCTTCTATTCTGCCCAAAAGCAAAGAAAAAAAAAAGGAGATTTTTATTATTAATATAACCTTAGAGGAACTCTTATATTTAATTAAACTGGAGGGACGTTATTGTTATTAACTCTTAATAAAACAGCGACTCTTGGTTTTAATACGGTGAAATGCCCGTCATCTTTTATATTAATAATGTTACTTATTATATAACTTAATAAATCCGTTGCACCAAAACTAACGATATTTTAATATAGTACTATAATTCAATGATGACGTTGGATGATTGACAAATTTTAAACTAATTCTTAGATTTAAATCAGAAATAATTGGATAAAAAAATATAATGTGTATGGACAAACAGAGAAGATAAAATCATATAGACGGAGAGTTTAAGATACCTATTTTCATAATATAATTTTTATCTATCATCGCTAGATGATTTGATAATAAAGGAACAAAAGAAAGTTTCATAAATTCTTGAATTCAAATCTTTTTAGACTCTAATGCAAATGATCACTAAAACTCTTATCTAATCTTGAAAGATTAGTTAAAATACGTACAAATTGATTTAGACACCTAGATATTAAAAAAAAAAAATGTTTTTAATCAATAATGATGCAATTCAGAACTGTTAAATACAACTAAATAAATTTATTATTTATAACTCAACTTTAGAAATAATACTTTCATTTTGACTTACGATTCAAAAATAAACTTCTGTTTTAATTTATGTGAGATTAATTGGCTCCACCGAAATCACGTGGCAACTAAGCAGGCAACAACAACACGTGTCACCACCTCTCCCACGTGCCTCTTAACCACAAAGACTAAGCAAATACAGAAACAAACATGGATGAAAATCCTCAACTCAATACTCTGCCTTTCTTTCTTATAAAAAAACCAAATAAGTAACGACTCAAATTACAAAGCCATAGCTAAACAAAACCAAACCACATTGCTGCTTCCGCCTAAACAAAACAAATGACTTCACTGGGACACTGGTTCGGAGGAGGCCGCAGAGGTGGAGACTACGATCCATGGTTTGCCTCTGAAATATGGGACCCTTTTAGCTCTGGAACCAATTGGGGTCAACTTCAAGGTCAAGACAAGAACCGCGCTGATGAAACCAGCGCTCTGGCTCACGCTCATGTTGACTGGCGTGAAACTGAGGACTCCCATATCTTTCATGCCGATCTCCCAGGTAAAATAACTAAGGACGGACCCTTTTTGGGTCCAGCGGGGGCTGATGACCCCACTCAAATTTTATTTTACATGTCTTACTTATTTTCCAATTTGATATAATCTACTTTTGAACTTTGATAAATAAATGCTTTTTTAAAGATTATAAATTTTTTTAATTAAATAAATTTTATATCGTTTTTTATCGATTAGAACTCAACAGGAGTAAAATTGCAGACAAATAGAATATTTTTACACTTCTAACATTATATCCAGTGGCGGATCCAACCACTTTTTGGGTGGGCCAAATTTTTTTTTTTAATATTAATATGTAAATGTAAATTTATATATTTTGACCCACTCTAAAAAAATTATTAATGGACAAAAATAATAATTTATAATAAATTTTTATTTTGGCCCACCCTAAAAGAAATTTTTGGATCCGCTACTGATTATATCATAAATTTTAGAAATTTCAAATTATTTTATACATTGAATTTCCTTTTCCAACATTAAATTCTGTATCCGTCCTGAGTAACAAATACCTTAATAGGAATTTAATTTATGAACAAAACCCTTTTGCTCGATATTAGTAGTAAAACATTTCTTTGTGAGCTGCATATTATCATTGCATGAAGCAAAGGGAAGTTGCTTCTATAGGCTGCATCATAGGGCTTTGTGCTTTTTTAGTTTCTCCTTTATCTAAATTTCTAAGCACTGTATTGTGTAAGCTACAAGGCGTGTTTAATGGGTGCTGGGGTGAGGAAAGAGGAGGTGAAAGTGCATGTGGAGGACGGCAACGTGCTTCAGATCAGTGGTGAGAGGACAAAAGATCAGAAGGAAGAAAACGACAAGTGGGACCGTGTTGAAAGGCGGCGAGGCAGCTTCGTGAGGCGGTTCAGGCTGCCGGAGAATGCCAACTTGGATGAGATTAAGTGCTCACTGGATCATGGCGTGTTGACAGTGACGGTGCCGAAGAGGAACGTGGAGCAGACTCCAAAGAATGTTTGATACATAGACGTTGCTTAGTTTTTTAGGGTTGTCGTGTGGGAGATTCAAGGCTTCATAGTTCAAGAAGCTTCACGTGTGATCGTGTATGTTATGTTCATTTGTGGTTGCCATTGCGTGTCCTGAGGTTTTGTAAAATACTGTTTGTTCAATAATGTAAAGTTGAAGTAAATACAAAAAAGGAGTGTGTTTTAATTACCAGAATTTTGGCTTTCAAATTATTAACTTTTTCTACAGAGAGTTTAATGAAGAAAAATTTTATTCATAATCTGGAAAAATTACAAATCAATGGAGTACACCTTACTTATGTACTAACTCAGCTCAACTACTATGGTTCTATTTCACTAACCGCTGCAAACTATTACACCAGTAACCTACACAACAACTTTAACCAATTCTACAAATTAGTATGCTGAGCTGGATTGGAGTTGTCTGAAGCTGAAAACTGATATATCTTCAATACACCCCTCGAGGTGGTGAGTGACAAAGATTAAGCAGTCCCATCTTGGAAAGAAAATGATTATGTGAATGACTACCAAGAGATTTAGTAAGAATATCGACCTCTGCTCATTACTAGGAACATATTTAGTTTGAATAAGACCAGTTTGTATCTTCTCATGAACAATATGAGAATCAATGTCAATATGATTGGTACGTTCATGAAACATGGGATTAGAGGTTATATGCAAGGCTCATTGGTTATCACAAAAAAAGAGGGATAGGAGCTAAACTAGGAAAACCAAGATCGAAAATAATTGCTAGAGCCAAACAATTTCACATACAGCAGAAGTCATGGCCCTGTATTTTGCCTTTGAAGAAGACCTTGAGACTGTAACTTGCTTCTTTGACT
Organism: Pistacia vera; assembly: GCF_008641045.1. NCBI lineage: Eukaryota > Viridiplantae > Streptophyta > Magnoliopsida > Sapindales > Anacardiaceae > Pistacia > Pistacia vera. The sequence continues at coordinate 881,698 of NW_022195652.1, forward strand.
TCCAAGACATAAGAGATTTCCCAAAAACACACAAAAACCAGTGACTGATCTCCGAGTAATCAAACAAGAGGCCCAATCTGAATCACAGTAAGCATTAAGCTGAACTGTGTTATCAGATGGGAAAAATAACCACAAACCCCCAAAGCTTGTTTAATAAACTTAACAATCTTCAAGGCAACCTACATATGAGACACCTTAGGAGCATGCATGAATTGGCTTAATAAACTAACTGAATAGCTCAAATTTGTACGTGTCATACACAAGTAAAGAAGTTTTCCAATGAGTTGTTGATAAATTGTAGCATCAGGCAGTAGAGGATCCCCAAAAATAGCAAACTATTTGTCATAATCTGATAAAGTAAATTTTTTATGCTGATCAAGAGGAATAAGAGAAGGCCTAGCTCCAGATAAACCAGTAGTGGAAATCAATTCTAAAGCATACTTTTTTGACAAACAATGATGCCCTTAGCTGATCTTGCTACCTCTAAACCAAGGAAGTATCTTAATAAACCTAAATCTTTAAGCTTGAAATGAGAATGAAGCAATTTCTTGGTATGAGCTATCAACTCTGAACTGTTGCCCGTAATTACTATATCACCTACATAGACTAAAACTACCACCATTTGAGTATCATGCTTCTTAACAAATAAAGAATAATCAGACTTAGATTGGGAGAAACCTTCTTGAACTAAGGCTATAGCAAGCTTAAAATTCTAGGCCCTAGAAGCCTGTTTTAAGCCATATAATGACTTTTTCAGTTTGTGAACAATTTTTGGGGCAGTAGGTTTATGAAATCCTTGAGGCAATGTCATATAATGTCCTCAGTTAAATCCCCTTACAAGAAAGCATTATCTACATCAAGATGATACAATGGTCAATCATAGATGGAAGCAAGAGATAAAATAGTCATAACTGTTATCATTTTCACAATAGGGGAAAATGTTTCCTCATAATCAATCCCTACTTGCTCTGTATAACCCTTGGTTACTAACCTAGCCTTATATCTCTCTAAGGTTCCATTAGCATTATATTTCAAATTGTACACCCACTTACGTCCAATTGGATGCTTACCAGGAGGCAAAGGAACCAGGGACCAAGTGTGATTGTCTTCTAAGGCTTTGATCTCCTTGGACATAGCTTCAATCCAATTAGGATCTTTGGAAGGTTGGAAAAAACTGGCAGGTTCAGTCAAAGTAGACATTTTGCTAAGATAAACTTGGTATTGAGGTGAAAGATGGTCATAGGAAAGGCAATCTGACATTGGATACTTGACCAGATAAGTTTGTGAGGAAGAGGGAAGTGTAGGACAGTGAAAATCTGTAGTCCAAATGGGTGGTTTGGTAACTCTTTGTGATTATCTTAAAGACACAGAAGGAGGTGCTCCTAGGTTGGTAGAATCAGGTGCAAGATTAGGGCTGGCTGGTGTAATAGAGGAGTCTACTATATGTGCTAAACTATAGGGCACATCTGGTTCTGTGATTGGAGTAAAGAACTGTCCAGATTGTGGAAAATGTTCAAATGAGTCAGTATCTAAGAAAGTGTTTGAGGGAAAACCAATCTTACTAGTAGCGGATAATTTGAATAGAAAGAGATGCTCATAAAAAACAACATCTCTAATAACCTGAATAGCATGTGTATCCAAATTGTACAGTAAATAACCTTTCTTTTCTAAAGAATATCTTACAAACACACATGGGGTAAATCTTGAAGAAAATTTATCCTTAGGAGGAAGAATTGTAGAATAAGCTAAACAACCCAATATTTTCAAGTGTGCTAGTGAAGGAGATTTGCCAAAAAAATTTCAAAAGGAGAAAGACCTTGCAACACTGTGGTGGGAAATCTATTAATCAAATAAAAGGTTGTTTGAACACAATGACCCCAAAGTGAATGTGGTAAATTGGATTGGAACTTCAATGCCCTGGCCACTTGTAAGATATGTCTATGCTTTCTTTCCACAACACCATTTTGTTATGGAGAGTAAGCGCAAGAGCTTTGATGTTGAATACCTAACTTTTGCAACAACTCTCGGTAATTTTTATTGAAAAACTCTAATCCATTATCTGATCTAAGACATTAGGGAGTCACATGATACTGATTCTGGACCATAGTTAAAAACTGTTGTAACACTTAAAAAACATCATATTTGAATTGCATTAAAACCAACCAAGTAACCCTTGTGCAAATCATCCACAATTGTGGAAAAATATCTAGCATTGCCAAAAGTAGGTATTTTATAAGGTCCCCACACATCCAAATGTAAAAGATCAAAATCATTACTTGAAATATTTTTGCTTAATGGAAAAGGAATTCGAGTTTGTTTTGCCAATAATGGACAAACTGTACAATGAAAAGAATCATCAACTGGTAAGGTTTTCAACATTTGTTTAAAAACTATATTTGGTACACGTCCCAACCTTTGATGCCAAACATGGAATGAATTAAGAGAAACATTTTTGCGAAGTAAAACTGGAAACATTATTCATTACTGAATTATGAAAATTATTAGTAGAAATCATTTTGGCCAGTGCAGGAATGTCAGAATTTTGTAGAATGGACCATGTACAAGGGGCATAGAAATACAAGCCTTGGCTTTGTCTACCAATCTCCTTTAACTTGCCAATCCAGGACTATGTACAAGGGGCATAGAAATACAAGCCTTGGCTTTGTCTACCAATCCCCTTTAACTTACCACTCCAGAGGTCCTGCATTAAGCAAAAATCAAGGTAAAATGTAATAGCACAATTATTAAAGGAAGTGAATTTGGAAACTGAAAACAGGTTGTACTTGAAATTCGGAAAATGTAGAACATGATCCAAACTAACTCTTTCATCCAATTGAATAGAACCAATGTGCCTAATTCTAGTTTTTGTACCATTAGGTAGGCCAGCATAAATGCGTGGGCTAGAATCCATGTCAACAGGAGATTTCAACCTAGACAATCTATCGGTCATGTGGTATGTTGCCCCTAAGTCTATTATCCAATTTTCAGTTTCATTGTAACAAGAAAGAAGAGAAATGGATGTGGCAATACCTACTACATTTGCTTAGGTTGACACATTTTCTTTGTCGAGCAGCTGAAGAAGCTGTGAATATTGCTCAGCTGAGAGGATTGTTCCAAGTGAATCCTTCTTAGGATCAGTAGAGATAGTAGATGCTTGGATAGTAAACTGTGATTGTGCTTGATTAGCGGATGATTTTCCCTTGGATCCATTCATCTTTCCTTTACACTCAACTGGATACCCATGTATTTTATAACAAGTGTCTCATTTGTGACCTGGCAAATGACAAAAGTCACATTCTATGTAGGGTTTTTTGCCTTTGTACTTAGAATTCTTCTATGTATGTTATGCATATAAAGAAGTTGTCCCATCTGATCTAGTATTAGCTCCTACCACAAAATCCTGTAACTCTCATCTTGATTAAGAGGAGTCATATACTCTTGATGTCTCCATTACCTTTAGTTAAACAAGCCTACTTGATTAACAATCAAGTAGGCTTGTTTAACTAAAGGTAATGGAGACATCAAGAGTATATGACTCCTCACCATCGAATATGTATCATTAAACCCCATTAAGAACTGCAACAACCTTTGTTGTTTTAAGTGTTCCATGTATGCCTTGGCTGATTCACTATTCAATGGTGGTAAACTGATTCATCCCATAGTGCCTTCAACTTATTATAATAAATCGCCACTGACATAGTGTCTAGTGTGAGATTGACAATCTCCCGGTGAATTCCATAAATCCTAGCTCCACTCACCTTGTGGTATTGCTCCTGCAAATCCTACCATACTTGATGTGCACTAGTGGAATACACAATTCCATTGAAGATTTCTTTCGAAACTGTGTTAAAAATCCAAGCTAAGACAAGAGAATTACATCTCTCCCATTGTGCACCTAAAATCGAATCTAATGGCTTCTTGCATGTTCCATCGACAAAACCTAATTTGTTCTTAGCTTGTAGTGAAACTGTCATAGCCCCACTCTAGATACCATAATTTTCTGTACCTATGAGTTGCTTTATCACCAGCATTGTACCAGGTGTGTCTGAAGAGTGTATTTATAGTGGGGAATTTGGATCTATAAGAGAACTAGTATTTACCATTTTGAAAGAAAGAACCTCTGTAACTCACAATTTTAATCTTCGGAAGAAAGATTCCAATTTGTAATTTACAATCAATTCGAAACAAACTAAGCTTGCCTTCAAACAAATCTAACAAATTTTGACTTGGAAACAAGCTATTTTCGACTTAGATTTTGACCTAATTTCCAACTGATAAGAGCTAATTTCCAGCTTACTAACCTGGAGCATTTGAATCAAAACAAGATCGTCTAAGATTGATGAACATATTCAACCATCTTTTTCCTCTGATTCGAAGATCGAGACCTAGCGCTTGGATACCATATTAACTTTTTCTACAAAGAGTTTAATGAAGAAGAATTTTATTCATTATCTGGAAAAATTACAAATCAATGGAGTACACTCTACTTAAGTACTAACTCAGCTCAACTAACTATGGTTCCATGCACTAACCATGACAAACTGTTACACTAGTAAACTAACACAACAACTTTCACCAATTCTACAAATTAGTATGTTGAGCTATAAGTCAAACTGATGAGCTGGACTGAAGCTGAATGAAGCTGAAAACTGATATATCTTCAATACAAATTATGTATTAATTATTGATTGTTGGAATATTTGATGAGAATATTATTTCTAAAAATAAACAAACACCATATAAATTAAAATGTTTTTGACTATTTAAAAGTTCTTTTAGTGGTATAAACTTGGTAATAAAAACTTTAAAGATATTATATATCAAACTTAAAATATGCTTAGTGGTGTTAAACAGTTAAAGTACTTTTACGAGAATTTAAGTGTATAATTCTTTTGGTAGTGTTTTGATGATCAGGTGTCCGGATGAGTGGTAGGTTCCCACCACTTGGTGGAACTTGAACACTAAGGTCTTGTCATACGATCATAAAGCAAGATTTCTGGGTAACTTGTCTTGATCAGTGGTAGGTAGTCACTTGATGGGATTCAAATACAAGTCTTGTCATATGGTCATAAATCAAGATTCCTGGGGTAACTTGTCCTAATCAGTGGTAGATAGTCACTTGGTGGGATTCGAATACAAGACTTTTGGGTAACTTAAGGTCTTATTCTTCGGCCACAAACCAAACTTTTAGATAACCTAAAGTCTTGTCATTCGATCACAAATCTAAGTGATTTTTTTTTTTTTAATTCTCCTTCCTTCACTGACTTTTGGAATCTCCACATACTTTTATTTTTATTCCCTACCCCAAACAAGGCTTCTGAAACAAGGCAACCCTGTGGTCCATGACCAAATATTAGTACTGTTCTTGTGATTCAAACCTGATACCACAGGGGGAGCAAACCTCGCCCCAAGCCTTTACCACTCAGCCACCCATTGTTGGTCAATCATCCCCATACTCACTGATGGGAAGTGTGTGTAAAATAAGAGTTGAATTTTAAGATTTTAATAAAATCTAATTTTGAAAATCTTGAGAATAGATGGGTGAAAGCGTAAGTTAGAGAATGTCATTGCACTAATTGCACTAAATTCTAAATTCATTGTGAATCACGAGGCTTATAGTCAAATCTATAAGTTCAGCGCTAAGCATGTAACTTATGAGAGAATCATCGAGTTGTTAAATCATTGATTTATTTTAAAGATTGATTTAAGTACTTGTGAGATCTCATAGATGAGAAGTAGTAACTAAGCTCTCTTATAATAACTACATTTGGGTGCTATTAGTTTGATAGAAACTCTTATATGTATTACTCAAGAGATTTTGAATTTAAATCCTTCCTGGGTACTAATAAGGATAGTCACTGAAACTCTTTCTCAGTGGTAGTTTAAGAGTTCCAAAAATTATTTGATGTACGCGTATACCGACCCAACACCCTTAGTCATAAAAAAAAATCTCATATAACAAACGGTTAAACATGTGGTTCATTGTAAAGATTTAGGATTTGAGCCCTTTATTAATATTTACATGAAAGGTTAACCACCATGACCATTTGGATTTTTGGCTTCCAAAAAATCTAAATAAGAGACAAAGTGGTTAAGCTTACTGTTTAATTTGTTTTAAAAAGATAGTGTTTCTGTTCCCTCGTTAATCCCTATAATATCCTTAATATCTATTTAAAAATTTCAAATAATTAGTTTTGTCCATGCAAATGTTCACATTTGTTATGAATATTGTGGAACTCCACCTCCTTGAACTTTGAGGTGGTGGGGCATCAGAAGGAGGAGGGGTTCTTCATAAATAACCACCCCCACCCCCACCCACCCCCAATTCCCTTTATTCTTTGTTACGTAAATATTTGAGAGGTTTTATGTACTATCAATTAAGTCCCATAATTCTCAATTCTCTTGCTTTATTCATTCTTCTTTTATTTGTTAGTTTATTTCCTTATCGAGTTAATTATTAACAACACGAAGACTAACTAGTGTAACGTTGCACCCTCATTGAAAGTAAGTACTTCGATCCTACATGTGTATGGCTGGATTTGTAAGATTTATTATTATTGTTAATTTCGCCTCATGGTCAGATTTATTTATTTTATTAAATTTCCCCTCTGTGGTCGAATCTATTTATTATTGTTAAATTCCGCCTCTATGGTCTAATTTATTTATTATCGTTAATCTGCCTCTATGGCTTGATCTATTTATATTGTTGAATACTGCCTTCATGGTCAGATCTGTTTATTTTTGTTGAATACAACCTTTATAGTTGTATCTGTTTTTTATATATTTCGATAACCAATGTTAGCAATGTGCTCCATTATATCTGATAAATGAACTTGAAGTTCCATAAAAATACCGTTTTAGAACTTGAAGTTCTAAATACTAATTACAAACATGAAGTTTGTAAAATAGAGACAAAATTGGACCTGAAGTTCCATATCATGAAGATGAAGTTCTGTAAACATCCTTACTAATGTAACATTTTTTTAAGGATGGACTCCGAAATTGAGACATCGATACCATAATGGTGGAGACATTTGTATAGTCAGTGCAACAACGCACACCATCCTTCGGATAGAAAATATTTCTTACGTTTGACCTTTACTAAGGCTAAAATAAATACCTATCAAGATCTGCAAACATAATTAAGGGCCCCGGAAGAGCAACACTCGTGTTACCAAGCAGAATTAAATTAAGTATCCATGATACTTTATATCTAAACAAATCCAGAAGAAATTGCTTAGTTTCAAAAAAATACGACTCAACGGATACCACATTGAAACTTTAAGTGAAAATGATGGAGAGTTTCTATGCATCACTGCTAATATTTCATGCCAGAAGCATATACTATGCATCACTGCTAATATTTCATGCTAGAAGCATATACTGGAGAAACTCCCTACTTTCTCATTAGGGTTATATTACACATTCCTAAAGAATGTTGAAGTCTATGCAGTTATGAACCAGTAGTTCATTGATCCTGAACATTTTAAAATTTGGCACGACCTTTTTGGTCAGCTATGATCTACTATGATGCGCAGGATCATAGAAAACTCACATGGGCATCCATTAAAGAACCTGAAGATTCTGTCACCTAATGAGAGTGCTTGTATTGCTTGCTCATAAGGCAAATTGGCACTTAATCCATCCATCACTAAATTTGGTGTAGAATCCCCATCATTTTTTCAAAGAATTCAAGGGGACATATGTAGACCTATTCATCCACCAAGTGGACCTTTCTGCTACTTTATGGTATTGATTGACACATCAACATGATGGTCACATGTTTGTCTACTACCTACCCGCAATGTTGCCTTTGCTAGATTGCTGGCATAAATTATCAGATTACGGGCACACTTTCCAGATTACCCAATTAAAGCAATCCGTCTAGACAATGATGGTGAGTTTACCTCAAAGACATTTGATGAATATTATACAACAATGGGAATTGATGTTGAGCACCCAATACCACATGTATATACCCAAAATGGTATGGCAGAGTAATTTGTAAAGCGTATCCAATTAATTTCAAGAACTTTGCTATTACGTACGCAATTACCAACTTTTGTCTAGGCTCATGCTATTTTACATGCTACAATGTTGATTCGCCTAAGACCCACTGCATATCAGCAATACTCTCCAATATAGCTTGTACTTGGACATCAGCCCAATATATCCCATTTAAGAACTTTTGGTTGTGTTATGCAAGTTCCAATTGCACCCCCTCAACGCCCCAAAATGGGACCCCCAACGTCGTTTGGGGATATTTGTTGGCTATGACTCACCATTTATCATTAGATATCTTGAGCCCCTAACAGGCGATTTGTTTATCGCGCGTTTTGTGGATTGCCATTTTGATAAGACAACATTCCCCTCTTTAGGGAAAAAGGTAAAGCCTCCTGAAGTAAGGCTTGAACTTTCTTAGAAAGTGAATTCTACGTCTCATTTAGATCCTTGCACATCTCAATCTGAAATTGAAGTGCAAAGAATAACACATTTGCAAAATTATTCTTAGGTTTGACCTTTCTAAGGCTAAAATAAATACCATATCAAGATCTGCAAAACATATTAGGGCCCCGGAAGAGCAACACTCGTGTTACCAAGCAGAATTAAATTAAGTATCCATGATGCTTTAAATTAAAATGTTTTTGACTATTTAAAAGTTCTTTTAGTGGTATAAACTTGGTAATAAAAACTTTAAAGATATTATATATCAAACTTAAAATATGCTTAGTGGTGTTAAACAGTTAAAGTACTTTTACGAGAATTTAAGTGTATAATTCTTTTGGTAGTGTTTTGATGATCAGGTGTCCGGATGAGTGGTAGGTTCCCACCACTTGGTGGAACTTGAACACTAAGGTCTTGTCATACGATCATAAAGCAAGATTTCTGGGTAACTTGTCTTGATCAGTGGTAGGTAGTCACTTGATGGGATTCAAATACAAGTCTTGTCATATGGTCATAAATCAAGATTCCTGGGTAACTTGTCCTAATCAGTGGTAGATAGTCACTTGGTGGGATTCGAATACAAGACTTTTGGGTAACTTAAGGTCTTATTCTTCGGCCACAAACCAAAACTTTTAGATAACCTAAAGTCTTGTCATTCGATCACAAATCTAAGTGATTTTTTTTTTTTTTAATTCTCCTTCCTTCACTGACATTTTGGAATCATCCACATACTTTTTTTTTTATTCCCCACCCCAAACAAGGCTTCTGAAACAAGGCAAGCCCTATGGTCCATGACCAACAATATTAGTAACTGTTCTTGTGATTCAAACCTGACACCACAGGGGGAGCAAACCCCGCCCCAAGCCTTTACCACTCAGCCAACCCATTGTTGGTTAATCATCCACATACTCACTGATGGGAAGTGTGTGTAAAATAAGAGTTGAATTTTAAGATTTTAATAAAATCTAATTTTGAAAATCTTGAGAATAGATGGGTGAAAGCGTAAGTTAGAGAATGTCATTGCACTAATTGCACTAAATTCTAAATATCATTGTGAATCACGAGGCTTATAGTCAAATCTATAAGTTCAGCGCTAAGCATGTAACTTATGAGAGAATCATCGAGTTGTTAAATCATTGATTTATTTTTAAAGATTTAGATTTAAGTACTTTATTGAGATCTACATAGATGAGAAGTAGTAACTAAGCTCTCTTATAATAACTACATTTGGGTGCTAGTAGTTTGATAGAAACTCTTAGATGTATTACTCAAGAGATTTTGAATTTAAATCCTTCCTTGGGTACTAATAAGGATAGTCACTGAAACTCTTTCTCAGTTGGTAGTTTCAGAGTTCCAAAAAATTAGTTGAGGTACGCGTATACCAACCCGAACACCCTTAGTCATAAAAAAAAAAAAATCTCATATAATCAAACGATTAAACATGTGGTTCATTTTAAAGATTTAGGATTTGAGCCCTTTGTTAATATTTACATGAAAGGTTAACCACCATGACCATTTGGATTTTTGGCTTCCAAAAAAATCTAAATAAGAGTAAACAAAGTGGTTAAGCTTACTCTTTAATTTGTTTTAAAAAGATAGTGTTTCTGTTCCCTCGTTAATCCCTATAATATCCTTAATATCTATTTAAAAATTTCAAATAATTAGTTTTTGTCCATGCAAATGTTCACATTTGTTATGAAATATTGTGGAACTCCACCTCCTTGAACTTTGAGGTGGTGGGGCAGTCAGAAGGAGGAGGGGGTTCTTCATAAATAACCACCCCACCCCCACCCAACCCCCAATTCCCTTTATTCTTTGTTACGTAAATATTTTAGAGGTTTTATGTAATATCAATTAAGTCCCATAACTCTCAATTCTCTTGCTTTATTCATTCTATCTTTTATTTGTTAGTTTATTTCCTTATCTGAGTTAATTATTATACAACACGAAGAGCTTAACTAGTGTAACGTTGCACCCTCATTGAAAGTAAGTACTTCGATCCTACATGTGTATGGCTGGATTTATTTATTATTGTTAAATTCCGCCTCTATGGTCAGATTTATTTATTATTGTTAAATTTCGCCTCTATGGTCAGATTTATTTATTATTATTAAATTTCCCTCTATGGTCGAATCTATTTATTATTGTTAAATTCCGCCTCTATGGTCTAATTTATTTATTATCGTTAAATTCTGCCTCTATGGCTTGATCTATTTATTATTGTTGAATACTGCCTTCATGGTCAGATCTGTTTATTTTTGTTGAATACAACCTTCAAAGTTGTATCTGTTTTTATTATATTTTCGATAACCAATGTTAGCAATTGTGCTTCCATATTATATTTGATAAATGAACTTGAAGTTCCATAAATAAATACCGTTTTAGAACTTGAAGTTCTAAATACTAATTACAAACATGAAGTTTGTAAAATAGAGACAAAAGTTGGACCTGAAGTTCCATATCATAAAGATGAAGTTCTGTAAACATCCTTACTAATGTAAACATTTTTTTAAGGATGGACTCCGAAATTGAGACATCGATATCCAGTAATGGTGGAGACATTTGTATAGTACAGTGCAACAACGCACACCATCCTTCGGGATAGAAAATATTTCTTAATTCTAAAACTTTTCTTCTTCTTTGTCAAGTCAATTGCTTTTTGCTTAAAAGCATCCAAACCACAGGCCCCCACTATTCAAAATTTCTTCAGGCGCTCTTTTAATAAGAATTATTAGGGTCCGATTGTTATTTTCTTATACTATCTTATGAGTAGGAACATGGAATTATTATAAACCATAGGTACTGAATGTTATTACCTAAAAGTCGCGTCGGTAGAGCGCCACGTAGCATTCCAGTGCCATTGTATGACTCTGAAATTTGTAATATTATATATGGGAATATTCAAGATATTAATAGAGAATAATTCATTTTAAGGAAGAATCTCATATTTTCTATTATACAAAACAAGGAAGTGATTATCCTTTCGTTATCATGATTTCTAGTAGCCTTTCCCATTAACTATCTTTTGTTATTGCCAAGTTAATATAAACTTCTAATAAGAAATATAAAAAAATCATTTTCTGCCATTCATATGAATATGCCAATCCTATCCCATGACACGATAGGAAAGTTAAAAGCTTAAAAGTCATGTCATGTCCCTATTAAAGTGGAAATTAATGAAACAACTATACCCCTAATTGTAATGAACGTTAAAGAAAAAACACACTTGACGGCAAAATCTAGGCCTTTGAAATTAGGACTATATCAAAATAAAGAGTATTTTAGTCGGCCAATTAATTGATTATGTGAATGTTTAAATTTAACGGGTATAAATCCTAGTATTTTAAAATATAGAACCTGGACCATTGCTGACCAAAACTTTGGGGTGAATAAAACCTTTCTCTCCCATTAGATTATAAGTGATCAAAACAAGAAGTCAAATTTAGTTTAACATTGTTAAAATACATGTAGATATTATGACTTATGAGTATCAACTAAAGATTTTTCTAATCTACAACCAGTGGCGGATCCAGCCATGGCCCACCCTCAATTTTTTTTTTTAATATTAATATGTATAATTTATATATTTTGACCCACCCTAACAAAAATATTAATGGACAAAAATAGTAATATATAATAAATTTTTATTTTGGTCCACCCTAAAAGAAATTCTTGGATCCGCTATTGTCTACAACTAATGGATCAGACCATATAACTTTTGATAAATATATATTTTTTAATCAAATTATGCATGATTATCAAGAATATTAATTTAAAAATAACATAATTTACAATTTACCTTTACAATAGCAGTGGAAGAATCGTTGAAAAGTTGAAATTTGCTATGCCTGATCAGTGTGAACATATCTATATATATGAATGATAGTGCTTTTACTTTATTCGATCTTTATTCTTGATCCATATATATATATATAATACAAGTAGTGGGAAGAACATACCTGATATTGAGAAAAAGAAGGAAGTGGCGAGGAAAAATCTAATTTGCTTTTGGCATCGTTCAATTCTCATACTGGAGATGTGTCGATGCTATCGATCGATCCATATATGTAAGTTGCTTAATGAAAAGCATAAGTAAGTGGTCGAACAAAGCCTCAAGCAAATATATATATAGATAGATAATTACAACTTACGAAACTACCGCGTAAATGCCTAGCTGAAGCTGAGCAGGAAATAAGGGGACCAAGGTTCCATTTAGTATGACTTATTCGAGAGTGCTTATAAAATGAGTTTATAGGAAAAAAAATTTATAAAAATGTATAGCTTTTATGAAAAAGTTGTTAGTTATTTGGATAGAAAAATGTAAAAAATGTAAAAATAAAAAATAAATTTCTAGTATTAATTTATCAAAATGAATTTTAATATATGATAATTTATCAAGTCAAAGTTATAGAATATAATATGATAAAATTTGAGATGAGTAGGCATGGCAATGGGGCGGGGCGGGGCGGGGATCTCATTCACCGTACCCATCCCCACCCTCAAAATCATTCCCCACCCCTGCCCCATCCCCGTTACGGGGATGACAGGAATTCCCCTTCCCCGCCCCAAAGGGGAATGTTGGAGGCCCGTCTCCGCCCCGTTAATTTTATATAAACATAAATTAATTTGAGCATTACTAAACACAATAGTTAATTCTCGTCCACATGACAAACACTTAAATTAATCGTTTAAACATAATTAATTATACATAAATATGGGTCAAGGTTTGTTCTTGTTCAATTGTTTAGGGTGAGGGAATTAGAAAAATATGGGTTTATATAAAAAGAATAATTGTGTAATTAAATGAAATATAGGGATATTAGTGAAAAGTAAATATATATATACATTTTTTTAATTTTATATATTATATACGGGGCGGGCCGGGGGAAAGGTATCGCCCACCCCCGCCCCATCCCTGAGGACGGGGATTAAAACACCCCCCACCCCCGCCCCTATCCCCAAAAAAACAGGGGCTTCCCCGCCCCATATGGGGCGGGGCGGGGCGGGACGGGTCCCCGAAATCTCGGGGAACATTGCCATGCCTAGAGATGAGTCTAACTCCTCACCTGATAAGTCCTTGTTAAATGGGAGGATTACCCCCTCTTATAAACCAGTAGGCATGAGCGTGCCTAATTGGTATGGGACTCCAACACTTCCTCTCACGGTCAAGCCTATATGTTGGGTCATGCCTGTTGATGGAGGTAGTTGTTGGCTCTAACTCCTCACCCGTTGGTCAAGCACTCAGTTCAACTGAACTTGACTTTGACACCATGACAGAATTTAAGGTGGGTCTGACTCCTCACCCAATAAAGCCTTGTTGAATGGGAGGATTACCCCCTCTTATAAACCAGCAGACTTGAGCATGCCTAGCCGGTGTGGGACTCCAACATAATAAGACTATTTTTTTAAACTTCAACACTTAAAAGACGGTCAAAAAGAGTTTATGGAAGAAATTCACACCCATAAACCGTAAGGGTCCGTTTGGTTCGGGGTCATATAAGATAACAAGGGTAATCTTTATTTATTTTGCAAGATTCCGTTGTTTGGTTTGCAAGTAATAAAATATTACGGGTATTTTTTATTACAAATAGTGTTTACTGTTGGTAATATAGGGGGTAATCAGATACCCTCCCCAAGAGGTGTTATTAAAAGATTATTGAGGTAATCTAATTTTTATACCTATTTTTCCCTTAATTAAATACTATTTTGGACACAATTGCCCTTAAATGTCTACCAAATAACCATTATCTAGCCCCCCTACATTCGAGAATTTAGCTACAACACTCTAGCCACAAAAAAGTTTAAAAGTTAACAAAATACCCCCAACCACCCAAGACCACCGTCGGCCGCTAGCAGCAGTCGCCATAATGGTGCACAATCGGCGGGATTTGGCCGATTGTGCCTCGGTAAGGCCGTTTCACGACTAAAGATCTGGCCTTTTCATGGCTAGATCTGTGGCCGTTTCACGACCACATCTTTGGCTGTGACACAACCATAGATCTAACCATGAAATGGCCATGGATCACAGATCCATGGCTAGTAATGGCTTTGCTACAAATTAAAGTTTTATATGGCTGGTGTGTCTTAGCAAAATTTCAAATGTAGGGGGTTAAAAGAAATGATTCAAAAAATAATACTAAAAAAATATTATATTAATATTAAAAAAGGAGGACAATTTATTAATCTATATAATATATCCACCCATTTATCCTATTTCTCGCTACCAAACATATAAATATAACATACTCACTAATTTATTTCAACCAACTAAACACATTTCTCTAAACATTTCAAGTAATCTTCAAGGTGACCTATTTTTCCATTAATGTAACATCCTCTTATAATAAAATATTTTATGAACTAAACACACCTTAAGTGTAATACTATACTTACAAAGACTCTATACAAAGTTATTCATATAAAGTGACATAGCAGTATTCTTGCATTGCCTAATGCAAGATGTTTTACTATCATTTAATGTACATTTATTAACTTCATTTTATATATTAATTTATCTAGTTATATTTTGACAGAACACTTTGTATGCAAGACTTTGTATAGAGTTTTTGTAAGTATAATGCTATTCAAATTTAAATCTTATAAGTGTTTTTGAAACACGACCAAATAACCAAATTTTGTTTTTAAAGTGTTTATAACTTTAAATAAATTCTTTTTACCCAATGAACAGGCTCTAACATACCTGTACTAGACCCAAGTTTTTATAGACTCATAAAATAAATAAGGTAACCCATCCTAAATTTCTATATTGTGTAATCAGTACCTAAGTTTTTCTAGCATTTAAATAAATTTAATTAGTGAGTTAGCGACTTTTTTCCACCCAAATAATAGTTTAATGACATTTTTTCATTTACAGACTTTTAAAAAATGACTCAATTGCCGGCGATTAGTAGGGTCGGCAAGAGTAAGGTTTGAGGGGTTTTAATGAGTGATGATCAGGGAAGAGAATGATGGTGGTATAGGGTCGCAACAATGTTAGAATAAAAAACTAAATATAAATTTGGGTAATAAAGTGGTATTTTGAAAGTCCGTGGGTGAGAAAGTGTCATTAAGTCATTATTTAGGTGGAAAAAAGTCATTTACTCTTTAATTAGTAGGTTAATTAGGAAGAATACAAATTTTTTCTACATCAATTGGTATCAAATAGATATAGATATATGTCCAACCCCATGACACGGCAGACTAATATTCTGATTTCTACTTACGACCTTCCTTGAAACTTCCAGGAACAAACCAATGACCACGACAATTAAAGCAATACAAAATAAATGACATCTCTAATTGCTCTCATAAGGTTATTTAAATGCATAATTTCTATTAATATCTCTAGACTTTTGATTTAATTTTAAACTATATCGAAAAAGGGATATAATCAGTTATAGGAGACATTTTTTAGAAACTTGGAGAATAATCCAATCGTAAGATAATGCATGAGTTTAATGTAATCCTAAGTCTAATGATAATCAAAGAATAAAACTCTTTTAATAAATCCAAATATAAGGGATTATGACTCTTAACAAAGACTAGGTTCGTTAGGAAAGTAATAAAAAGAGGTTTTAAAGAAAAATAAAACAAGTAGGATAATTATTCTATGAGATAAAGAATTTTAATTATACAAAATAGAATAAAGTAATAGATATAGATACTATTAGTAAAAGGATTTTTTAACACTTGTTTTGTAGAAGATAACTGCTGGAAAATTAGCTAAATAATATCTCATTCTTGTATAAATATAAAAATAAAGTAGATTATAGGATAAAATTAGGGTTTTCATAAGATAATTCATCTTTTATAAAATAGAATTAAATAAAAATGGGTTTTCTAAAATAAAGTAACAATTCTTTTAAAATCATAAGATAAAAATAATTATAGTGAATTTATACTTTAAATCAGCAGGAAAAAATATTTAAAAATTGTAGACGATAAAATCTACAATTGAGTCGAATGAGGTTGATCTTGTGAGAACGAGGCTATTGACAATCTCTTAGATTTGTAGGGACAAAAAAAAGTGAACGCAAAGGCTTAAGGGACACCGGTCTGGTGTCTGTCGTAGGTACTCTGACGCTCAAGTCAAAACAATTGTAAAAAGTATTAAAGGTTGAGAGGGAGAAATGATTTATCAGGAGTGTTTGGCTAGGGTAGAATTATCAACGTAAAGGGTCGGAGCACGACTTTACGGTTAAGGATGGGCATGTTCTCTGCCTGGAACGTGGCGGAGATTCCCCGAATTGATTGGGGGATCGGGCTGGGCACAAGGTCAAAGACAATCCTCGAATTCGGGGACGGGACGACCGCGGACAAGATGCAACCACCCCCCCCCCCCCCCCCCCCCCCTCTATATGATTTTGTGAATGCTTTTGAATGTTGTTAAAATTTGATACAAAAGATGTTGTATTTAATTTTTTAAATGACATTTGATAGGTTGGGTCTGTCGGTCTCCCGAAAAGGGTTAAAATTACGTACTTCGGCATGAGACCCAACATACCTTTTTGGATTGTGAGATGCTTTGAGATTGTTTGAGGCCTTTGTGGGCTGCCTTGACAAAAACAATAAAGCTACGGACACAGAAAATTTTGCACCGAAATTATGTACGGGCCTACGTGTACCCTGACTCACACCAACAGTCCAGACGTCTGATTTTTCTATAAATGTTTTTCTAGTGAACGGCTATCCATCAAATATGGATGGCCGGACGGGGGTCCATATACGACGGACGGGCGTCCCCATTTAAAGGACGCTCATTCACAAATAAAATAAAATAAAATATTTTTATAAACATTAGAGACGGCTGTTCATCCGTTATGGACGGCCGTCCCTTCATTTTGGACGGACGCCCGCAAATAAGGGACGTCCGTCCTTAACGAAAATATAAAAAAAAAAAAAAAAAAACTTTGGGGACGGTCGTCCCTTACGTTTGGATGAGCGTCCATAAATTTTGGATGGCTGTCCCTTATGTTTGGACAGGCGTCCATTAGGAATGGACGTCCATCCCTTACGTTTGAACAGACGTCCATTCGTCCATACTTTTAAAAAAAAAAAAATTCTAAACAAACTTCGCTCTTCTTCTTCCTCTTCATTCCCCATCTCCTCTCTTTTTCTTCGTCTTCATTCCCCATCTCCTCTCTTCTTCTTCGTCTTTGTTTTATGAGATAGGGGTGCCAAATCCAAAGGCTCCAAAGCCCAGAAAACTACAGAAGCAAAATAGGGAGAGCACAGACAGCTTTATGGGAAGACTGATGTCATCATGTGAACGGACATTCACAGCAGAGCTAATGACCGAAGCAAGGTGGTCGCGCTCAGCTCCCATAGCTTCTGCTGCCTCCACACACTGAGCAGCCACCAAGGTTGCCGTAGATGCCACAGTCGTATCCGTCTTGGCAGACTGCTCGTTCTTTCTTGAAGATGAAGACGCAGCAGTGGCTGCTGTAACGGCTGCTATGACAGCAGCCACTGCAGCCACTGAAACAGCAGCGTGGAGCTGCGCATTCTAGGCTCTGCAGCCACTGAAACAGCAGCGCGTTTCAGGAGAAGAAGAAAGAAGAAAGCAGAGCCCAGAATAAGCAGCTCCACGCTGCTGTCGACCCAGCCTGCAAAACGCAGTGAATACAAAATTGAAGCTTAAAGAAAATATATCATTATTAAGCACGTGTTGATATGTATATTGTTGCACTGTTTTTATGTTATACAAGTATACGACATTGTTGAGAATTGAGAATGAAACTTGACCCATATGAACACGTTTTAAAACCCCAGTAAGGCACCTCAGCTAATCAAGATTTCTCAATTTCGACAAAACTCCAGTTATCGTCCAACTGTAAAACGTCTTTTACTTGGTGCTGCAGTTTTGAGAAATTGGTTGTCAAACATTGCATGTTAATGTTTCTTCTTTTGCAGACTGGAGTTCCATACTTTCCTTCGGATTTTCCTGATTGTAATGCATATGCATCCTTTATGGCAACTGAAGCTGCTGCATCTGACCAAAAAGCTGGACGAAATTCTGCTAGTAAAGAGTCTTCTCTCACGAGAGACACGCTCAAAGTCCATAGTAAAGAGTCTTCATCATGTGAGAGAAGACTCTTTCAGTATATTCTCGAGTCTGAAGCTTGAGAGAAGGTAGAGTTTCAGTGGATGCTCGAGTCTGAAGCTTGAGAGAAGGTGGAGTTTCAGTATATACTCGAGTCTGAAGCTTGAGAGAAGGTAGAGTTTCAGTAGATGCTCGAATCTTTTGCATCTGCTGGTATTCTTTCAAACCAGCATCCCCATACTGTTACATACAAATATGAAAGTACAAGTTAATCTTAAAAATCTCCAGGCTGAGTATGTGCTTTTTGCACAGCCGTCCAAATTAACTGGACGCCAGTCCATAGAAATTTTTTTATTTTATTTTTTTATATTTACATTATGAACTGCCGTCCATTCCTTACGGACGCTCGTCCAAAATAAAGGAACAGCCATCCATATAGATGAACAGATGTCCCTAAATGTTTTTTAATTTAAAAAAAAAAATTGTTAATGGACGGGCGTCCATTAAAATATGAACGCTCGTCCCATATTTAGGGACAGCCGTCCATAACCTATGAACGGCCGTCCCTAATTTTTATAAGAATTTTTTATTCATGGACTGGCGTCCTTTAAATAAGGACGCTCGTCTGTAGTAAATGGATTCTCGTCCATATAATATGGACGGGAGTCCATGTAAGTGAACGGCTGTCCATATTTTATGGACGACCGTTCACTAGAAAAAAATAAAAATAACGTGAAACGTGTCTGATTTGTGGTGTGAATCGAAGGACACGTAAGCCGGTACAACATTTCGGTGCAAAAATCCCGGAATCCGTAGCATTTTTGTATCAATAATCTTCAACAAAAAATCATAAAAAAGATGCAATAACTTTTCCAAGAAATTTCCAATAGAAAATACATATGAAGCACTCATTCAATATTGCATACAGTACACAACACCCTGACTAAAAGAAAAATATACAATAAAGGCAAAGTTTAATGTAGAACTTAAAATAACATTACAGAAAGAAGTCTTTGTAAAAAAAAGATTTTATGTTCAATATGACAACCAGTGTTTAGATAATATATTTACCATATTCTATAGGAAGTTGTTAAGCTGGGATGATTAACTAGCTAACTGTCAATAGTCTCTGATTTAACGTCGCGGATGGTTTGCTTATCAATTGTTTGATCTTCTTTTCGAGAGTTGTTTATTCCATTATTATTTTTTAAGTTTTATATTTTAGAAAACTATTACAATTATATTCTTTAAATAAAAAGTTGATTATATAATCAGAAAATTACTAGAATTTAAATCAAACTAGAGATAAGAACCATTGTTAATAATTTTGTAAATACTATTATACCCATATCTGAGATAGAAGATGGGGGCTGAAGAGATCATTTCCCGGCTTTAAAACTTCTTCTGTTTAGTTGATTATTCTACTAGTATTCATCCCTTTTATTTTACTTTCTCCACTTTATCCTTCCTGAATCTGAATAGCACTACCAAATTATAACACGTTATCAACACGAAGAGCTTAACAAGTGTAACAGTGCACGCCTACTGAAAGTACATATTTTCACCTGTTTCTGCCTTTATGGTCGGATTTATTTATAATGTTAAATTCCGCCTCCATGGATAGATTTATTTATTACTGTTAAATTCCACTTTCATGGTTGGATTTATTTATTACTGTTAAATTCCGCCTTCATGGTCGGATTTATTTACTATTGTTAAATTCCGCCCCTGTGGTCAGATCTATTTACTATTGTTAAATTCCGCCTCTATGGTCAAATCTACTTATTATTGTTAAATTCTGCCTCAATGGTTAGATCTATTTATTATTGTTAAATTTCACCACTATGGTTGGATCTATTTATTATTATTGAATACTGCCTTCATGGACAGATCTATTTATTCTTGTTGAATACAACCTTTATAGTTGGATCTACTTTTATTATATTTTCCATATTATATTTGATAAATGAACTTGAAGTTCTAAATACTAATTACAAACATGAAGTTTGTAAAATAGAGACAAAAATTGGACTTGAAGTTCCATATCATAAAGATGAAGTTCTGTAACATCCTTACTAATGTATTTTTTTTTTTTTAAGGATGGACTTCAAAATTGAGACATCGATATCCAATAATGGTGGAGACATTTGTATAGTAGACAGTACAACAACGCACACCATCCTTCGGGATAGAAAATACTTCTCAGGTTTGACCTTTACTGAGGCTAAAATAAATATTATATTAGGATCTGCAAACATAATTGAGGGCTCCAAAAGAGCAACACTTGTGTTACCCCATGGAATTAAATTATGTATCCATGGTGCTTTATATTCTAGCAAATCCAGAAGAAATTTGTTGAGTTTCAAAGATATGCGACGTAATGGATACCACATTGAAACTTTAAGTGAAAAGGATGGAGAGTTTCTATGCATCACTGCTAATAGTTCATGCTAGAAGCATGTACTGGAGAAACTCCCTGCTTTCTCATCAGGGTTATATCACACATTCCTAAAGAATGTTGAATTATGTGTAGTTATGAACCAGAAGTTCATTGATCCTGAATCTTTTAAGATTTGACACGATTGTCTTGGTCCTCCAGGATCTACTATGATGTATAGGATCATAGAAAACTCACATGGGCACCCATTAAAGAACCTGAAGATTCTATCACCTAATAAGAGTGCTTGTATTGCTTGCTCACAAGGTAAATTGGCACTTAAGCCATCCATAACTAAAGTTGGTCTAGAATCCCCATCATTTTTACAAAGAATTCAAGGGGACATATGTGGACCTATTCATCTACCAAGTGGACCTTTCTACTGCTTTATGGTACTGATTGACGCATCGACACGATGGTCATATGTTTGTCTACTATTAACTTGTAATGTTGCCTTTGCTAGATTGTTAGCACAAATTATCAAATTATGGGCGCACTTTCCAGATTACCCAATTAAAGCAATCCGTCTGGATAATGCTAGTGAGTTTACCTCAAAGACATTTGATGACTATTATACAACAATGTGAATTGATATTGAGTACCCAATACCACATGTACATACCCCGAATGGTATGACAGAGTTATTTATAAAACATATCCAATTAATTGCAAGAACTTTGCTATTACGTACGCAATTACCGACTTCTGCCTGGGCTCATACTGTTTTACATGCTGCGGTGTTAATTCACCTAAGACCCACTGCATATCATCAATAATCTCTAATACAGCTTGTATTTGGACATCAGCCTAATACATCATATTTAAGAACTTTTGGTTGTGCTGTGCAAGTTCCAATTGCACCCTCTCAACGCACCAAAATGGGACCCCAACGTTGTTTGGGAATATATGTTGGCTATAACTCACCATTTATCATCAAATATCTTGAGCCCCTGACGGACGATCAGTTTACCACACGTTTTGCAGATTGCCATTTTGATGAGACAACATTCCCATCTTCAGGGAAAAAGGTGAAGCCTCATGAAGTAAGGCTTGAGCTTTCATGGAAAGTGAATTCTATGTCTCATTTAGATCCTTGCACATCTCAATCTGAAATTGAAGTGGAAAGAATAACACATTTGCAAAATATTGCCAACCAAATGCCTGATGCATTTACAGATGCAGTGGAAATAACAAGATCATATATTCCTGTTGTCAATACACTAACAAGGATTGATGTTACCAATGAACAATCCATATGGGTAGCGATAAATTCATCTGTTACACGCCAAAAGCATGGTAGGCCTATTGGAGGCAATGATACCGTTCCTAGGAAATGAAATGCACATAATCAAATAAGTGTCAATATTAACAATATTGGAATAATTGACAATTCCACATCTTCTAAACTATCTTCCACAAACTAACTCCAGAAGAGTTAACAACTTTGAAAGGACAGAAGCCTCAAAAGAGGAAGAAATCCCTGAAGGAATACAAGAACATAGAAATGAATAAATTTCTATAAACTATGCTCACTCTAGAGAAATGTGGAATTGTGAGACAATTATTGTTGATAAAATATTTTCAACATAGTAACTACTGAAATTATGAATGATGAGTGTGAGCCACGTTCTATTGATGAATGTCGAAAGAGATATGATTGGCCAAAATGGGAAGAGACAATTCAAGCAGAATTAACCTCACTAGCAAAACGTAATGTATTTGGACCTATAGTCCAAATGCTTGAAAACATGAAACCCATAGGATACAAGTGGATATTTACAAGGAAACGAAATGAGAAAAATGAGATTGCTAGGTATAAGGCTAGACTAGTGGCTCAAGGTTTCCTGTAGAGACCCAGAATTGACTTTGATGAGACGTATTCACCAGTAATGGATGCAATCGCGTTTCGATACTTGATTAGTTTATCAGTCTCAAAAGGACTTGATATGCGTCTCATGGATGTTGTCACTACGTATTTGTATGGTACACTAGATACTGATATCTATATGAAAATCCCTGAAGGATTCAAAGTGCCAGAAGCAAATAAAAGGAACATGTATTCAATAAAATTGCAAATATCGTTATATGGGTTGAAACAATCAGGACGAATGTGGTATAATTGTCTTAGTGAATATCTGATGAAGGAAGGATACGTCAATGACCCTATATGCCCGTGTGTCTTTATAAAAAGGTCAGAATCAAGATTTGCAATTGTGGCCATCTATGTCGATGACATGAACTTAATAGGGACTCTTGAAGAGGTCACAAAAGCTGTTGAGTACTTGAAAAGAGAATTCGAAATGAAGGATTTGGGGAAAACAAAGTATTGCCTCGACCTGCAGATCGAGCATTGTTCAGATGGAATTTTGCTCTATCAATCAAATTATACTGAAAAGATCCTTAAGCGATTTTATATGAATAAATCTCACCCCTTGAGTACCCCAATGGTAGTTCAGTCTCTTGATCCTAAAAGGGATCCATTTCGTCCTAAAGAAGATGACGAAAAGATACTTGTTCTTGAAGTACCATATCTCAATGCAATAGGTGCATTATTATATTTAGCACAATGTACGAGACCAGACATAGCATTTGCAATGAATTTGTTGGTAAGATTTAACTCTACACCAACTCGCCGACATTGGAATCGGATCAAACATGTCTTTCGTTACCTCAGTGGAATAAAAGACTTGGGGTTATTTTATCTAAGAAAGTTTGATAGTGATCCTAAATTAGTTGGCTATATAGATGCTAGGTACCTTTCTGATCCTCACAAAGCCCGCTCGCAAACGGGATATGTTTTCACTTATAATGGTATTACAATATCATGGCGCTCTACAAAACAAACATCGGTTGCCACTTCCTCCAACCATTCTGAGATTTTTGCACTTCACGAAGCCAGCCGAGAATGCGTATGTAAGATCTGTCATCCATCATATTGAAAGTACATGCAAATTGCCATGTACCTTAGATACTCCCACAATTATAAATGAAGACAATGCAGCATGTATTGCTCAAGTCAAGGGAGGATATATCAAAGGAGACAAAACCAAGCATATTTCACTGAAGTTCTTTTACACACACGAACTCTAACAAAATCAAGAGATTGATGTCAAACAAATACACTTCAGTGACAATCTTGCAGATTTATTCACTAAGGCCTTATCGACATCAACATTTGAAAAGTTAGTGTATAACATCGGTATGCGGTGGCTCAATAAGTTACTAAATTAATTCTACCATTATGAGGGGGAACATTGATCAAGAGGAGCATCGATTAGGGGGAGTTTTTAGAAAACTTTATTGTACTGGACATATGTGCACTGTACTCTTTTTTCCTTGATCAGGTTTTTGTGACAAAGTTTTTAATGAAGTAATATGAAGCACGTCCAACTTCATTGTAGAGTTGTATTTCTTTACTTAGGTTTTTTCCCACTGGGTTTTTCTTGAGTAAGGTTAAATACAGTTATTTGTAATGGTGGATGTCCAAGGTGAACCTCCACCATTTACGTAGTGGTGGAGGTAACCCGGTTAAAGTTGGGGGGGGGGGGGGGGGGGGGGGGTGTTGTTACTCATCCAAGATTTTAGAAAGCATATTATATCTCTCACAACTCTCACTTCTCTCACTTTCATCCCTTTTATTTTACTTTCTCCACTTTATCCTTCTTGAATTATTACTAAATAGCACACTAAATTGTAACACCCATCAATGTACGTAGCTTTATTTATGCCCTAATGCCCTTAGTTGAATTTTATTAAAGTTATCTTGAACAAGTGTGAAGAAAATTCCTTAAACCTTCGTTCGGGATAAAATGGTCTTTTCACTCATAATTAGTTAAAAAAGTGGGGAGTGAAAAGAAATAGAATAACATGGAGAAGATAACAAAAATGAGGGCATTCTTGTAATTGACTAAGGGACATAGATGGAATTTTTAGAAAGTGCAAGGGTGAAATGGGAATCTATATATATTATTTTATGATATTAAGAGTTGAAGAAGAGAAGCCCTAGCCACTCTGCCCTCCATTCAAGCCATTATGTACCCAAATTCTCCATCAAATTCTTCATTAATTTCCAAGGAAATTCTAGGATTTTGGCTAACTTTTGATAGATTTTCAATCCTAACCATCCAAAGGTAAGATTCTTGCACCAAGAATGAGATTAATTTTAAAGTTTTAATTCTATGGTTGTATATGCTTAGGGTTTGAGAAGGAGGGAATTCTACCAAAGAGAGATATAGTGTTGGAGTTGCTCAAATTCAAGGTAAGTAAACCTAATTGAACCTTAATTTGAGCAAGACTTTGTTGAATGAATTTTTTTGCATGTTTGTATGGATGGTATGAGAGAATTATGGCTGTTTTTTATGTTTATTGATGTATAAATTCTAGACATGAGAAGTAGTGTATGGTTATGTGATGATTTGGTGAAGTTGTGGACGATTTTGTGTTGAGATTTTTGGAGTGTAGAGAAGTGATAAATTCAGCCAGGTTTGATACTCAATTTAGTGAGTTTTTGGCTCACAATTTGTTGAATTAGAGAGTTGTGGAAGTGTAGCCAACATGGTAGTAGCATGTGCATATGAATTGTTTGATAAAAATCCTAAGAGAAAACAAGTTACCATGGTTGCCATGTCAAATCCATGACATTTGAGTGATTTTTGAGCACCTTACCCTCGAACTGGTGTTGAGAGCTAAACATAAAAGTTGTAGCCCTTTCTCTAAGCTTTAAAATGAGACCAATCATAGCAATCCGATATGTATAGCTCGAGATATGCTTCTTGAATAGACCTCCAGAATGACTACCTCAAAAGTACCCTCCAATTTATTAGTTATTTTTAGTCTAATAATCTATGATTGATTTCAAGTATGGGAATGTTGTTGGTAGAGAACTACTTCTATAATGATATCTTTATATGCCATAATGCATTCTCACATTCTCACATTTGCATTTAGAAAGATAGCAAAGAATGAACATATTTCCATGCACATACACATATATGAGAACATTAAAGAACAAAGAGAAAGAGAGTTTGGATGAATTGTAGAGAATTTCTTTTATGCATGTATATGCTTATATATGAAGAATTGTTGATGGAATGGATATGAATGATGGTTAGAATTTATCCATGAGAGTAGTGTTTGTGTACTTGATGTTTGATGAGAGTTTGGACGAATTATGGAAGAATTGGAGTAGAGATTAGGGAGTGTGCAATTTGGACAGGTTTGGTATTAATCTTGGCAGATTTTGTTCCAAATTTTGGTGGCTTAAAAAAGAATGTAGCCAATTTAGAGCTTAGATGTGCACATAAGTTGTTTGATGAAATGTCAAAGAGAAGTGCATGTATGTATGGTTATGTGTTATTTTGAGATGAGCTAGTAGATGGTAGAGAATGACATGTTCACATTCCATATTGCATTATTGCATCCAAACATGTGAATTAGAAAGAATAATAAGCATGAGCTCATATACAAGCTACATATCAATAGAGGCATTAAAGAGCAATAATAACATTAAAGTAAAGAACAAATAGAAAGAAATGAGAATTATTAAAGAAAAGAAATTGAATACTAATTTCCATAAGAAAGATAAAAGAAAAGAAGGTTGTTGCGATGGGGAACCCGTGAGTGACAAGAAGAAGAATATTCCCACATATACGCCGCCTTTAGTGAGCGGCCTAAGAAGAAGAAGAATTTGTACAGTCCGTAAGACTAGATGTGGATGAGGACTGTACCCAAAAGAATATTCCTACATGCACGCTGCCTTTAGTGAGCGGCCTAAGAAGAAGAAGAATTTGTACAGTCTATAAGACTGCATGTGGATGAGGACTGTACCCAAAAGAATATTCATAATGCATGCCGCCTTTAGTGAGTGGCCTAAGAAGAAGAAGAACTTGTACAGTCGTAAGAGTGCATGTAGACGAGGACTGTACTCACTCACATGGCCGGGTTCCGAATCTATGCCTCAACTGATCCGATCGAATAAGAAAAAAAAAAGAAAAGAATAAGAAAAGAAAAGAAAGAATAAGAAAGAAAAGAAAAGATAAGAAAAGAATAAGAAAAAAAAGAAGAGAATAAGAAAGAAAGAAGAGAATAGGAAAGAAATAACATAAAGAAAGAAAGAAACAATAGAAAGAAAAGAACAGAAAAAAGAAAGAAAACAATAGAAAAAGAAAGAAAGAAAGACTAGAAAAGAAAGAAAGAAACAAAGAAATACAGAAAAAGAAACAGAAACAGAATAGAAAATAGAAAGAAAATGCACATTCTATGCATTTGTGCATTTGCATCATACCTATGCATGATACATGCCTATTATCATGGGTAGTGAGAAATTAGAAATAGAGAAAGAATAGAGAAAGAACAGAGAAGAATAGAGAAGAATAGAGAGGTGTGATGTAAGGAAAGAAATTCAGAATTTAAGCAACGGAGAGAGAAGAGTAGCATAGGGGTTTACTTACTAAGCAATTGTCTCACCCGTTGTTTTCAATGTTTTTGCAGGTAATAGGTGAGATGCGGTCGCTTGGAACGTCACGCAGCAGAAGGGTTGGGCAACACTGTCGAATGATATTTTGTGACTTTATTATATTTTATAAAGATTTGTATTAAAGAAAAATAGTTATGGCTCATTATTTTATGCTCATCTACATGATTTTTTCTTATATATATTTTGTGAGTTTACTGTTATTTTGCCGAATAACTAGTTAGAGAAAGAGTATTACTAAATTATAACAATTAGGCCAATTTGTGTCTTATACAAAAATAAGCTTTCACAATAGCTTACCCACATGCATTTCTTTTAATCTATAATTCCATACTTTTGCATAGATGCTTTTGTAATATAACATTTTTTTTCATAAAATACTTGAAAGGAGAGCACTAGAGTCGCCGACTTTATTTCGGGATGTCGAATTATGTCTTAATGTACTAAGAGACTTCTCCTTAGTCCTTAATGACATTATTAGAGAGATATGCAGAGACTATTTTATGTACGTGTATGATATATATATTATTATGTACATTTTATATTATGATTATTATAATACATAATAATAATCATATTAATTTTTATTTGTCATTTTAATAGCTGCAAGACCAAAACAAGGTGCAAAAAACTGAAAAGCTCTTCTTTTAGTTCCTCCCAGATACATGGCTTACATAAGGGCTCAACATTCTTGGAAAACAATCGAATCGAGGGTCCAGAGGCAATTAGCCATTAAATCTTGTAAACTAATCAAGACCGAAATTGGAAAAACAGTTACAAATGAAGAGGTACAACCAATCGATGAAAGAACATGAAACCCTTCTATTTCAATAGAGGTACAAGAAATGGTTGAGGGCAATAAAGTAGGTGAAGTGATTGGATTTTTTGAGCTGTTCCAACCACTGCTGGATGTGATTCCAAGAGCTGAACGAGAATGAATACCACACAGCTCTTTCTAAAACACATTTAGTTATCGTTAGAGTTATACGTCATCCTTGCATATATCTACTAAGCATTATAAAAATCATCTATAATATGATTTCACTCTACCATTACATTGATGACGTGGTACTTTTTCAGAGTAATTTAAGAAAAAATTCTAGAATACACCTGGGGTGTTACATCATATTTTATTTGTTTTCTCTCTCCTTTATCGTCAAATTAATTGTGATTTGTAGTTACGAAATCTAATAACTATTTTGTTTGCATTCATTTTCTTTTGGTATTCTATCAATAATACCACCGTCTTTCTCCTATCTAAACATTTTTCTCACCTTAAATTTAGGAAACGATACATTAACACGTACACATTGAATAGCCGTGCATTGCATACATCTTGGTTTAGAAAATCTATATAAAACAAAACATCCACTTCAAAAATGACTTTCTTCCGACGCCGACCTTTCTTTTGAAAAACAGTCATATCTTTTTTGCCTTTAAATTCAAGCAAGGGATTAAGATAATTTGGTGGCATGTATTTCTGGTAAACGCATCATTACTCTAGTCATGCTTTGCTTGTAGAAAACGCAAGGCTTTCTGTGCAAAACTATAAAGTCAAAAGAAGTTTCCTTTTGACAGAGGTGAATTTGCATATTCTTTGTGTTCGAAGTGACATAAAAATGAGCGAAGAAAAGCAATCTTCTTAGAGACGGAATGCAGAAATAAGAAGCATTAATTGATGGAATATTTAGCCTTTTTAAAAAAAAAAAAAAAAGGTAGTACAGCCCTAAACGGATCATCAGTGTTGAGTTCAAAAGCCTGCATATTGGTCTTAGTAGAAGAAAATAAATAAATAACTAAGCCTCTGCTTTTGCAATTGATGTATCAGGAATATGTTTCTGGGTTATGTCAGAGGTGTCTCCTATAACAAGCTCATTCACATTGGCACTAAGTTTAATGGAATTAAAGAGACGCGGAGAGGGAAAGTTCCAGCTTCAGTTCATTAGTTTTGTAAGCCTGTGCAGTACCATGAATTTGTTATAGGGGTTAAGTTATAAATTTATATATCTATATAGAGTAATACTACACTTATAAAGAAATTTTACAAAGATCTTCCTACAAAGTGATGTGGCAAAAAATGAATGGAATAGTGAATTTAATAAGTTTAACTTTTTGTTTCACTCTTCCATTCATTTTTGGCCACCTCACTTTGTATGGAAATCTTTGTAAAATTTCTTTGTAAATATAGTATTATTGATCTATATAAAGCTGAGCCACCTCCTTGGTTGATTGACATATAGTACTCATTTTGAGGGTGTAGAATTGTTCCATCTTGACACGTTAGATTTGTGGTCGCTGATGCTTGTTTACTACAACATGCAATATGCAGCAAGTATACTAGTCGCACAAATAATAAAGTGATGAGTGAGTATCGTTCCCACGAGGATAGTGTTACTAAGTACCGATTTCCCTAGTTTAAGTCCTAATTAAAGCAACAATAAATTGGATTGATGGAAAATTAACAACTAAATACAAATTAACAAAAATATAAATGAATGATAATGAAATTAAAGTAAAACCCAACAACTTAACTAATTAAACAATGCTAAAAAATGCTAGGGTGTTGATTTCACCTAGATACGCTAATCCAATTCATAGAATCTATTACCCAAGTTCTAATTCCTTGATTGAAAATCGAATTCCCTAAGTTGTAAAACATACATTCTCAGGCTACATTTCCCTACTTATCCCTATTAAGCTTCCGCACCCAACAAAATGAAGATTAATAGTTCAAAGTCTTTTAAGCTTTATGGAATTCTATCTAGATTTCATAGATCGCTAAACTACGCTAGCGTTTGCTTAACTACGGTATTATTCCAAGAGGCACAATCACAAATCACTTCTTAGTCTCATTGTGAACACCAACACATTGAATGATGATCAAGCATCCAAAATCATTAAGCAAAGAGATAAACACTCAATCATGAAATTAAAACTAAAGTAAATCAATTCATATAAATTTGAATCATGTATCAAGGTTACATCAAACCCTAGTTAAACAACCAGTTCATACTCAAAACGAAATAAGTAACTAAAACAAACTGAATCAAGATTCATCATTGAAAAACAAGCAAAAGATGGAGAATCTTCTCTAATTTGAAGCCCAATCTTCAATAATCTTCTCCTCTATGAGTTGTCTCCCAAATGACAAACTAAGACTCTTTTCTCTTCCTTTTCGCTCTAATTTATACCTCTCTCACTTAAGGATCAAGCCCTAGTAAGCCAAAACGCGTTGTTTATTTTTACATCTGAGCATATGAATTGTATCCCTTTAAATTATCTTCTGTTAGTTTAAGAATCAGCATAATCCGAGGTCTACAGCCAAGTTATGGCAGAAATACTGAAACAATCCAAAGACGTTTTCTTCAGTTCCAGTGTACTTCCACGACTTCAAGCCAAGTTTTCACCTTGTCCAATCAGAATTAGGAAAAACTCAAAAATGAAAGTTGAGCTCTTCTTCTTAGCTTTCCAAAGTTCTAAATTCAGGTCATTCGAGTTTCCAACCTCAAATTACACAATTTACGCTCAAACTGTCATTATGCAAAAATCATGTTTAGGCCTGCAAAGACAAATTAAGAGATTAGGTAGTAATTATAGCTCAAATTGTATGAAAAGTATCCAAAAATCCTATCAAAATCAATGAAAAATCATAGTGTAAAATATGATTATCAAATACCCAAACTTAAGATTGCTGTCCTCGAGCAAAAAGGAAAAAAACTCAAAGAAAGAAAAGCAACAAACAACCAAAACACAAAACAATAAACCTGAAAATGAAAAAAACAAAAATTAGACTCAAACTCAACACAAGAATTGCCTAGAATTTATACAAGTCTCTAAGGTTGTTGAAAAAATTATTACTAGAAATTCAACACTCCAAGAAGTTTAAGTTGCATCGACTATCTTTCTTCATTGGTCCCTCGAGTAGGTGATCCCCACTTAGTCACATTCCAACTTCCCGGATATTTTCTAAAGAAATGTAAAGTTTATCAAATGGTGGCAGACTCCATAAGCCTAAGTATGGAACTAATCTCCACTAATGTAGAATAGACATCGTAAGGATCAAAAGGTTTTTGCAAGTTGTAACGTTAGGCCAGGGTAGTGGGCTCCAAGGAAAGGGATATGATAACACAGTAAGAGAACTCCGTTTTCCTCATGTAAACACTAAGAGCTACATCAATCTTCGCTTTCTTTCAACCACCAATCAAAGTGTCAACTTTTTACAACCCTCAAACTTATGCATTTCTTATTTTTGATTTTGAATTGAACTAAAGAATTTTTTTTTTTTACAAATATACAACACCATTGAGGTCTCTTGCCCTTCTTCGTGCCATTTTTGCAACCCCCAATTAAGAGTTGCTCTATCACTTATTCACACACCTCTCAAAGTCTTTTGTGTCATAATTAGGTCCATAATTCTCCTATAGGGTATGAAAAGTGTTTAGGGTATAGGGATTGGACAATTTTTTTGTTTGCAAGGAAAATAAGGCAATGATAATTATAAGGTCAAATGGGGGGACTAGGGAAGATTCATTCATGGGTCGGCTGGAAAGGCTCAAAGTTCTGAAAAATGCTAATCATTTCCTCAACAATTCTAATCCTAAAATTTGCCTCAAGCACTTCTCTACTAGGTTCTAGAGTCCACCAAAATTATCAAGACTTCACCTAACCACATAAAATGTTTCAAGCATGCTGAAAGAGTGAAAATGGTGGTTGAACCACTCAACAAACCTCAAGCTAAATCAAGTCAACCAACCTAAACTTGAAGCAATGTAAATTTTCCAAGAATAATATCCCAACAATTCTAGTTTCATCATGGAATTATACAATCATCTAGGCAAACAACAACACAACACACTAAAAAATAACAATCAAGAACTTAAAACAAAAAGAAACACAAACAAACTAAACACCCACATTTCAAAATTTCCTACCCCAAACTTAAAATGACATTGTCCCCAATGTCATATCATGCACATCCAAGGAATAGAAAAAAAAAAAAGTAAAGGTTACGAGATACTCCCCTGATTAATCGTAAAGGCCGATTTTTGTGCAAAATTTGGCATCCATCCTTGGCTCCATCATCATCATCTGTCAAACAAATAAAAGTCTATGGTGCCAAATGTGTTAGATACCTCACCGATTAATATGAAAAAATTACATCCCGATCTCAACCTTATTGAACTACACCTAAATCTAAACAAAACAAAAAAAAGAGCTAAAAACCAGGAAATAACATCAAATCCTACTTACAAAACATAAAGAAATAAAAGCAAAAACTAAAAAGAAAAGTGCTTCAGGCTTCAATCTTCTTCTACTCTTCCTCTTCACAACTCCAAATTGCTAAAAGCACTTCAACACTACAAACAACTTCCTCAACACCAAATTAAATCAAAATCAACAATTTCTACACTCCACAATCAACTCAATCCAAGTTCTCAACCAACATCCACAATCAACAAATTCAAGCAATTTTCAACAAAAACAAATCCACAATTGAAAGTGAACAAATAAATTGCATAAAACTCTTAACCTTACCAAGCCCAAGCTTTCCAACCTTCAATTGCTCCAATTCATTAAAAATCACAAAGAAAGCTCCCAATTTTCAAAACCTAGGGCTTGCTAAAAATTTCTTCAAAATGGTTTAAATTGGGGCAATTGAAAGGTACATGATGTTTAAAGAGAGGGAGTGGAATAGTGGGAAGAAAATCAATGAAAACTCTCTGGATTGAAGGTGGAAGGTTTGGCTCTGGATGTGGTTTGATAATGTTTTCATGAAAAATGAAAAATGATTTGTAACACCTGCTCTCTACTACTATTCTTATAGTTCATACTATGTAAATTATAGATATACATAGCGTATGGAAAATAGTGGGCTCAAATTTTTTCTTTACTCAATAAAATATAATTCTTTACAAATATAAAATACTATGTATTAAAAACTTTCTACTTAATACAAAATATCATAACCGGTGGACAGTAGTGCCAATACTCTCCGCTCCTCGATGTTCATCCGACCACTACTTCCATTTCCTGCAAAACAGGGAAGAACAACGGGGTGAGCACAACAATGCTCAGTAAGTAAATCCTCAACTACCTGTCCCCGCAACTCACTCTTTGATTCTTTCCTTACTCTATCGTTCTTCTATTTCTAATTCTCACTGTTCTTCTATTTCTTTCTAATACTTTTATTCTCCTTTAACTCTGTTTTGCTCTTTTTATTCTTTCTTTCTCTCTGTTCTTCTTCTCTTATTCTTACTCACCATGAAGGAAAATCATGGTTCTCTCTCTTATTCTCGTCATACTCTCACTAACCATGGAAGAAATCATGGTGCATGCATGTGTGAGATGTACACGCAACTAATGCAAAAGAACTGCATGTTTCTTTCTTCTACTCTCTATTCTTACTAGCTCAAACTCTCTCTCTTTCTATCTCATTCTTTCTCAAGCTTTCTCATTCTTTCTCAGTCTCTCTATTATCTCATTCTCATTTCTCATAATTCATTTCTACTAACTCGCTCTTTGAATGTCACGGCCCCATCTTACCGGAGGCACGACCGGGACTTCTCCCGCTCTACGTGACTTTTACTGATTCTCTTTCTGTCTCTCTTTCTCATAACTCTTTTCTGTTAACTTTCTGTTGTAGGTCACGGCCTCATCTTACCGGAGGCACGGCTGGGTACTCATCCCACTCTTCGTAACCCTACTTATTGTCTCTCTTTATTCTTTCTCATGTTTGCTCATTCTTCCTCACTTGCATGTCACGGCCTCATCTTACCGGAGGCACAGTTGGGTGGAGATCACAAAGCACCAACCCACTTTTCGTGACTTCTACTCATTCTTTGCCGATCGGACTCAGTCATGCATAGATTCGGAACCCTTGGCCACGTGAGTGTATTCTCTCTCTCTCTGAATGTCACGGCCCAATCTTACCGGAGGCACGGCTGGTACCTCATGTTCCATTCTTCGTGACGGTCACGGCCCCATCTAACCGGAGGCACGGCTGGGGATCACAAAGCACCCACTCTCGTGACTTTACTCATCACTCACGGGTTCCCCATCGCACAACCTACTATATTCTCTTCTTTTACTCTTAGAGTAGTTTATTCAAAAAGATCTCTACTCTTGCTTGAGCTAATACTCATCTCTTTCTCAAGCTAGTACTCATAGTATAGCTTAACTCTTAGAGTAATCTATTCACAAAGTTCTCTACTCTTTCTCAAGCTATTACTCATAGTGTAGCTTATACTCAAAATTCTCTACTCTTTCTCAAGCTATTACTCACAGTGTAGCTTATACTCAAAATTCACTACTCTTTCTCAAGCTACTTCTCAAATGTACAACTAATGCATATGGATGGTTTATGCTCATTAATGCACTTATGAAAAGCTCAAATACAATGTTGCATCAAAGACAGTCATTCTGCGCAGGTCACACTTAAGAAGGCATAACTTGAGTTATACACATCGGATTACTACGATTTTTGTCTCGTTTTAAAGCTTAGAGACAGGAATATAACTTTTATGTTTTGGTTTAAGCCCAGTTCAATCTGTAAGATGCCCAAAAATCACTCAGAAAGTCACGGTTGTGACAGGGCAGTATGGTAACATGTTTTCTCTTAGGCATTTCATCAAGCAACTCAAGTGCATACAAAAACTCTACTATAATTACTACTCTACTTCATTCTCTAGCCATCCAAAATGGGAGAAAACTCCCTCATATAACCATAATCCCTTTCAAGAAAAGCACTTCCAAATAGGTTTACACAACATCTCTCAAACTTCATCTCAATTTCCATTTCTCAATACACACTAAAACACTTCTCATACATGAGCTGTATCCAACAACCACAAAATAGCTACTCATCTCAACTCAAGTTCTCAACAAGTAGACATATATCTCTACTCAATTTCTCAACAAGCATCATATATACATGCATAAAGAAATCTCTACTCAATTATTGCTTAAACTTTAGCTTGAGTTGGATTTACTTACCTCATACTTGAGTAGTCTCCACTAAAGCTCTCTACTCTTGTTGGATCTTAGCTTTCCCTTATTTCCTAAGCATAAACTTAGTAAGAACTTAACCCTTACATAAATAAAACTCATATCTAGAGTAGGGATTCTTACCTCTTTTTGCTTAGGATCAATTCTTTACCCAACTCAAAACTCTCAAAAATCCCTAGGAAGATTGAGTGAGGAATTGAGAGAAAATGAGAGATGAAGAGGCAGTGGAAATGGGTGAAAATGAAGGGGTTTAGAGAACTAAACTCTTATTAGCTCATATAATATACACTCTTTCCCATTTTGCCCTTACTCTTTCTTGAAAATTCCACCTTTATTCTTTGATTCATTACACTCACACCCCCACACTAACCTATTCTCCATGAAATTTCCTTGCATTTTACTTCCCACTTTTCCTGCTAATTAGGGGTAGAATGGTCATTTTGCCCTTAGGAAAGAATTCTTTAGAAACTCAAACAAAAACTCAGTCGGCCCTTTGCCGTGGCGAAGGATTATTTGTCGCCCCGGCGAAGAATTATTGAACCGACACCGCCAAACACAAAGCCAACGTCGCCGCGGCGAAGACTATTCTTCGCCCCGGCGAAAACTGCAACTCCAAATTCCGCTAAGTCTTGATCAATTCTAGGGTAAACACTCAACCAAACCTAAAACATAAACTCAACCAAGGGCCAACCAAACAACATGAATACTCTACACACTCATTTAGGGGAAATTCAGTAAACCCTGAGGCCATACCATAAACAATGGCTATGTATCTCAAATGGGGCGTTACATGATTGGCGTATATATGGGAAATAGACTTCGCCGCGGCGAAAATTACAGAAGCTCATCGCCTCGGCAAAGAACAAGCTTTGCCGTGGCGAATTTTCCTTAGTCAATTTTCGCTCAACTTCCTTCGCCGCAGTGGAAAAATACAGAGGCTCATCGCCTCGGCGAAAAAATCACTTCGCCGCGGCGAAGTCTGGGACTTTTCGACTTCCAATTTTCGGAAAATGTGCTTCGCTGTGGTGAAAACTGGAAGAATTCCATTTTTCGCCTTGATTCGATATTTCACCTGAAACACCCAACAACACATGAAATCAAAATCATTCTAAATCATAAAACAACTAAACAAATTCAAAACAAAAACAAAAAACAAATGAAAACACTTGGGTTGCCTCTCAAGAAGCGCTTGTTTATAGTCGGAAGCTTGACTTTCCCATGGTCCTTCGTCAATCTGGATCCTTGTGGGGTGTTTCACTTCCTATTGCCACCTCTTGGTCTTTCCTTTGGAATTTCGAACATTCTCATAAGCATTTTTTTGGAACTTCAAGTTCGTATATGCGTACTTAAGATGAGATGGTGATTGGTTGAGTCCAATGTTTGGAGTCTCTTCCAACACCAATTTTGACTTGTGCGCATTTACACCAAATTCCTCAAATTGTTCCTTGTGAGGCGAGTTGCTTGGTTGAAATTCCCCTAAGTATCTTGCACACCATTTTGCTTTGAGATTTTCCTCTTCATTAGTCTTGTCTTCATGTTCTTCCAACTTTTCTTCATTGTGAGGTTGCTCCAACACTATACCTCTCCTCAATGTTATGACATTTAATTGTTCTTTAGGATTTGTGACCATTGTGCTCGGCAAAGAACCTTGAGATCTCTCTGTCAATTGTTCAACCAATTGCCCCACTTGAACCTCCAAATTTCGAATGGACACTCCTTGATTTCTGAAGTTTGAGCGTGTCTCATTCATAAAACTTGTGGTTTCTTGCATGAACTCTTCGAATATATCTTCCAATTTTGACACTCTTTGCTCACATGGTTGATGATTCACCACTGGTTGATGGTTTGGCACTGTCCTTTGATTTGATTGACTGCTTTGATTGCTCCAGGACAAATTTGGGTGAT
The DNA here is from genome assembly GCF_008641045.1 of Pistacia vera. Classification (NCBI taxonomy): domain Eukaryota; kingdom Viridiplantae; phylum Streptophyta; class Magnoliopsida; order Sapindales; family Anacardiaceae; genus Pistacia; species Pistacia vera. The sequence continues at coordinate 919,003 of NW_022195652.1, forward strand.
TCCCCCAACCAAGATTGTAAGCATTGGAGAAAGAGTCACTTTGCAGCCTTTGTGAACTAACCATGTAATTCACTTGCTCGGTTGTTGAGAAGAATAACTGGTTTCCATCTTGGCATTCCACACTCCCATGGTTTCTTGCACAAAATTCACAAGTTATAAAAGGTGAGTGAATAGAATTTACATTCATACCTCCCAATTGGCTTTGAAGTGATGCAATTTGTGCAGATAATGTGGCAAACACATCGACTTCATGTAGACCCATTGTTCTCTTCGGCATTGCTCTCTCATTAGGTCTTTGGTAGTTATTGTTGGCCATCACCTCAAGCAATTCATAAGCCTCTTCTAGGGTCTTGTTATTTAAGGCTCCACCTACTGCCACATCTACCATCATTTGAATATTTGGTAGCAACCCATTGTAAAATGTTTGGACTTGTCTCCAAAACGGTAGACCATTATGTGGACAATTCCTTAACAACTCTGTGTACCTCTCCCAAGCTTCATATAGTGATTCATCGTTGCCTTGCACGAAAGAGGTAATGTCATTTCTCATACTTAAGACTATACAATATTTACGATTAACTACAAAAATGAAATAAAAGCTTCAATTTAGCACTACACTAGATACTATCAATATTAATAATCAACTGTCCCCGGCAACGGCGCCAAAAACTTGATGCCTGTTTACTACAACATGCAATATGTAGCAAGTATACTATTCGCACAAGTAATAGAGTGATGAGTGAGTATCGTTCCCATGAGGATAGTGTTACTAAGTACCGATTTCCCTAGTTTAAGTCCTAATTAAAGTAACAATAAATTGGATTGATGGAAAATTAACAACTAAATACAAATTAACAAAAATATAAATGAATGATAATGAAATTAAAGCAAAGCCCAACAACTTAACTAATTAAACAATGCTAAAAAATGCTAGGGTGTTGATTTCACCTAGATATGCTAATCCAATTCATAGAATCTATTACCCAAGTTCTAATTCCTTGATTGAAAATCGAATTCCCTAAGTTGTAAAACATACATTCTCAGGCTACATTTCCCTACTTATCCCTATTAAGCTTCCACACCCAACAAAATGAAGATTAATAGTTCAAAGTCTTTCAAGCTTTATGGAATTCTATCTAGATTTCATAGATCGCTAAACTATCTCTAGCGTTTGCTTAATCTACGGTATTTATCCCAAGAGGCACAGTCACAAATCACTTCTTAGTCTCATTGTGAACAACACACATTTGAATGATGATCAAGCATCCAAAATTCATTAAGCAAAGAGATAAACACTCAAAGTAAATCAATTCATATAAATTTGAATCATTGTATCAAGGTTACATCAAACCCTAGGTAAACAACTCAGTTCATACTCAAAAACGAAATAAAGTAACTAAAACAAACTGAATCAAGATTCATCATTGAAAAACAAGCAAAAGATGGAGAAATCTTCTCTAATTTGAAGCCCAAATCTTCAGTAATCTTCTCCTTCCATGAGCTGCCTCCCAAATGACGAACCAAGACTCTTTTCTCTTCCTTTTTGCTCTAATTTATACCTCTCTCACTTAAGGATCAAGCCCTAGTAAGCCAAAATGCGTCGTTTTATTTTTACATCTGATGCAGGTTTCACCGCAGCGAACTTTGTATTCGCCGTGGCGAAGACTTTCGGGCCAAATATGAGCATGATAGAGTATGAATATGGAAAAGTGTTAACCATTTGAATTGTAGCCCTTTAAATTATATTTCTTTTCGTTCAAGAATCAGCACAATCCAAGGTCTATAGCTCAAGTTATGGCAGAAATATTGAAGCACGTCCAAAGACGTTTTTCTTCAGTTCCCAGTGTACTTTCCACGACTTCAAGCCAAGTTTTCACTCTTGTCCAATCAGAATTAGGAAAAACTCAAAACATGAAAGCTGTAGCTCTTCTTCTTAGCTTTCCCAAGCTTCTAAATTCAGGTCATTACAAGTTTTCAAACTCAAATTACACAATTTACGCTCAAAACTGTCATTTATGCTAAAAATCATCGTTTAGGCCTGCAAAGAAAAATTAATAGAATTAGGTAGTAATTATGGGTCAAATTGTATGAAAAGTATCCTAAATCCTATCAAAATTCAATTAAAAATCATAGTGTAAAATATGATTATCAGTCGCCACGTAATTGAAATTTATTAGTGATGATGTGGATAGATATTAATTACCGCATTGGTATTCCAAAAGTCTAAATAAAAAGATATAAAGATTGGAGTATATAGGTGCATTGCATTGGCGTCTTTTTATATTCAGCATATATATATTGGGCATCCAAAAAGCTTCATATTCAGGTAAATGCAACTCTAATTTTTTCTTCTCTTTCTTCGTTTTCTTCCCGTTTTGCATCTTTTACGATCTGGGGTCGGCTTCTTTTGAGTTTCTTCTAATCTAGGTTTTGTTTCATTGATCCATCACCGAGTGCCTTCATTCCTGTAATTTATATATAGATTCATGTTTGTCCCCTCACATTTCATCTATGATGTAATTAAATTGGTGGTTTGTTTCGACCCAATTGAAGAACTCGAACGCACGGTTCTAGTCATTGGCGTAGGAGGAGAGCAAAAGCCTTTGTTAATGATAGTATAAATGTCAGTGTAATCATAATAGAACTATATTATATTAGGTAACTGATGAGAATGCAAAATGTCATATTTACCCCCCTTAATGTTTAGTCTTTTATATGTATTTGTTGCCTAAATGTACTCATTATTATTCTATTTTGATTTAGGAAGCAAATGGAGGTGTTAATTGAAAAACGGAATTAATTAGGTGAATTCGGACAGTTTCGCCACTGCTTCGTAATCTGGGCATAATTCTCTCATCCGAGCTCCGCTTGAGATGATTCAAAATGCTGTGGAACGCTAAGAAAGAGATATACAACTTTTATGTTTTGAGTTTGGAGAGATACTTGCTGTGTAAAGGTTGTAATTGAGCTTGAAGTTGACGCATCTGCACTGGATGTTCTGGAACATTCTGCCTTGTCATGCAATTCAAATAGGCAGATTTTTATTGGAAGATTTGAAGACCTATTGCACGAAAATTACAGCTGGAAACACCACTTTCCTATTTTATTAGGACTCTATTTTATTTTATTTCAAATTAATTAGATTAGGATAAGTGTTATTTTAGGATATTAGAATTTGTTTAGGAGATTGAGTAGATTTTCCAGATTTGAATTGGATTTTAAAAGGGAGATCGGATGAGATTTTAAGACACACCACGCCTCTCTCTCTTCTCTTCTCTGGAATTTTTCTTTCTCTTGAGTTTTTGTTATGGCCATGAACGGCTAGAACTTTTGTAACTTGGTCGAAGGAAATAGAGACCTCGGAATCAACCAACTGTGAGATCTAATCTATTTTATTTTAGTGTTCAATTTTCGTGTTTGAGTATTGAATGTTATTCTGTGCATTTCTTCATGATTGATGCATTTAATTACTAGGAGGCCTACTAGTGGATTATTTGTTGCAATCTACTGCTAAGTTTGATATCAAATCCGTAATTGTTTGATCCCTCTAACTTGTGAAGCAATTAGGGTTAATAATTTGCTCATCAGAATAGTAATCCTTAAGAAGAACATTCAACTAAATTAAATACAACCGCTTGTGTTTGTGTTGTTTAGCTTCACTATTTTTCTAATTCTTAAGGCTGCCATTAGATTAAATCTTTAGCGCTTGTCTAGGTTGTTTAATGGTAAGATTAATTAAGATCGCTTGTTTCCTAATTAATTACAATTAAGAAGAGATAGGAAAATAGTTCCAACGGTGAATATTCAAAGCAAGAATTGATTTATTTTTGCATCATGATCAGTTGTAAGATTCCGATGGTGGATGTTGACAGAGACCAAGTTTCGTTATATTAATTGATTTCGATTCGAATTGTTTTTGTTTTTGTTTTTACTAAGATTGTTTTCTGTTTTACTCAAAACCCCCTAGCCTTATTCACATCATCGAAAATTCGGCTAGACACTCTTCGTGGGATCGACCCTTGCTTACCCTATTTACAGTTCAGTTGTTAGGTTAGGAAGGTTTTTAATCTTGGTTGCCTACGACAGCACACTAGTAACACTTATTAATAATTTTTTTTAAATGATATGTTTATTGCTATGAGTGAAATCATCGTTCTCTCACAAGTTTCCGTGTGTCACCAGCCCTTAGATAAAGGATGGAGAAACTTTGGCTACCCGATGAGCTAGGAAGTCATCCTTAGTAGAATGACAACCAGAAGAGCAAGATTCCTTTCATTTCATTGTCGTAGCCCACTTGATACGGGTCTCGCCAAGCAAAGGGAAAATGGACTAAGGCAGTGTTTTAAAATCTAATCTAGCTCGGTCGGTTGAATCGGGACCTGAGGCCTTTACCAGTTCGGGTTACCAATTTTACTATTCATCAAAAATACTAGAAATTAGGACGAAGATTGGCGAACAATTGAAGGCTAGGATGTTGGGGGTTCTGAAGAGGAAGGGTCGGTGAGTGGAAATGTGGTGACGGAGGTGATTTCCAGTGAGTGAATTGACTGAAAATCGCAAAAATAAGCTATTGTTGGTGATTGGTGAGGCGAACGGGCGAAGGTTGAGATGAGTTTTAGTTAGGAGACTAAGATGAGTGTTTTCGTGGTGATGGGAAGTGTTGTTATCGCCGGTAACAGACCCTATTTGCCCTGGGTTGTGGATGTCGGTGGTGGTGTTTGAGGTGTTTTTGCAAGATTTCAAACCTTTAGGGACTTATAAATTTTCAAGGGTGTTTTTGTTGGATTTCAAACCTTTAGACACCGGTTTAACCGGCTGGTCAAACTGGTTAAATCGGTCAACCTGAGACTCGACCACTTTGTCAGGTTTCACCTAGGGTTGGTTATTAAAACACTGGACTAAGGTTTAGTTTGCGATTGTTGTATTGTCCTATAATCACTGACATATCTACTTTTAAAATGATCAACTTTAGAAATAATCGACAGGATGTTTGCTTTTTGTAATGTTAAAAGCAATTTTATTTTTAGGAGATAATATATAAATATGCAAAAAGACTAAAATGAGTTAATTTTGAATTATTTTTTCCCTATTATTAAAATATATGAAAATTAAGTAATAAAAAAAAAATAGAAAACTAGTCGATGGTGACCGATTACCGTTCCCATTGAACCTACCAACAGTGAGTGGGTTACCGTTACCATTGAACCTACCAACAGTGAGTGGGTATACACCACCAACACCATTGAGATCGTCAACTGACTATCTACGCAATTGTGCCAACGATTGGTCGATATTCGATGGCTTAACGTCATAAGATTTCAACAAACCATTGGTACCATTGCGTAGATCACTTACTAGCGATTCCAATGGTGCTGGCAATATAATCTAACACGTTGAAAAAATATTTTTCGACTACGTGGTCAGCGTATTATCTTTTTTTAATATTTTTTATTATTATTTTGTGAATCTAATTTTAAAATTTATTTATACAAAATTAAAATTAACATTTAATAAAATTAGAATTTATGTTTAATCTTAGGGCATTTTTGTAATTGACTTTTCTAAAAGCTGATTTTGATTCCAAAAGCTAGAAATACCTACTTCTAAAATTTCAATAAAATAGATTATGGAAAAAGTATAGGTTGTTCCAAAATCACTTTTGGAATGTGTTTATCAAAGAAATTTGGATCATTGTTTAAGAAGTAACTTCTCCTACAATCACTTATTCGTAATCTATATTCTAAAAAGTGTTTGGTAAACTAATTTGAAAAGTGATTATCCAACAATCTGATTATGAAATAATCTATTTTGTTAAAGGATTCCAAAAGTAGGTTTGAGTTGCTTTTCAAAATAAAAAGTTGCTTCTGAAATGTTAACTACACATCAATGTTCTGAAACCCGACTCGAGGTGCGACCTGGCCAAAGGGGTGAATCTCGAGTCTACCGGTCCAACCAGGTAAATCGGTTATTTGACCCGTGATCCATAAAGTTTGAAATCTTGCAAACAAACCCCTAAAGTAATAAGTCCCTACAGGTTTGAAATCTTGCAAACACACCCCTATGGCAGTTATGGTTTTGATTTTTTCGGCACATTTTGGTTGATTTTGGCGGCCAAAATTCAATCCAACACCACAACTTGAACCACCGGCCTCCACTCTACAAAACCCCTTTAACCTTGGCACTTAGTAGCCCTCCATTCTACAACTGTGACTTACATATTGGGTTGATTTTTTGGGTCAAATTTGGGTTGATTTTGGTGTCTAAAATTCAATCCAACACCACCCCTTGAACCACCGGCCTCCACTCTACAAAACCCCTCTAACTCCGACACTTGATAGCCCATTGTTCATCGACAGTCAAATTAGGGATTTCGTGAATAGTTGGAAATAGTAAACTTGACCGAAGAGGGCGCTGGTCACCGGTCTGACCTCGGGCTAGTTTTCAGAACATTGCTACACATACCCTTTTATTAATATCAACTTTTAAAATATTTTTTTATAATATAATAATTTAATTTAATTTAATTAATAATGTATTAAATAGGATATGGATTTTCAAAAAACTAAGATTTGGTTGGTGGGGTTGCTGGCCATAAGTTGTTGTAGGCTCCATTGGATGGATTGGTAATCAATCTTCCCAATAGAGTCATCATGGAGGTCAGAGGCTACAATGTTTTGAAGTAGTAAGCTGTAAGAAGGTTTGACCGACCTTTCTCGGCATGCTAAGACGAAACACGTTAGCCATCGGCCTTGATGATGACTCTATTGAATAGATCGATTGCCGATCTATCCAATGGAGCCTACTGTGTCACCAAGCTCACTACCGATGATGGCGTTCAGCCACTGTCACTGGCTTGCCAACTGTCAGCTAGCAACCTCGTAGGCCATTGCTTATTCTTCTTTTTATTTTCTTATTTCAAAAAATATTTTTAAAATATTTAAATAATAAAAAAAATATTTAGGTCTTATATATTAAAAAAAAACTTATTTGAAACAAAAATAATCTATTTTGGTCATTTTACATTTTTCAGATTTCATTTTTTAAAAGTAAAAGAAATTTCAAATTGAACAAAACAAATACGTAAAAACTTTTATAAAAAACTAATTATTCTTAAAGTTGGACCAAAAGTGATTAAGTGATAAGTTCAAACAACCCCAAACTAAGCCTAACTCACCCTCTCGTCTCAAAACCTTTACAGTTAAGAATAAGGAACCAACCCAAGACAACAAATGTGTATGGCCATGGCTTAATGCCTTTAGGGTGCATTTGGTTCAAGAATGTTGTGTTATAGGGAGTATTATATTAATGAAAAGATAAATTACCTTGAAGATTACTGGGAATGTTTAGAGAAATGTGTTTGGTTGGTTGGAATAAATTAGTAGGTATATTACATTGATATGTTTGGTTGGAAGGAATAAATTAGTAGGAATGTTATATAGATTACTAAATTGCCCTCCTTTTTAAATATTAATATAATATTATTTTTTGAATAATTTTTTTAACCCCCTATATTTGAGATTTTGCTAAAACACCCTAGCCATATAAAAGTTAAATTTGTAACAAAATCACCCCCACCCACCCCAAGCCACTACCGGTTGCCAGCTGTCGACCATCGTCGATAGTCGTTGTAACAGTGCACAACTGGCAGGCCTTGCGCCGATCTGGTCGGAAATGGCCAAATTTATTATGGCCATTAATGGCCACTTTTGTGGCTGTTGGCCTTGTGCGCCATGGATCTGGCCGTTAATGGCTGGATCTATTCCGGCGCACGATGCCATGGATCTGGCCATTAATAGCCAGATCTATTCCGGCTGAAATAGATTTGGTTGTTTTCGGAAACAGTCAAAATCGATCTGGCCGTTTCCAGCCATCGATCTGGCCGAAAATGGCCGTATCGTTGTACAATTGGCCAAATCTGGTGGATCGTGTGCCGTTTCGACGATCATCGGTGGTGGTCTTGGGTGGCCTATATTTGTTTTAAATATAAGAGCATTATTGTCCAAAAACTTAATTAATGAGGGGTAAAATTTTAATGGCAAGTTCATGTAAATTAATTTAAAAATAAGGGCATTATTGTCCAAACATTTTAATAGTTAAGGGTAAAATTGTAACAAAATTAAGATTACCAAGTAATTATAAAATGCTTAAGAAAATGGAGGTAATCAGATTACCACCTAGCTAACCAACGGTAATTACTATTAGTTTTGGAAGATTACTGAAATATTATATTACTTGACAACCAAAGGTGATAATCAAGTATCATAAGATGACATTACTTCAGTAATGGGGATTACACCCAACCAAACACATCCTTGGGGTTTGTTTAAGGAAAACGTGTATGTACAATCGATGAGGTGGCAAGTGTGAATGCATGGCCTAACCCCAAAAACTCTTATAAAAGATAATGTTTCATACTCTTATTGGTCCATATGTCAATAGATCTAGAAACCTAATACTATATAAAGGAACGAAGAGCGCACACGGGCTAACCCCTTTATCGGTTGAGCTTTTGACCTTCCTTTGTTTGGTCTGCAAGTTTGGAAGTGGTGGAAGAAGAAAACATCAACGGAAGGAGGATTCAAGCTTCACTCATATTGCTCTTTACTATTACTTGACTTGAAATCAATTTTTGAGCGCCAACATTTATAATTATACTTAATGAATATAAAACTTGGTCAAATAGTTCACCAAAGAACACATTTATGGGTGTGTTTGGTTCAGAGAATGTTGTATTACTGTGAATGTTATATTAATGGAAAGATATATGACCTTGAAGATTACTAGGTATGTTTAGGAAAATGTGTTTGGTTGGTTGAAATAAATTAGTGAGTATGTTATATTGATATGTTTGGTTGGGAGGAATAAAAGAGTGGATATGTTATATAGATTACTAAATTGCCCTCCTTTTTACATATTAATATAATATTATTTTTATTATTATTTTTTCAATATTTTTTTTAACCCCATACATTTGAGATTTTGCTAAAACACCCCAGCCACATAAAAGTTTAATTTTTAACAAAAACATCCCCACTCACCCAAGCCACTGTCGACTGCCTAAACCACTATCGGCTGTCGATCGGGAAGTGCAACAGAGATGTTATTTGAGGGGTTTTGAAAAGGAGGTGAAGGGGAGTTGTTTGATGCAAGTGGGGGTGATTTTTTATAGAAAACGCGACCGAAAAAGCATTGAGAAAAAGAGAAATCGCGTGGAAAAACAGTGGGCTTTGCCGACGATTGGGGGTAGCCCCGGTGATGGGGTTTGGTGGGATTTGAAGAGGAAAGCGAGAGGAGTTAGTGGTGGTTGGGGTTGACAATGATGCCGGAATCAGCCCAGATCAGGCTTAATACCAGTGACTACCCAACCCAAAAAAGCCCGATCCATGGCCATCTGGCCGTTTTTGGCCATCGATCTGGCCGAAAACGGCCATATCAGCGCACGTCCAACCAGATCTAATCGGTCTTGCGCCATTCCAGTGATGGTGGCTGACGGTGGGCGCTGATGGTCGGTGGTGGCGGCCAGCTACCAGCAGTCCTCTTAGGTGGCTTGTAAAATTTTTTAAAAACAAGGGCATTATTGTCCAATACTTTAATTATTTAGGGGTAAAATAGTAATGGTAGGGTTCATGTAAATTAATTTCAAAATAAGGGCATTATTGTCCAAAAGTTTTAATAATTAAGGGTAAAATTATAACAAAATTAAGATTAACAAGTAATCTTAAAATACTTAAAAAAATGGAGGTAATAAGATTACCTCATATATTACCAACAATATTTATTATTGGTTTTAAAAGATTACCGAAATCTTCTATCACTTGATAACCAAACGTGGTAATCAAGTAATATAAGATGACATTACCTCAGTAATGAGATTACCCCCAACCAAACACACCCTATAGATTTAACACAAAAGATAAAGTATTTCTAAATTAAACCATAATATAAATAAATATTTCAATGTTTCATCTAGCTTCTATAATGCAATTCATAATCTTTATTGTGACCTCACTATTATATCTGGATCGACTAAACAATAAAATATTAAAATATACTTGTTAATAATTTGAAATGTCAATTATCGAAGCTTACCTGACATCATGGCATTTGATATATTCTCTCTCAGTTTTTAAAGTAAGAAATATTGAGATATAAAACAATTGGTTAAAATTGTCTGGCAATGTGTCAAAAGAATTTTCAATTTGGTAAAGCAAATGAAAATAAATAAATAAAAAATTTCACATTTTGTTTTTTATGCAACTAAATAAAAGACAAAATTTGATATAAAGCTTATCGGACTTGATAAAATATTTAGGTGGAAACAGTGACATCATAGATTTTTTAATTGGGAGAGAAAAAATTCTCACTATTTCTTAGATGCATGGACCCTATTCAATTCAATAGGATCTTTCATTTGCATTTTTTTTCCACCAAGGACCACAAATTTGGAGTATCCTATTTTCGCATAATTCAAAAGACTCAAGAAGCAATCGATATTTCACGATTAAGGGCATAGAACTATATATTGAAATTTTATGTTAAAAACAAAACAAAACATATTAAATTAGAGTTAATTATGTTATAGACATGGCACTTCAATATTAGAACTCGCAAGTCCCGAGGGTCTAATTATGTTATGACATGGAACTTCAATATTATAATTTTTAAGTCCCAAGGTTCAAACCGGTTTAGGGTTTAGGGAGGGAGGGAGAAAAAAATTTCCAAGTGTTTTTTTGCTCTCAAATTTCTTCCACTACTGGAACTTCGTCGGCTTCCTCCGGGCGCGTCTAGCGTCAGAAATCATCGATCCACCCACCGTTGGAAAGATCTTGAGATGCTCTGTCATGTCGTTCTATCACCGCCATCCACCCACCGTTGAAAAGATCTTGAGATGCTCTGTCGTGTCGTTCCATCACCGCCTCGGGTTGCTACTCCATTCGCCGGGATTTCGCCGTGAAATTTCACGGAAACTGCAAAACTGGGTTTGTTTTTTCGGTGGGTTTTCTGATCGGGAATGGCGATGGATGGCGACGACTGACTCCTCTGGGCTTGCTCTTCAATCCCCAAAGCTGTTTGCACCTTGTTGACCTCTAGTTTTCGGCAAAACCCTCTGTTTTTTTTCCGGGAACTTGGTGTTTTGGTTGGGTTTTTTTGCCCATTTTGTGGATCTTATTTTGGTGTTTTTTTAACCAGTTTTTTTGTGGTTTGTTGCTAATTTTTTGTTGCTGCAGATTTCTAGAGAGAGTGGTTTCGATTTGGTCATCTTTGGTCGACTTTTGAGGAAGCTTTTATCGTGCACTCCAACTGCTTTATAAAAGTCCCCTCTCCTACAGGCTTTGCGCGCAAGCCTGCTGCTTGCGCGCCTGGTGCCCAATGCCCAAGCGCCCGCGCCTGCTGTTTCCTCGCCACTGTTTTGGCCTTCCCGACCACCTTTCCCTTTCCAACTCCAAAACCTCTTCACTCTTGGCCTTTTTTCACAAATCCCCACTGTTTGAACCTTTCAACTCACCAAAACCACACACTTTTTTCCATGCCACCAAGTGTTTAACAAAATGCCCGAACCAATTTCCTCACCCCCAAATAACACCATACCGCCTCCAACCCAAACCAAAACTTTAAACACTACCTCTACTACTTCCCAACAGTCGCAACCTTCCAAAAATTTGGGGAAATCCTTATGGATTGGAGATTTGGAACCATGGATGGATGACGAGTATTTGTTATCCGTTTTCTCAAATGTGGCGATTCAAGGAGCCAAGGTTTTTCATCAAAAAAACTCTTCCTTTGGTTTTCTTGAGTTTGAATCTAACGATATTGCAGGTTCCTCATTGCAATCTTTTAATGGCTTAAAAATGCCGAAATCTAAGAAGCTTTTCAAGCTCAATTGGGCGTCTTCAAAGCCCCGTGAAAAAAAAGTCAGTTTCTAAGCCAGTTTTAGAAAAGAAAAGTGTGGGTAAGAGCACATCAGCAGTGTCCTCCTCTTGGGCGGATAAAGTTAGAGTGACGAATGTCGGGTCCCATTTCACCCTTGAAGTTGTGGACCTTGATATTAAGGATGACATTTTGTATATTTCGGATGATGTTATTGATGACAACGATGTTGAGTGGCTTCGTTGTATTGTGGGTTATTTCCCGGGGTATTCTATGCCATTTCATGCTGCCCGCTCGATTGCTTTTCGTGCATGGGAAGCTATGGGTTTGGAGGATGTTATGTCCACTGGTACTGGTTTCTTCATCTTCAGATTTAGGGACGAGGATTTGGTGCATTCAATCCTAGAGAGAGGGTTGTGGATGTTTGGGGGCAAGTCGATTGTTTTGCAATAATGGCATGCTCAGTTTTCCTTTGATAAAAGCCGCATTTCCAAGGTTTCGGTATGGGCTCATTTGTATGGGCTGCCTTATCCGTTATGGTCTCACAAAGGACTTTGCATGGTTTCTTCTATGTTGGGTCGGCCGTTGTCGAGTGATAACTTTTGAATGAACCCGTTTAGATTATGCTCGGGTATGTGTTGAGATAGATGCAGCCAAGCCTCTCAAGCGCCAATTTGAATTTCAATGCCGGTTATCTACTGAACCCATTTAGCTTATAGTGGAATATGAGTGGACTCCCAAGAAATGCCTAAAGTGTTGTGTTTTTGGCCATGTTTGTCACCAACCAGAGGCACCTATTACACATATGGCTTAGGGTAAGAGTAAGACAGTTATTAGCTTCCAAAAGGCATCAGGTAGTGGTATTGCAGTGTGATCTAAGAACCGCGAGCCTTTGAGACAATCAGCTACTACTGATCCCATTAGGGAGCAGGAGAGGGATGTTTCAACCAGCTGGGGTTTCAGTTCCGGATGGGGCTACTACCATACATTCTAGTGTTGCTATAGTTGGGGATGGGGTTTCTTTGGCTTTGATCCCGTATCAGCAGACTGTCCGTGCCAGTAGAGGTGAGTTCTCCAACTTTGATTCAAGGCCAGATCCTGACATGCATTTTCATATTGAAGATGAGCAGGACCGCATTATGGGCTTCACAAACTGCACGAAAAACACTCAGGCTTCCTTTACGAGTTCTGGGAGCAGGCAATCTACTTCCTCCAATAGGTTTGCCTTGCTTGTTCTGCATATTGATGATCTTCAGACGCTAGATGCCACCTTATTTGGATCAGTTTCCCTGCCACCCCTGGTAAAGGGGAAAGGCTGGGGAAAGCGGGGGCCTAGGCGCAAGTGACTGTCTAGCTTGTTTCTTTCCCAATTCCAATGATAGGGAATTGGAATATTAGAGGCCTTAACGGCTTCTCGAAACAACGCGCGGTGAGGAATTGGATTTCTAATTCTTCTTTGGGTTTGATTGGCTTGTTGGAGACTAAGGTTGAGCAGTCTCATATATAGTCGGTGGTCTCAACAGTTTGTCCTTCATGACAGTTTTTGTCAAATGCGACGGATTCTATTGCTTGCCGAGTTCTAGTATGTTGGGATCCTTCTCTTTACTCTGTAAATAGCCTTTATTTCTCTCTTCAGGAGGTCACTTGCAGGGTTACTCATGTTTCAGAGGGGTCCTCCTTTAGGATTACTTTTATGTAAGGTTCTAACGACCCTAGGAATCGGCGCAACCTGTGGGATTTCCTTAGGGATCAGGCGGCAGAGTTTGATTCGGAGGGGTTACCGTGGTTTGTGTTGGGTGATTTTAATGCCATTTTGGGAGCCTCTGATAGAGTGGGTGGTGATCCTGCGTGGTATGGTTCTATGGATGATTTTCCCACGGTATTCATGATGCTGAGTTGATTGGGGTTCCTTTTACTAGGCTTCGGTATACTTGGCATAACAGTCAGCAAGGCGATGGGATTATTCTATGGAAGCTCGATTGGGTCTTTGCATCTCTTTCTTGGTTCATTGATCGGCCGACCACAGTTTCAGAGTTTCGACCTCGGGATGTCTTAGATCATAGCTCTATGGTTGTCCGGTTTGGCTCTCGCCATGGCAAGGTACCATCCCCTTTTAAATTTCTGAATTTTTGGGTTGATCGTGCAGATTTTGTGGATATTGTTTAGACAGTTTGGGACGAGCCTATTGTGGGCAATCCTATGTTCCGTCTTACGCAGAAATTGGGGTTATTGAAACGGAAGCTCAAATCTCTACATGTTAGGGATTCTAGCCATATCTCCAGCAGTGTGATTGAGGCTCGTGCTCAGTGGGCGACAACCCAAGCAAATTTGGACCGGGACCCCCTTTTTACTGAGTGTATCTCTCAAGAGAGGAACCTTGCCAACTGGTATTTCAGTCTTTGTCGAGATGAGGAGGCTTTTTTTAAGCAACGATCTAGTGTTCAGTGGTTGAACTTAGGGGATCAGAATACTAAGTTCTTTCATAAGTCGTTGATCCACAGGCAGGTTTGGAACCGCATCCATTGTTTGACTATCGGAATGGTACTTATATTACTGACAGTCAAGGTTGAGGGTGCCTGGTGGTGGTTTTTTTTAAGGTTCTTCTTGCTGTCCCTACTCAACCTTGGATCGCGGAGGCTTCCAGGTATTTCTCTGGGCGCATTTCTTTTGATATGATTTCTCCTTTGATTGCTTCTATCACTGATGATGAGATTAGGATTGCTTTATTCTCTATCCCGGATGATAAAGCTTTTGGTCCGGATGGATACACTTCTTTGTTTTTAAGCGGGCATGGGATATTATCAATACAGATTTCAAAGACGCGGTGAGATATTTCTTTGTTACTAATGCAATGCCAAGATGTGTTAATGCTACCAGGATTGCTTTGGTCCCTAAGGTGGAGAACCCGAGCCGTATGACTGACTTTAGACCGATATCTTGTTGTAATGTACTATACAAGTGCATTACTAAGGTGATAGTGAATCGGTTTAAAGTAGTGCTTCTGGATGTTATTGGGGGTTCTCAGTCGGCTTTTGTCCTAGGTCGAAGGATTTCTGATAATATTCTGCTGACTCAGGAGCTTTTGCGGAATTATCATCTTGGGGGTACTTCACCTCGATGTGCCCTTAAAGTTGATATTCGGAAAGCTTTTGATATTGTGAGTTGGGATTTCATCCTTTTGGGGCTACGTATCGTTGGGATTCCTGAGCGTATGGTGAGGTGGATCATGACGTGTATCTCTACACCGTATTTCTCTGTTGCCCTGAATGGAGAGCTTCAACGGTTTTTTAGGTCCTCTCGGGGTGTTCGGTAGGGAGACTCTTTTTCTCCTTACTTATTTGTGTTGGCTATGGAAGGGTTAGCTGGTATCCTTCGAGAAACCTCTCAAAGCCTTGGGTTTCATTATCATTGGAGGTGTAGGCAAACATCTATTACTCATTTGTGTTTTGTAGATGATCTGATGGTGTTTTGTCGAGCAGATGCTTCCTCTATTAGCCTGATAAAATCAGCATTGGATTCTTTTGCCAAGGTTTCTGGGTTAGTGACTAACGCAGAGAAGAGCCCGTTGTTTCTTTTTGGAGTTACAGATGTGGAGCAAGTTGGTTTGCAGTCTATTTGGGTTTCCAGTTGGGGGTGTTACTAGTCAGATATCTAGGGGTTCCTCTGATCTCTACCCGGCTTCGGCATTTTGATTGTAAGCCTCTGTTAGAGCGAATTCTGTCTTGGATTAGGCTATGGATGTCGGCATCTTTGACCTATGCAGGCCGACTTCAACTGATCAAGTCGGTGCTTTTCTCCATACAGGTCTATTGGTCATCCATGTTTCTTTTGCCGACAGCTATAGTTAGACGGATTGAGAGTATTTTGGCCTCGTTTCTCTGAAAGGGTACTTCTCTATCCCCTTCGAGTGCCAAGGTTGCATGGTCTTCTGTTTGCTATCCATTGAGAGAGGGTGGTATGGGGATTAAGAGGATCCAAGATTAGAATAGAGCGGCTATTCTTAAGCATGTCTGAAGACTACTTAATGATAGGTCTTTTATATGGTCCTCTTGGGCCCGTTTGGTTCTCCTCCGTGGTCGGTCTTTTTGGTATATTCGAGTTACATTTGGGGTTTCATGGGTTTGGAGGAAAATCTTACTCAGCAGGGATTGGTGTCAGGGTCTTATTGTGATTTGTATCGGTGATGGTAGGGACACCTTCTTATGGCGGGATCACTAGCTACCACAGGGACCTTTGTGTGACTTGCTCCCTCTTAGGATTTTGACTTCTATTGGTTTGCCATGGGATGCTCGGGTTTCGAATATTATTCGAGATGGTTTGTGGGATTTTCCTTCGAGTAGTGCAAAACTTCAGCATATCTGGAACTCTATTATAGTGCAGCCTTCAGTGGGTCTTCCTGATCATCTTGTGTGGAAGGGTCACTCGTCCGGACGATTCTCTATTGATTCAGCTTGGAATGTGTTGCGGGACAAATGGGATGTGAACTCGATTCATCATCTCTTGTGGTTTCCAGGGCATATTCCATGCCACTATTTCATTATGTGGTTTGCTTCTCTTGGTCGGCTTCACACCGTGGACCGGCTCATCCCTCATGGTGTCATTATATCCTCCTTGTGTGTTTTGTGCAGGTCGACTACAGAGACCCATGACCATTTGTTTTTCATCTGTGACTTCTCTAGTTATATTTGGCAAGAGGTCACTACCAGGACGCTCTCTACATGGCCTACTCTCTCTTGGCTCCCTTTGCTCCAGTGGGCTAGTTTACATCTTAGACGCAAAGGGGACTTCAGGCACTTTCTTTCTCGGTTAGTCATTTCAGCTACAGTTTATTTCCTATGGTTTGAACGGAATAACCTTGTGTTTCGTCAACACTGTAGCTCTCGTAGAGATATAATCTTAATTATTTGTGATTTAGTCCAAACCAAGATATTGGGTTTAGCACACAAGTATGAAATCTCGCCCAACTCCGTGCGATATGACATCTTCCTGATTAGCTTTGTGGAGAACCTACATGCTCTTTATGCTGGTTTGTGGCTTTGTGGTTTATGACATCTTCTTGATTAGTTTTGTCGAGAGCCTGCGTGCTCTTTTATGCCAATTTGTGGCTTTGTGGTTTTCTTCCATATGTTTTTTTTAACTGAGATTTATCAGTTTTACTCTTAAGGTATGCCCCTCGTATTTTTACATGTTTTTTTCTTTTTTATAAAATTCTTACCTTTCCCAAAAAATAAAAAAAATAAAAAGGTTCAAACCGGATCCGAAACCTGCACATATAAAAGCTTTTATCCACCACAATACACAGCAAGCTATTTAAACGCGAGAAAACTTTTTCATAGAGAATCAAATTCCTTAAATCTACAATTTCTTAGAGTCTTGACAAGTAAACAGAGCACTTAATTTAAAGCGCAGCATCGCCTAGCAAAAATTACAACAAAAATGTAAATAACTTGATAATGCTTCAAGTACAATTGTTAATGTGTTTTTAAGAGTGACCGTTTTTTTAATGGTTAGTTTATCTAGGCAAATGACAGTCCATGTATGCATGCTCCATAACAATGAAGACGACCAAAAAGCAGAATTGGCCCCACAGAAATGTTCCTCATCAATCTTCTTCAGAATAACTGAACTTAATGGAGTGTGATTGGAGATCAATCTGCCCTCCTCTATAGCTCCCTCGCTTCTTCTTAGTCTTTTCATGTCGAAAATCCCTGCAACAGAGGGGGAAAGAATTACAATTGGAAGGGTCACCTCTTCTCAATCCTATGATCTACTCCCTTTCTCCAACCCCGACCATGAAACAATAAGGGAAAAAGAGAACTATATCCCAGAATTAAAACTCTAAAAGGTAGTAACTTATCTTAATAGCCACCTCTTCACACAACCACAGAAAGTGGCATGATTAACATTGACAGTTTAACAAAGCTAAGTTCTAAATTATTAAGATGGATTCAACAAAATTTAGATTAATTCTACTAACTTACCTCAAAAAAATAATAAGTACAGCATAAAGCATTAGATTATTACAACAATTGGGACCAAAAGTAGCAGCTCGTTGCATAATCTAGACTGAAGAATTCTGGCTATCCAAACTGGTAAGCCGGAAATAGAAACATACTAATAGAATATCATTTTAATATGTGAAAGTTTTCAACTAATCAAACTGGTTGAATTAAGAATGAACGTAAAAAAGCATTGTTGTTATTAATTATATGCAAAAATTGTTGATGCAATACAAGTAGTGGACTCAAATTTTGAAAAAGCAGATTCACCATCATATGATCTCTACCACCATTAGCCAGAATACATATAATAATACAGCCACCATTTCATAAACCAAGGATAAATCTTCTGGAATTAGGATTACACAACAATCTGCATTAAAGGATTCATGTTTCCCAGGAGCAACCTTTTCAACAATTCTATTTATGGTGAACTTTCATTCTATTTTTAAAGAATTGGCAAATTAAACAATGTCCAAACAGCAGAAAGGCAATTTCCCCTAAAGTCATGTTGAAGGAAATAAATGAATCAAATAAATATCTTCAAGTGACAAACTCATGACCACAAAATGTACCTTCCTCTAACTTGGCCTAGCACTTCTTGTGCTTTAGCACCATAGCCACTATCTGCACCATCCTGTAGAGATACTTTTGGTGTAAAAAATTCCACATTCATTTAAGAAACAAAATTGAAGGATCAAAAAAATATTAAAAGCAAGCACAAAAAACTTATCAAACCTTTGCCCAGTATGAATTATCTTTAAGCCTCTCATCAGTAAAGTCCACCTCATCAACTTTTACTCTCTGAAATGCTTGAACAACTGTCCTTGGCTGCAATGATAGAATTAAGCAATATGATTCCCACAGACGTTTAATGATACTGCAGAAAATTCTTAAGACCCAAAATCAAACCAACGTCATTGTGCACACAAGATTAATCAACATGCTGTTCAAGAAAACCATTTAACTGAAAAAAACTAAGACCGTCAACAGGGACAATCAGATCAGTATTCCAATTAAATTTATGAATTAGAAGATATGCAAAGTATGTTCCAGTAATTCTGTAGTCCCAGGTTGATTAAAATAAAAATTACTAATTCACCATAACACTTAGAACTAGTAAAAGTATATAAAATGCATCTAATTCTGTGTTGATTTTGGCTTTTGTTAATTGACTATTACATTTTTTTTTTAATTTTACTTTATCATTACTTAATGTTTCATACAATTTCGTGAACATATAAGCAACAATTTCAATTACAAACACAAGACAATCATCAAGCGTGTTTAATAAATACCTATCATCGCCTTTTTATATTCTTAAATTTTAGTCTATATTAAAGTTAACAATATGTTGGACATTTCGTGGGTATTCTATCTAGCATAAAGGAAAGCATTCTATATGACATCACACACCATGCACATGAGCAGGAAGGTGCCTGCCACAGAAAATGTGCAAGAAGTATTCCAGGAAAACAATTTCTGTGAGGCCTTTTACAATTTTAAGAGGTTTGGAGTCCAAATATGAAGACAATCTATTAGCATACTAACTTCACAGGGTTTGTACATATTGAGTTTGAATCATACCTCTGCTGAACCATTCACTTCCTTAACGGATTTATGCAGGGAAGATTTATATTCTTTCTCAAGATTTGCATTCACTTGACCAAGGTGGTCTTTACTTTGTTTACTAGCATCTTCATTAGTTCCCAAAGATGCTTTCACCTCCGCAACTTTATAGCTTTCTTTCTGTTCTTCTGAACCCTTTGTCTTCCTGCGTTTGGATTCTTCAACTTCTTTTTCGTAAATAGGCTGAGTATTGTTTTCTTCACCATCCAATCTTTTTCTTTTCTTGGAACTTTTACTCTTCTCCTTAACAGTTGCATCTTCTTCAAATGTCTTATTATCATCCTTTTTAGACTCAGTTCCACTTGAATCCAACTTGCTTTTCTTCTTTTTTTCCTTATGTTTCTTTTCAGACTCATGCAACTCTGAGTCACGCACACCATCATCAGTAGACTTCTTTAATAAATCAATGCTGACTTGCTCTACCTCTCCAATAGCATCAGAAATCTTTTTACTTTTTCTCTTCTCTGTAGATTTTTTATTCAATTCGGGGACCATATCATCCAGTATCACCTGCTTAATCTCCTTATAATCAGCAAATTTACCAGATTCTTCTGATTGAATAACTATAGCATCACCATCACCATCACCATCACCATTCCAATCTCTTCTCTTTTTCTTTTTCTTACCAACTCCTACGCCAACAACCACGTTAGCCTCTTTGATGCCTTTAGAATTGCCATTCATAAATAAATCTGCAATTTTACAGACTCAACATTATTGCTAACATTAGTATTTACACAATACAAATCATATATATGGGGGTGGGGGGTGACTGACTTATCACCATGCCCATCAGCATCACATGGCAAGCTCAAAGCTTTATGACCTACCTTGTACATTCTGTCTGCTGAAATTTGTGTTTCCATGATCACTGCACATTGAAGAAGCTAGCGAAATGAGAATGGAACTGAAATTTAGTTTAATGATTAAAACAACAAAAGCCAAAGAAATTTTGGCAAGTATAATGAAATGTCTAAAAACATGAACCACAAAAGAAAATTATTGGCATTCTCATCTAGAAAGCACATCCAATCATAAATCTGACAGATAACAATCAATAATAGCGATCAAAGTTATACTTGTAATCTAAGAGGGATATATATTTTTGTCCTTAAGATTGGGTGTGAGTAACACTTGGCCCCAAGTACTTGGGTAACTAACACTTTCATCCAGTCAGTAAATAGTGGTAACAATCATAGCCCACTGAAACACTGATAGGACCTGACCTGCAATTCAAGCAAACTACCACAAACAATCTGCACTCACAAGTTAAATTCACCCAAAATAGTAATAGAATCCTGTGTATTAACCTCAACAAGTATTACAGCTAAGCAACACGTTAGATTCCAACAGTCCTATCCTCAGTATTTAGTAAGCAAACAACTCAGAAACGTAATGCAAAAATACAATCAGAAAAGAAAATCACAACACTGACTTCGAGGGTCAGACACCTCTCAAATACTGACTTCGAGGGTCAGTAGCCTCCCTTTTCACTTTACTCTATAATTCTCTGCCTTTTCTATTTCACTCCTCCTCCTTTTATTCTCTCCTGTCACCCTTTATTCTAACTGAATTCCACCTACGTTCCACCATAACCTGCCATCTGTCCTAACAATATTCCTTTAAAACAAACTCAAAACAAATCCTGACTTCCAGCCTTGCAGATAATTGGCCATGTTCCTCTACTGCCTATTCCCACGCTTCCTGTGGTACACTATCTTTATTGGTTGCTCATCAAACACATTTCAGTTAAAAGGCCTATCATGCCCTTTTACCTGTCTCTTGATTTCGTGTTGGACAGCATGAATATGCTGGACCAAGCACCGCAGCTGATCAAGTCTGATTTGATGAAATCCTTCAAAGAGAAACTATTCAGCCCAAACAACAGCAAACTGTGCAAAGAGGTGGGAGAAATAAAGCGAAGGAGATAACCAATGGTCTGCCTCTTATTCCATTATAATTACTTAATGATTAATGAATATTATTTCTGTTATAGAACAAAATGACTAATCTATTGCCTCACCCATGTTGCAACCGACAAACATTTGGTTTCATCACCTACTGCATCAACTTCCTCTTGAAAAAAAAAAACTCAAAACACTAGTCCCATCCTAAATCCTCCAGCAATCTGTATCACCAAGTAACCCAAGGAAAGTAGAAAACACTAAAAGAATCTCCACAAAAGAAAAATCCACATAAAAAGTCATTCTCATCTCTTTTTCTTTTCTTCCTCATCTCCATCTTGGTCACCTATTTTTAGACTATTGTTGACAAATTGAGCTACTAGTTATGGTGAGGGCTGTCTTCAGCATGTCTTGTGGTTGTTGTGACTAGTGTTGGGTGGGCAAGGAGGCAAATGGTTGAGGGTAGGGATTGGATCTACAATGGTGGAGGGTTTCGTGGATAGTGGTGGCAATGGCTAGTGTGTTTAGGAGTTCTGTGTGTTTGGGTCAGAAAGAGATAAGAGAGATGATGAGAGGAGAGTGAAATGAATGAGAAAGAGGTGAGAGAGAAGACATGAAAGAGAATTTTTTTTTTCACATTATGGATTGGAAACATCAGATTTACCCTTATTACAAAGGTTAGCCATGATTACTAACAGTGGTTTACTGACGGAAAGAAAGTGTAGTAAACCAAATTAGTTGAATTGAAGTATTACTACCCCCAAACCTCAAGGATGAAAGTTAAATATCCCAATCTAAAAACATGCATCAACAAAGTGTACATTAATTATATAATTATGGACTTTGTCTGGGGCAACCAATAACATTGCACAATCAATTCAATTCTAAGCAGTCTTCAAAACTTGTTTTGATCTCCGGTTCATCCTAGCATCAAAATTGCCAAACAAAACCTCCAAAAGAAACGACAATTTTTTTTTTTTTTTTTTTTCAAATTACACTGCAATGAATCATCTTTATGCCTACCGAACCCAGATAATTGTCCTGTTAGATGTCCAGAATACCTTACGGAGATTATAGATCAAAACAAAACACCACCCCCAAATATATAGCACAGAGCTGATAAAAGACAATTAATACACAATAGAAAAAGAAATAATTCATCATCTTACATTGCCTCCAAATACTTGTAGCACATGTCCTCCAAATCCAAAGTGCAACCAATGAAATCATCTTTCTGCAACATGAGCAGAAGAAAGAATATCGGCATGAGTGAATAAGGTCAAACTAATAGATATACTACACGAAAATTGTTCTAAAATTCACTAAACAAATCAGAGATCAAGATTCAAGAACATGCAAATTTAATCCCATGAACTTGGTTTGCCTCACATATTGCCACTGGCAATTCCTTATAGTAAGGTCTTGATAGAAAAACATAATAGTACATTGCTTGGTTTTGTGGGATTTATAATCATTCACCAACAAAACAAAGCACATAAATCAAATTCTACACTATATTAACGGATAAATAAGTCATGCTTCCATTGTGACTGCCAACTATAGCAACCATAAAGAGCCATAATAAAAATAAAAATAATAATAATAATAATAATAATAATAATAATAATAATAAGGCTTACAAAAACTGAAGTAAAATATGAAAAAATTCACACAAGACTTGGGATGCTCAATTCAACATAACTACATTTTTATCCACAACTGGAGAAATATAAACAAAAGTCCGCAGAGCAAAACGAGGTATGTTTATTGATTTGTGTTTCTTTAAAGCAAAACCACAATACTTAGCATACATTTTCGTGAAATCAATGTGAATATAAAAGAAAACCCACCTGTATTTGTGCTTCAGATAAAAGCTTCTTAAGAGTTTTGGAGAAGCCATTGGAGTTCAAGTAGCCAGCTACGGAGCGAAGGAGGAGAGCCTTCTGTTCCGATTTTAAAGCTGGGGCGGAGGGCTTGTCAATGACGTGCTTCATGTTTTGGTTTGCAAGTAATACTTGGCGAGGCTTGAATGATATGAGGCTAGGGTTTATTGGGTCTGAAATTAGGGTTTTATGTTTAAGCATATAAATACTTAAAATGCAAGAGCTTTTTCAGCTCAGCCCGGGAACAGTTACAGGACCAAGAATCTGTCTCAGGGAGAGCGAATTAGGGTTTTGGAAGACTTTAGGCTTTTGCTCGTGTTAACTGTTTTAAGGCAGACAATCCCTTATAATTACATATAATACCATAATAAATAAATAAATAAATATATATATATAATTGGGAGTTTCACTTAAATTACCCAAACATTTTTGAAATAGTCAAAACATTGGTCGGGTACCCACCCAAATATTGTGGAATCGGAATGAGAACCTGAACCGATCGATTTATAGGATTTGGAACCTAAATTGGAGCCGCCTGGTTTTGGATCCTAAATGGCTAGAAAAGGAAACCTAAAACACAGATTTTTTTTTTGGTTCTAAGTACTTGGGAAAATAACAATACACACAAATAAACCCTATAAAATCACAAATACACCCTCATCTATTTACAGAAATTACAAGAAATCACCGCAAGATAAATTAGTGCATTATTTCTAACAATTTCTCTCATCTTTATATTTAAAATAATGCAACTGAAACATCATACCTCTTGATCGTTTCACTTGTGCTAAAGTGCTCTTCAATAACAATATCTTGGCAATCCAATAAAGTGTAATAGACAAAACTCAATCAAAAATACATTATAAAACATAATTAATTACAACCCTTCAATATCTAAATTCACCCAATTCAATTTCTTAAAAAAAATTAATAACAAATTGAAGAAATAAAAAAATTGAAGCTTCATAGTTGCAATTCAACCACTAGATCTAGGCCATGGTGGCCAAAAACATCAGATATGGGCAGTGGTGGCAAGATTTAGTCACTGCCTAGGCGCAATTGGAGGAAGATGGAGAAAAAGAGAATGAGATATAAGGAGGAGATGGAGAAGAAAGGGAGAAGAAAGGAGGAACATGAGAGAGAGAAAAAACTTATAAGAAAGGAAGAGGAGGAGAAGAGAAGAAGGAAAGAGGAAGAAGATGAAGGATGAAAATGATGGAAGAGAGAGAAAATGTAACAACTAATTCCAAATTTTCCCCCTAATTTGCAAAACCTAATTCCTTATTCAATAACCAAAATCACATAATACCCTTCATAATTTTATGAAATATCATTTTACCCCTATTCTCACTAGGGTACCTGGATCCCGATTCTCACATTTGGTTCTGGTTCCAGTTCTATTTCCAGTTCCAAACACAATGGAATCAAACTTGGACCTGCATAGTGTTGGTTCCGCCTATTAGGAACCAAAACCGACCTTGTGTAGGTCGGTTCCAGCTCTAACCCTAATTTCATGCTCATCGACTAAGTTAGTTAACATTTATGGCCATTTTTAAGGGTAGACTGGGATGGCAAACAGGCGGCTAGGGACATGGATTGTCATCCCCATCCCAAAAAGGGATTTTATCCCCATCCTTGTCTTTATCCTCAAATTGACCTATACGGGGACAAGACAAGGATCCCTGAATGGGGATGGATTCCTGAAGACCCAATCTTCAATATTCTTAAATGAATACAATATATATATGTATATATATTTCAATTAATTTTTTCGAGAATTGGGACAGGCGAGGAAGGGATGGTTCTCCATCCTGACTCGAAAGTAATTTGAAGATGGTTTCATCCCCATCCTCATCTCGTCTTGGAAAATTTTGTTAAAATTCCCTACTCAAACAAGCTCCAAGTACTTACCCCCTTTGGGGAAGATTAACCTTTTCTATTATGATCCCTAGACTTTTTGGGGCATTCTTGGTTTTTATCATCTACCCCCTTAGAGATTATTAAGTTTTTAGCTTCACCCGAGTTTTGATAAAGTATTAGGTACCTCCTTATATTTACTTTATCCCCTTAAAATTATCATGTATCACTTTAAGATCATCATTTATCCTTATAAAGTATCAAAACCTAGCTAATGGGGGATATATATGTAACGCCCCGCTTGAGGTCGTTGTTATTGTTTCCTCTTTCGCCCTTAATCGAGTTGGTTTTTGTTTATTTTTTGTTTGAATGTTATGTTATTTGTGCCCTGAAATTGGTTGAAAATAGAAGGATTTGAGTGTACAAGCTTCGCCGGGCGAAGAAGAATCTTCGCCGCGGCGAAGATGGGTTGAACCAAGGGTGAACTCTCTGGACATTTCGCCGCGGCGACTAAGGTTCTTTCGCCGCGGCGACAGGCCGAATAAAATGTTGGTTGAGTTTTAGACATTTTCTTCCCTAAGGACATTTTGACCTTTCTACCCCTTTTAGCAGGAAAAGTGGGGAGTTATTGTAAGGATTTTTCATGGAGAATTGTTTGATATGGGGGTGAGTTTGTAATGATCAAGGATATAGATGGAATTCCCAAAGAAGAGTAAGGGCAATATGGGAATGCTTTGTTATACATTTCATTAAAAAGGGATTAGAATAACAAAACCCCTCATTTCTTCTCCTCAAACGCAGCACTCCATTCTTCTTCCTCTCAACTTCTCTTCTCTCTTGATCAAGGATTTCCAGGGATTTTGAAGTGATTTGGGGTATAGAAAGCAACCTAAGGCTTCCTAAGGTAGTATTCTCCTTAGTTGTGTGATTTGTAGATTTTTGTTCATTTTGGTTTTTGAGGGTTTTCATTCTTTTTGGTTAAGAGTAAGAGAATAGTCAAGAAAACCAAGTGGAAAGAAGATTTGGTGAAGTCTCTCCATAGCAAGTAATAAAACCCAACCCAAGTTGAGATTTATGAAATTTCTTGATTAGGGTTTTGGTAGACTTGATTTATTGTATGTGATATACATGTAATTGGCAGGTATGAAGGATTAAATAATTTCTATGCTTTGTGAATGTTATTACTTTGCAAATATGAGAAATGGGTTGTTGGTTTGGCAAGGTAGTTGAGATGGATTTGAAGGGGTGTTATGGAACCCTTTTTGGAAGTGTTTTATTTGACAGGTTATTATGACTTTGTGAAGGGGTTTTTCCCCATTTGGATGGTTAGGAAAAGTTTTAGATTCATGGCTATGCAGAGTTTTATAGTGCACATGAGTTGTTTGATGAAATGCCTATAGAGGTTTGAGTGTAAGTAATGAACCTTAATTCTTGCAACATTGCATGTTGGCTCACAAGTGCATTAGTAGAGATGAATCATCCATGTGCATTGTATATGCATTGACAAGTGACCTAAGAAAGAGTAGGAAACTTTGTGTTTAGAAATACCCTATGAGTAGAGAGCTTAGTGGGTAAAATTACTCTAAGGTAGAGCAATTGAAAAATGCTCATATAATGAGTTAGAAGAGTAATATAGTTGGGATGTGCTTTGTGCATCACCCGACCGTTATGGGAATCGATTGAGTTTTTGTGAACATCATCCAATAGCCCTTAGAGATGGGTCGATGCTTAGTGATCGTCACCCAATGAGTAATAGGAATGGGTAGATGCTTTGTGACCACCACCCGTTAGTTTAAGAATATGTAGGTTGATGCTGTGTGATCATCATCCAACCTAGTAGAGGCGGTTGATGCTTTGTGATCATCACCCGATAGTGACTAGAGACGGGTAATTCTTGGTGATCATTACCCAAATTCATGAGGAACGGGTAGGTGCTAGGTGTCCCCACCCGATAGCTAGGAGGAACCAGTTGGTGCTTTGTGATCCTTACTCGGTAGTCCCCAAGGAAGTGTGGTACTGTGTGAATTCCACCCATAGCCATAGAGAGTGAGATGGTGCTGTGTGAACGCCATCCGGCCGTACCTCCGGTAAGATGAGGCCATGAGTTTATTAAAACAGAATATAAACACAGATTAAAAAGGAAAGATTAAGAGTCACACACGGGGCCAGACAGTTAGAGAGTTTTACTTACTGAGCATTATTTGTGCTCACCCCGTTATTTTTCCTTTGTGGATGCAGGTTCTAGGTGATGATGCGGTTGGAGGGGCGTCGCGCACGAGGAGCAATACTACACTGTTCCCCTATTTTGTCTTTTAAAATGCACTTTTGTAAACAGTAACCTTTGTGTATAAAAGACATGTGAATTGTAATGAAAAAACGTTTTGGGCCCAATTTTCCATTGTTAATTGCATGCAGTACTAGTTTTCAGTAGTGTTACAATATACTTTCTAGAAATTATAAGGGAGTACAATACTTCTTAATCTCTCAAAGGTAAGGAAAAAAAAAAACCCTTTAATCTTCCATTTAGATTTTTAATTGTCTTGGCCCAAATAACTAAAGGCCGTTTGTAACGACTCGATTCTTATAAAAACATGCACGTGAAAATATACGTAACCATAATATAAAAGTTGGGCCCAAAATTTTTCTTTCATTAAACATATGCATTCTTTATACAATATTACAAGGTTTGTGACATATGCAAACTATCAAAGGGGTGGACAGTGTAGCCATTTCTCTTCGTGGGCCGATGTCCATCCGACTGTGCCTCATCTAGAACCTGCAAAAACATAGGGAACAACTGGATGAGCCAACAAGGCTCAGTAGAAACCCCTGAACTCAAATATCTCTGTAACTCTTTCTTTAATCACTAGCTAATTACTCTTTCTCATAGCTCTTCTATACTAACTTTCTTTCTAGTAAGTCACAGCCCCATCTGACCGGAGGCACGGCTGGACTCGCTCCCACTTTCGGTGACTTCTACTCTCTAGCCGATCGGACTTGGTTATGCATGGATTCGAAAACTTTGGCCATGGGAGTGCATAGAATCTCTCGGGTAAACTCGGGTATAGCCCTCATCCGCATGTACACTACGGCTACCCCCCTTCTCTTTCTGATACTCTGGCCGCTTATTAATGCAGCGTACTGCGAATACTCTACCCGTACTCACCGTTCCCCATCGCACAACCTACTCTATTCTCTTATTAAGCACTACTCTCTTATTAAGCACTACTCTAGCTTTACTCTATAGTGCCCTTCTCTTTTTCTTTCTACTCTTAGAGTAGTCTAAACTCAAAATCTCTACTCTTTCTTTTCTAATGCATAAGAAAGCATAATTATGCACATCAATGGCTCATACTCATTAATGCATTTATGAAAAGTAACTATGACATGTAGCAACAATTAAGGCTTTCTACCCTTACTTATGATTCTCTTGAGCATTTTATCAAGCAACTCATGTGCAAGTAATACTCTACTCTAATTCTAACTTTTCTGTTTCCTTTAATCAACCAAATGGAGAAAACTCCCTCACAACCATCTAATTCCCTGTCACAATAAAAACACTTCCATAAGCTTGCTCAAAACTTCCTCCAACTTCTATCAAACTCAACCCGACTCAAGCAAATACCACACTTCTCATAACTCTAACTCAAACATAATACTACTCTATTCACAATTAAAAGAAAGCACATATGTATTTCAATCTACTCAAAAGAGTTCTTAGATCTCAACTTTAGTGGTTTACTTACCTTATGAGAAATTAGCTTCTTTAACACTTCTCCTTTCCTTTGGAAACTTGCTTTTCCTCTACAATTTAACCAACAACACAACATGAATTCTAATCAAACATAGGAAAACTCTCATCTAAAGCACAACCCTTCCCTTAGGAAGCTTTAGTTAAACCCTACTAAAAGTTTCTCAAAAAGGCTCTTGGAAATCCTTGAAGATTGAAGGAAATTTGAGAGAGTTAGAAGAATGAAGGAGGCGGGAAGTGGAAAAATGAGAACAATCAAGGCTAAACCCTTTTTATAACTCTTAATACTCATTCTTCCCATTTTGCCCTTGCTCTTTTATGGAAATTCCATCCAATCCTTGATTCCTACTAACACCCCCCATACTAACACATTCTCCTTGAATTTTCCTTACAATTTACTCCCCACTTTTCCTGCTAATTAGGGGTGAATGGTCAAATTGCCCTTATGAAAGAAATATCTAAAACTTGGTAACTTTTGGTCGGGCCGTCGCCGGCGGGCGAGGAAACTTCTGTCGCCGCGGCGAAACTGTCCAGAAAGTTTCCCTTGGTTTCAACATATCTTCGCCGCGGCAAAGATTCTTCTTCGCCCCGGCGAAGCTTGACACACTACACTTCTTCTATTTTTAACCAATTTCAAGGCAATTAGTCAACACCACACTCGTACTAATGTCAATCAAACAATATTACCACGAAACCATCTCAAATAAGAGCAAACGAAAGAACAGTAACTACGTACCTCAAGTGGGGCGTTACACCGTTTGTTTTATTATTTTGGATAGGATTTTGGGAATAATATTGGATAGTTGAGTAGTATTGTCTGCGTTTGGATGAATATTTTCATCCATATTTTGAGACAGATTTTGAGAATAGTGTTTGGTTCAATATTTAGATAATAGGATCTTCAAAAATCTATTCCAACACTTTTCTGACAGCTTGACCCTTTGATTTTTTTTTTTTTCAGCCTTCCCCTTTTTCACGCGTTCTCTTTTGACAGCTTATGACACGTTTGATTTTTTTTTTTGCGGCCTTCCTTTTTCATGCGTTCTGTTTTTCTTCTTTCACGCTGCTTCACCTGTTTTTTTTAGACGAACAAGGAAAGATTATTATGGTATATTATGTACTTCGTAATTTTATTAGTATGTATAATATAAATGACC
This sequence comes from Pistacia vera, assembly GCF_008641045.1. Taxonomy (NCBI): domain Eukaryota; kingdom Viridiplantae; phylum Streptophyta; class Magnoliopsida; order Sapindales; family Anacardiaceae; genus Pistacia; species Pistacia vera. The sequence goes on from NW_022195652.1 coordinate 949,051, forward strand.
GTATTTTCGAATAAACGAATAATAGTATGGGTAATGAGCAAGTATATTGTGATCATCAAAACGGGATAGAATATGGTCGAAATGGAAAAGGACCTAGTCTACCACAACAAGGTATTATAGACAACATGATGCTGTACGAAATAACATAACGAATGCACTGTAGATAGTACAGTAGACCATGTCGTAATTGATAATGTAGTATACATGTAAGAATGATTGTAATGGTTGATAATTAGTACTTTTGTCATATATGTATTAATATGATATTTTTAAACAGTTAGATTAGTACTTGAAATTAATATGAGTTTTTGTTTCTTAATATCTACGGGTGACAAAATTACCAATAAAATATTTAGTATTATTAAAATGTAACTTGATAAGTTATATATATAATAATACATTATTTTAATAAAATTCAACAAAATATTATATTAATAAATCATTTATAAAAAAAATATATTAATCAAATATTTAACACAAATATCAAGGTCAAAATACTCAACCAAACACATATTCTGTAAATTCTATTCTCGTAATCATAACCCTATCCAACTATCCAATCCTATCCCTAAAATCCAATTATTACGAGAATAGGATTTGAAGAATATGTGTTTGGTAAAGTATTTTGATCTTGATATTTGTGTTGAATATTTGATTGATATATTTTTTTATAAATGATTTATTAATATAATATTTTGGTGCATTTTGTCATGGTGTTCACGGGTTTGTGGCGATCGGCGATGTCGAGGCTTCACGGTGACAAATCTGCGACGTATGTGGGTGGTTGCGGTGGGGTTGTGACGATCGGAGACGTCGGGGCTTCACAGTGACAGAACTGCGATGTTGGTGGGTATTCGTGGTGGGTTTGTGATGATGGTGTTGTTTTGTGATTATGGTGGCAGTGGATGATGGTTTGATTCCGGTCAGTTTGTGTTGTGATGATGGCGCTAGATGGTCATGCATGGTTGCGATGGAGTGGTAATGCGATGATGGTGGAAGATGGTGATGGGTGGTGGCCGTGCGGTTCTGTCGTGATGATGTTGGCAGATTGATTGGGTGCTGCTGTGGGGTGGTTTTCTAATTCAGGTGGCCGGTCGTTTGGCCAATGTGCTTTGTTTTGTATTTGCAGGTGGAAGATTGTGTTGGAGAAGAATTTGTTGGAAGGGTAGCAAGATGGTTTGTGACGATGGTGAAGCACTAAAGCAGTGAACCAAACTGAGAAAGTGAAATGGTGAAGCATTGAAGCAGTGAACCAAACTGAGAAAGTGAAATAAAAGCAGACAAACTGTAAATTGTCTTCAACGGTCAAAAAACTGTCGGGATACTTGTCATGATTCTATTTTCAGGATTGCATTGTCTGAATAATAAGCCAAACGTTATTTGTAAAATCAGGTTGAGAATATGGGTAAAAAATTGAACCAAACGCAGTGAACCAAACTGAGAAAGTGAAATAAAAGCAGACAAACTGTAAATTGTCTTCAACGGTCAAAAAACTGTCGGGATACTTGTCATGATTCTATTTTCAGGATTGCATTGTCTGAATAATAAGCCAAACGTTATTTGTAAAATCAGGTTGAGAATATGGGTAAAAAATTGAACCAAACGCACCCTAAATAGTTTATGGCGCTGTTGCCGAGCATCGAATTGAAAAAAAATTAATTTATCGAAGTTAAATTTTGCTTCTAATAGTTATAGTTTAGTTTTTTCTTTTTTTTAGTTTTTTAAGGAATTTTCTTTTTTAGTTTAAACAAAAAGAATAATTGAGTCTATTTCATTGCATTAAAAAAGAAATTCAAAAGAGTTATTTTTGTTCTTGCTGCAAAAGAATTTTTTCGTCAAAGCCACATAGTTTCATGCCTTTGTTCGGTCCGTCTTAGTTTCTACGAGTGACTGATTAGTCCCTGTTATAGAACAGTTTGCTTCAGTTAAGTCTTACTCATTTCTAATCCATTTACTTTAGTCCTTCTGTTCTAGTATCTTTTCATTGTTTTGTGTCAATTTTTATCTTGTTTATATTTTTATCTATTCAGCATATTTTTTCCTTTGTTTATTTTTATTATTTTTGGTTGTTTGATTTAGTTCATATTTTTTAGATTTTTTTTATAGTCCATTTAAATTTTGTGTAAATGTTTTTAGAGAGTGGTCTAGCAAGTTTATGAGTGTCTGGAAATGTGATTCGTCCAATCGCTCAGTTAAGAGAGAGTTGGTGGTGGTGTTTTAGAGTTAGAATAATAAAGAAATTACAACAATATAATAAAATGTAAATGAAAAATATTGTCTTCTGGCTAAATGTGTCGCTAGAGGTGGTTGCTTCAGGAGCGCCAGAACTCTTATTCTTTCTTTAATTCTTAACCACGTATTCTAAATAATTCAGAGAATCAGCCTGCGACATTCTTTCAGATGGAAGATTCAAGAAGAGTCTCGTTAAATTTGGAAAATAGATTTTGTTGTGGGACCTGAGTAAATTCAATAAGTTACGAAAACGTTTGAAAAAATAATTAAAATACATTGACTTGAAGCCAAAACCCAAAAGACATACACTGAGGCAGTCAAGGAAAAATAGTGTAGTTTTTTTGAAAATCGGCCGGACGTAGAAAAGTTGGCCAAATGCGGAAGACGATCAGACGCAGAGGTCTGTACATACTGCTTTAATGGAAAACGGAAGTTTTATGATAAGAGCTATAAAATGCACTTATACTTAGTGGTTTATTAGGACTATTTGTGGAAAATTAGGTGTAATTTATATGATTTAACTTAATTATTTCATAAATATATTTTATGGGATTACGGATATCTTTTGTATGTTTTCAGTCATAAGTGCTTAACATGATATTTGAATGAAGAATAATATTGGTGAGGAAATTTGTGACAGTTGAGAAACAAATGGTTCGAGAATCAGAGTTGAAACGAGAAAGTTATGACATTTTGAGTACTGTTGGTTCTTGGGTGTTTTTCTAGTTTAGCGCTCGTCATGGCAAGAAAATTTTTTCGCCGCGGCGAGGGAGTCTCAGGTTTTGAAGAGGATTTTAGTACAGACACGGGTTTTAGAACATGCTTTATTATGATAACTTGAGCTGTAGACTTTGGATTTGGATGATTCTTGAAGCATTGGAAAGTGGACTCAAAGGGATATAATTAATATGTTCATGACTTTGCCAGATTTAGAATCTATCATGCTATATTTTGGACATCTTTGGGTGCCACAGAAAAGAATCCAATTTTCATTAGGATTCTCTTATCTATTTCGCCTAGAATTGTATTTTCTTATTCTAATTCGAATATGATCATTCTATTTACACTTCTAAAACCCTAGCACTATAAATAAATGACTTTAGCTAGCCTTAGAGAGAGGGAGACAAGAATAGATAGAAGGTTAGCTGCTATTTGGAGATCAAGGCAAAAACTCTTGGAGCTTTGGTTCCTCCAATAGAGAAGTTTTTCTTAATATATTTTCTTGAACTCATGCTTTTTATTTTTATAATGGTTGTTCTTTTTAATACAATAATGAACTAAATAATATTTTCTAGGGCTAAGATGTAGCCCAATTTATGAATATGTGTTGATAGATTGTTGTTAATTTTTGTTAAGCATATCTTTTCTAAGTTTTATTATGGTTCTTAATGCTTCTCAATTCTTAATGCTTTACATGAGAATCATTTTTGTGTGCAAGAAACAATACCCATGTAAAGTGTGAAAAATCATCAACAATCATAATACGACAATGTTGGCCTCCTAGATTAGTTGTCCTTGTGGGACCACACAAATCCATATGCAATAGATTGTAAAGATCCAGAAGTTGAAACAACATTTTTGGGTTTGAAACACTCTTAAGTTTGTTTGCCTTTTGCACATGCATCACAAATATGATCTAGGCAAACCATTCACTAAATACTTTTTAGAAATTTTTGCAATGGCATCCATGCTAGCATGACCTAACCTTCTATGCCACAACCAACTATCTTCCTATTTTGTAGACAAGAGACAAAGATATTTGGATGCAATGTCATTTAGGTCAGCAATGTACACATTTGAATGTCTATAACCTATAAAAGCAATCATATTAGTGCTAGACTCAATGATTTCACAACACATGGATTGAAAAACAACTTTAAAACCTTTATCACTCAATTGATTAATGCTCAACAAGTTATGCTTCAATCCATCAACAAGCAACACATCATGTATAGTTAGAGACTTGTTACCAATGGAACCAATACCAATGACTCTTTCTTTTGAGTTGTCACTAAAACAAACATTTCCTCCATCCTTTGGCTTAAATGTTATGAAGAAGCTCTAGCATCCACTATCAAGATACCACTTTTTTGGTCATTTATTCTTTGCTTCAAGACATAACTACACAATAACAACATTAATAGATGCACTTTTTGTACCCATATGGTCTTGGGTCCATGGGAGTTAGTCTTGATCATTCCCTTAGGAATCAAAACTCTTTTTACCATGAAAGGTTTGCCCTTCCTAATAGGACATGTGTGTGTGTTATGACCAACATACTTGCAAAAACTGCATTTCCTATAAAATGCTTTTACTCTAATGGAAGGTTTATGCAATTTGTTAAAATGTTTTTCATTTGAAAACATGTTGGAACCCAAACCTTCTTTGTTGAAACCACATCTTTGTGAAGCAAGCATTTAATCAAGTGTCTTGCTTCCCTAAGTGAATTTGTTCAAAATTCCTTTTAGGTTATCAATCTCATTTTTGAAACTAATGTTTTCTTTTTGCAACTTTTCGCAAGATGATTTCAAAACATCAATTTCTCTAGTTAAACAAATTTTATCACATGACACACAATCAAAATCTTCCTTGAGTTTCCCATGTTCACTTAAGAGGTTTTCAACATGCATGCTTGTTTCTTCAAAACATGGTTTCTTGATGAAACCTTTTCAAACTCTTCCATGAATAAATCAAATGCACATTGCAATTCATCAAAAGTGTAGTGTTTAGAGTCATTTATCTCACATTCAGAGTGCTTTTCCGAATCACATTCCTTGGCTATGAGACAAAGGTTGACTTGCTCCTTATTTGAATCGCTTGTTAGAGTAGGTGCCTATTGAGTGTTGGAAATGTGGATTTATTTAGTGATTTGGGGGTGAAATTGTAAGAAATTCAAGTTTTAACGCATTATTTAGGATGAGTTTTCTTACTTGTTTTGTTATCTCCCAAAATCACGGGTTTTGTTGTGTTTTTAGGTATTCAGGTGCAAAATAATGGATTATTCATGCTTGTGCTGGTGTTCAGACGTCTTGGACCCGTTCGAGTGTGGATAAATCAAGGCGAGAAGAAAAAGAGTGAAATTCCAACTTTGCGCCGTAGCACAATTTAACTGAGCCGCGGGGGAAACGAGCCGGGGTGCAAATAAATTGCACCGCGGCGCAAATCGCGCAGAATGTAAAAATGTCACATTTCCAACCCTAATTTTGGCGACCAGTATTTACAAGTTTGCCATTTTGTCTAAAAACTATATAAAGGCAGCTTTAGTCCCTTTTTTAAGAGTTTTTAGGTTTTGATATACACATTTTGGAGAGAATACATTTGGGGCTTCTTGGAAAGGTGGAGATTGGAGAGGAAAGGAGGTTCTCTTCCTCTCCTCCTCCTTTGTTCTTCATGATTATGGTTCCAGGTGTTGTTGTTTTTTTTTCCTTTATGTTGTATTCTATTTTCTAGGGATTTAATGTAATCTAATTGAAGACTTGTGTTTTATTGTTATTCTATTTGTTTGATCCATTTTATTATGTTCTAGGTTCATTCATTGTATTTAATTCAATCTTTAGTTGATATTAGGGCCTGATCAACATTGATGTTAGTTGATTGATTGTATGAGACAAGATTGTGTGTGGAATGATTGATTTGTAGCCTTGCCTAGGTACAGATTGGTTATTCTCTTTAAGATCGTCTTGCGCTTAATGGGTTTTCATTACTAGACTAGGCTATATGCCACTAGCTAGTTTAGTTGATGGAAACACTAGGTTATTTTGAATGGCCGCGGTAACACTATAGAAACGAGAGACGTTGTGCCTATCTTGATTAGCTCTATGAATGGATGATTTGTGTATATGCCAATTGCTTCCTTCGTTGTTTAGACTAGGCTATATGCCACTAGTTAGTTTGAATGATGAAATATTGGGTTGAACCCGATGATGTACGAACCCTAGCATGGAATGGAGAGAACAATAGTTTGACGATGAACACATAGCCTGATAATTATGATGGAGTTAAAGCCCTAGGATCCTTTGTAGATAATTACATTTAGATTTATTTTGATGTCATTTACGTGTTTTTCTTCATCTCAATTCTTGTTGTTTTCACAAGGCATAGTTACTAGGATTACAAGAGCATCTCCAGTCTATGTTACGATTGCGACGCTTGCACTTGCGAAGGATTAAACTTTGTATGTCTGTCAGTGCCCTTGAGCCAATCATATTGTTGTATGTTGACTCTATGGATCATGATTCTTCAATCTATGAAGGGCATCATTTTTATTATGTAAAGCATATTTCATATGTATGTGTTAATATATGTTCTTAGAGTGGTTGAACCATGACGAGGGAATCAAGCAGTGATAAGTCTTGATTGTGAGATCCTTATGATAAATTATGGTGGCTATTCTAGAAACGTCAGCAGTCGTAATATTTGATAATCCTAGGATTATACTTTATTTCTAATTGATTTTAGTAGGGTTTTGAATATTTTTCATTGGATTTGTGCCGAAATGTTACTTAATTCAGTATATTTTATGTTTTAGGCTTAAACGTGCATTTTGGAGTGAAACAGAGCAAATTTGAGTTCATTGACCTAGAATTGAGCATAATTCAATAGATTGGAGAAGTTCCAAGGTTGATTGGAAGCACCCTTGAAGCTTGACCTGACCGAAAATCAAGAAGATTGAAGATTCAAGTGAAAAAGCAAGCTGAGGGCAGTTCCGTAAATTCAACCACGAAAATCAGAACTCCGCTGCAGCAAGGTTCTCCTAGAAATTCTTGGCAACAACCGGTTGCCACAGCGAGGAAAATTCCTTGTCGCAGCAAAGTCTGGAAAATTTGTAAAAATTAATACGCGTTGTTTTGCTTTATAGGTGGTTTGTCCTAGGGTTTTAAGTTAGTATAAAAAGAAAGTTAGTCATTTTAGAAGGGAGGTTCGTCATTTTTGAGAGAGTTTAGAAGAGGAGAAAAAAGATTCAAGATTTAAGCTTCAAAATTAGATAAGATTTCTCTCTCTTTTCAATTTCTTTTATTTTGAACTCAGATTTCTCGGTTTTGTTAATGTTATATTTCATTTTTATATGAACTAACCTGTTTTAGTTAAGGTTTTGATGGATCCTTGATTTTACTGTTTAATCTATGAATTTCTTATTGTTCTTGAGTTCTATTGTTGTGATTAAGTGTTCAACTCCATTTTTATTATGTTTGGATGTTGAGTTTTCATTCAAAGGACCTATTGAACATGTTGAGGCTGAGAAGCGATTCATGTGTGGCTTCTAGGGATAGATACCGTTGGTTGAGTGAAAACGTGAGATTAATAAATGCGACTTAGTAATCTGGATAGGATTCCACAACGATTAAGAGGCCTTGAACTATTAAGTCTCAATTTTTTGGTGCGGAGACTTAATAGGAATAGGTGGGATGGTATAACCCGAGAAGGAGTGCCAAACATCTTAGGGGGTTCGATTTTTAGTCATCACAATAGAATTTGAACAATTGGAATTCATAGGTTAAGTTAGTATAGCTTGGTGAAGTTAAACACCCTATCTTCTTAGTCTTGAGTAAAAATTTAATCCATTTGCTTTAAATTTGTGTTATTTTAATTTCTTACAAATTTTATTACTTTGTTTTTAGTTTAATTTATTTTGTCTCCCATTAATCCAAATTCTTTATGTTCTTCAATTAGTGGTAAATTAGACATTTCGATAGTTAATACGCAATCTCTGTGGGAACAATACTCACTTCACCACTTTATTACTTTTGCGACTAGTGCACTTGCTACTTTACATTTGTTTTAGTTAAACACACATCAGTATTATCCTGACCTAGGGCACAGATAATACGGTAAGGCTGTCATAGTGTTGAACGACCCTACTGGAAGGTAATGACAGATCTCACGCGACAAGGTTGTTTGGTGACAACTTATGCATCGCATGAGTGCTTGTTATTCATGATTCATCAGACTGACCCATAAGAGGATTCCATATTGATGGTAACACCAATGTCCATGGAATACATCCTCTAACAGATGATAATGCATGTGGTCCTTAGACTTGAGATCACCAGAGCACCGTGTGTATCTATTGGTGTAGTTTGACACTAGCTAAACGTAATCTTGATAGGGTTATCAGTATGGTAGTGATTGGCTACATCGAGAAGTACATCAGTGGATCAACAAAGGATTTATCACTCCTATGCATAGGAGATATTATCTCGGTGAGATTCTTCTGAAGGACAATGACCTTGGAATCTATGGCCAAAGTTGAATCGAGTTGAAGCTTGATTGGTCTATTGGGCCGATAACCGAATCTGAACATGTCAATGTGGTTTATACTTAAAGCTAACATTATGATAATCTGAGAATTATACTGTTTTTATTAGGCTTTTAGGCTGGATTTTAGATACTTTTTAGTTCATTTATGCCTGAATTGCTACTTATTTCTTTACATTTCGTGTTTCAGGCTAAAATGGACATTTTGAGCAAATAATGATCGAATTGCAGTTTCTGGACTCAGAAGTAAGCGGATCTCAGAATTTGGGAGAGTTCTGAAGCAGAGTGAAACACTATGAAGTTGTTCCCATGGGAGAGCACCGAAGATCGAAGATTCAAGTAAAGAAGCAAGCGGAGGGCAATTCTATAATTTCAGAATTCTTCATGGAGGTTCACCACGACGGAGTTTGTTCTTCGCCATGGCGAATTGAGTCACGCACGAGAATCCATTTCACTTTGTCGCCGCGACGAAGTCTGCACTTTCCAGTTTTTGTAAAACACACAGTTTCATTTTTAGGCAAAGTTTTAGGTTTTTGGGCGAGGTATAAAAGCGAAACTTTACAATTTTGAGATAGAGTCACGTTTTCCTTAGTCTAGAATAGCTTTTTCATCTTCGTAGTTTGAGATTTGACGATTTTGTGTTGAAAAGTGAGAAGATTTGGGATTGAATCTGGTGGATTCTTCAACTAGGGGAGATCTCTTGTCTTTTCTCTCATTTTTATTATCTTGAACTTTGTGTTTATTGTTTTTCCTGCTTATTGTATTGATTTAGCTATGAACTAACCCATTTTGGGTTAGGGTTTTGATGTAGTTCAGATTCTCATGGATTGAGCAATTGATTTTTATTATTTTCATATGCTAGTGCAAAGATTGTGTGATTATTCTGGATTTATTGTTTTTAATTGATGAACATGATGAGATTGAGAAATGAGTCATGTTAAGCTTCTTGGGTAATCACTATTGTAGTATTAAATGCTAGAGATATATTTAAGAATCAATGAAATCAATCTAGGATTCTAGGTGCTCAATGAGCTTAGAACTATTAATCTTCAATTTGTTGGGTGCGGAAGTTTAATATACATAGCCTAAGAAGGTATGTTTACAATTTAGAGAATTCGATTTACAATCAATGCATGTGAATATGGAAATAATATAATCTGTAGGTTTAATCTATAGAGTCCGAATGAAATCAAAACCCTACCCGTTTGTTTAAATTGATATTACCTTGTTTTTAATCTTGCTTCCATAATTTAGCTCTGGCACTGTAGATTGGGTCATGTTAATAAGACCCGCATTGCAAAACTTCAAAGGGGTAGAGTTTTGGACCCTTTTGACTTTCAGTTATTTAAGGTATGCAAGTCATGCCTGTTAGGCAAGATGACCAAGTCTCCTTTCATAAGACAAGGTGAAAGGGCTACTGGACTGTTAGGCATCATCCATAGTAATGTATGTGGTCCACTAACAGTTGAAGCCAGAGGCGGATATTCATACTTCATCACATTTACTGATGACTTCAGTAGATATTATTATGTCTACCTTATGAGACATAAATCTAAAGCCTTTGATAAGTTCAAAGAATTCAGGAATGAAGTACAGAATATGTTGGGAAAAAGTATTAAAGCTCATCAGTTGGATCGATGAGGTGAATACTTAAGCTCAGGGTTTTCTGAATACCTGAAGGAATGTGGGACAATATCACAACTCACCCCTTCGTATACACCCCAACACAATGGAGTGTCTAAAAGGAGGAATAAGACCTTACTTAATATGGTTAGGTCCATGATGAGTTTTAGTGATTTACCTGCATTGTTATGGGGTTATGCCCTAGAAACTGCGACTCACATTTTGAACTGTGTGCCATCAAAATCTGTAGATAAGACTCCATATGAGCTATGGAGTGGGTGAAAGCCCAGCTTGTCTTATCTAAGGATTTGGGGTTGCGAAGCCTATGTTAAGAAATTGGCTTTGAACAAGCTAGGCCCAAAATCCTGTAAATGTATATTTGTGGGGTATCCAAAGGAGACCAAAGGATACTATTTCTACCACCCAGAAGAGCGCAAAATTTTTGTTGCTTGTTCTGGTGTCTTCCTAAAAAAAGAATTTTTTCTAAGTACAAGTGGAAGAAAAGTAGAACTCGATGAAGTTCTAGAACCACAAAATATACTAGACGAAGGACGAGATGATGTGCCACAGAAGGTGGTTGAACATCAAGAGGAGGTTACTCCACAACTTGTGGATCAAAGTGAATCACCTCAGGCAGCACAAGAGCTAAGTAGATCTGGGAGAGTACGCCTTGAGCCCGAGAGATATGGTTATCTTATGACTCAACATGGCGACGTACTAGTCTACCAAGACGATGAACCTAGAACCTATGAAGACCCTATATCGGATCCAGATTCCGTTAAATGGTTTGAAGCCATGAAATCTAAGATGGACTCTATGTACTAGAACTAAGTATGGTCTCTGGTGGAACTGCTTGAAGGGCTAAAACCCATAGGGTGTAAATGGGTCTTCAAGAAGAAGACTGACATAGATGGCAAGGTGCATACGTATAAGGCATGACTGGTTGCCAAAGGTTTCAAACAAATTCTTAGTATTGACTATGAAGAAACCTTTTCGCCAGTTGCCATGATTAAATCCATTCGGATTATGCTTGTGATTGCTGCATATCATGACTTTGAGATTTGGCAAATGGATGTCAAAATAGCTTTCCATAACGGAAACCTTGAAGAGGATGTGTATATGACACAACCTAATGGTTTCGTTCTTGATGGGCAAGCTGATAGGGTATGCAAGTTGCAGAGATCCATTTATGGACTCAAGCAAGCTTCAAGGAGCTGGAACATTCGTTTCAATAAGCCGTAAAAGAATTCGGTTTTATCAAGAATGAAGATGAGCCCTGTGTTTACAAGAAAGTGAGTGGGAGCGCAGTGGCATTCCTAGTGTTGTACGTCGATGATATACTTTTGATCGGGAATGATATACCGAACTTGCAGTCAGTAAAAACTTGGTTATCCAAGTGCTTCTCCATGAAGGACTTAGGGGAAGCAGTCTACATCTTTAGGATAAAGATCTATCGTGATAGATTGCGTAGGTTGCTTGGCCTAAGTCTGAGTGCATATATTGACCAATTACTGAAAAGATCCAGTATGGAAGAATCTAAGAAGGGATTTCTTCTGATGTCACATGGTGTTTATCTCTCTAAGGAATTGTGTCCTAGAACACAATATGAGAGAGATAGGATGAAGAGGATCCCATATGCGTCAGCAATTAGATCCATCATGTATGCCATGCTATGTACTCAGATTGATGTCTCATGTGCTTTGAGCACTTGCAGTAGATATCAATCGGATCCAGGTGAGCATCATTGGATGGCTGTCAAGAATATTCTTAAGTACCTTAAGAGGACGAAGGATATGTTCTTGATTTATGGAGGGGAAGATGAGCTCACTGTGAGAGGGTACAGTGATGCTAGTTTCCAAATGGACAAAGATGATTATCGATCGTAATCAAGGTTTGTATTTTGTCTCAATGGGGGTGCAGTGAGCTGGAAGAGCTCCAAGCAAAGCACTGTAGTGGACTCTACAATGGAGGCTGAGTATATTGCATTATTAGATGTGGCCAAGGAGGTAGTCTGGATTAAAAAGTTCGTTACTGAACTTGGTGTGGTTTCCACGTTTGTTGATCCAATAGACATTTATTGTGACAACAATGGAGCAATAGCTCAAGCCAGGGAACCACGGTCTCATCAGAAGTCCAGACACATACTCAGACGATTCCATCTCATCAGAGAGATAGTTGAGAGGAAAGATGTGCAGGTCAATAAAGTGCATACTGACGACAATCTTGCAGATCCACTGACAAAGCCTCTATGGCAGCAGAAGCATGAAAGGCACTTGAGATCATTTGGTATTAAATACATGAATTATTGGCTATAGTGCAAGTAGGAGATTGTTAGAGTAGATGCCCTAGAGCCAATCAATTATTGTAGAATTGACTCTCTATAATAATGTTCATTGATCAATAAAAGACATTTTATACTATATCGCGTAAATCATTATTGTATGTATTGATATATGTCCTTAGAATGGTAGAACCGTGACGAGGGTATCAAGTGTTTCAAATCTTGATAGTGAGAACCCTATGAGCACATAGGGTGGTCATTCTAAAAACGTCCGTAGCCCTAGTATTATTCTGAAGTAAGGGCACAGATAATACGGTAAGACTATCATAGTGTTGAACGACCCTGTCAAAAGGCAATGACTGATCTCACTTGTCAAGGTTGTTTGGTGACAACCTGGTGCAACACATGGGTTCTTGTTATAGGCAAGTTCACTCGACTTACCCACCAGAGGATTCCATATGGATGGTAGCCCCAATGTCTATGGAACAAATCCTCTAACGAATGGTGGTGCATGTGATCATTAGACTTGAGATCACCGGAGCGCCTTGTGCACCGATTGGTGTAGTTTGACACCAGCCTAACACAGTTCTATTCAGAGCTGTCAATACGGTGGTGATTGGCTGCATCAAAGAGTGTATCTAAACTATAGTGGATAGACAGAGGATTCATCACTCCTGGGTATGGGAGAAGTTATCTCACGGCGCAATTCAGTAAATGACAATGATACTAAAATTGTGGCCGTAGTGGGATTCAGTTGTTGCTTTATCTAGTTTATAATATAAGTCATTGGTCTAATAACTGAATACATAATATCGAGAGTAACCGAAGGTTGACATTATTTCTATGCCTCGGTCTCGTCAAGATAACAGATGATGAAAGGATTGTATTGTATGGTAACCATATCATTGACAAGTAGCTGCTTCGCTGAATCCGAATCTATCGGGTGGCCATGATGACTTGCTAGGGGCCAATCTTGGTCTGTGTGCAGTGAGACGATTAATTGGTGTTAATCACGATACTGCACACTATTGGTATGATGAGAAGCCTACGTGTCGCACACATAGAAGATAATTTAAGAACCAGTTTAGAAGAAGGGCGTTTTCATCTTTTTAGGCAAAAGAGTATTTTGGTAATTTCACAGTGCAATTAAATTTGCTAAGGTCGTAGCCTTTATTTAATTTGATGTTAAAATTAAATAAGTGAGATTACGTTTAAATATGTGTTCGCATATATTTAAATAAATTATCATTATTGTTAAATGTTAATATATATTAATTGAATTTAATTGAGATAATGATAAATTAAAATTAAAAATATCTTAAAGGGGATGTTTGGATACAAGGGGTGTTTGGGTTGGAGCCCAAGCCCATTCATGATGGAATGGGGTATAGTGTGCACTATATAAGTGCACACTTTGTGAAATAAAAGAATTCATTCATTTCTATTAAAAAGTGCACACTTTGTGAAATAAAAGAATTCATTCATTTCATTCACAATTGAAACACTCTCATGCCAGTTTTTGCTTTTTGCTAAAAATCAAATACAATTTGATTTTTTTTTTTTTTTTGTTCTTAAAGACTAAAAAGGATCTAGCAAATCCCTCTCTAGTTCCTTGAGGTTATCTTTGTGTGGACTACATCAGTTCGATCCTACACTTGGGTCGATAGCGAAATATGTTCAAAGACAAGTTGGAGGAGCCTCCAAACATGCGTATGATTTCTTAAACTCTAAACTAAAATCTGCAGATTCTTATTTAATATATAAACTATAAATTTGTACCTTGATCTTGGTTCTAAGGAACGATCCATGTCGTAAATATTTTTGTTTTCTGCTACGTAACTGGATCGTTTACTAACATCAGCATCATCAAGGAACTTTTGATAAGTATCCTTTACTTCCTGAGTGGCATCAGGATCAGGCTTAGCCATATATGGCTTTTCAAGGATATACAATTTCTTTTAAGAGTTGAGTATAATTCGAAGATTACGATACCAATCTAAGAAATTGGATCCATCCAACCTGTTTTCTTTCTCGATTATCGGTTGCAGGTTCATAATGCTCATTTTGGTTAATCTATGATTGCAGAAAAGATAAAGTCATTATAAAGTTCATTATTATTTAATATGGTCTTTTTTATTAAACGACACTCCCACTATTTTTCTCAAGTCAATAGCCATCACTATTAACTCAAGAAAGCCCGTTAGCTTTCCTAGTGGACTGAGATCCCATCTGGCCCATTTCAAACCTTCACTTTGGCGAACAAGCCAAAATGAGTTGATTAGGTAGGCCAACAGACTTAATCCACACCAGTTGATAGCTCCTACTATCAACCTCAAATGTGAAGAAGCCAACAAGCCAATCACACAATCCAATGGCCCCAACCACCATCCTTAAGTGTGATTCTCAGTATCAGTAGAGTGGACACTACATACCACCTCGTACACACAATATGTGTACTTCTCTACTGTGCCTATGACGCGTTTATCAACCTTCACTTTGGCAAACAAGCAAAACCTTCATTTTAAGTCAACCCATCACCATTAAGGAAAACTCTAATGAATTTTAACCTCCCACTAGTAGAAGTGTACCCTTTGCTTTGGCGAACAAGGTTCCGACGAATAGTGGTTTGATTAAAACCATGGTGATGGAAGGCATACGTGACTTAATATTCTTTAATTGAGGGTTTATTATTTAATGTCTCACCAGATTATTATCTTTGTTAGAATAACATTGTTTGACATGTTATTGAACATTCAACCTTAGCATCCATTCTAAACAAAATATTAAAACGTGTCAGTACATGGCTCAACTAAAACTGATTTCCTCGAGCCTAAAGGAATCTGTAGGTCACCTAGGGGTCCTGTAATGAATATCTTGAGTCTTCAAGTATGATTGCCTCTTCCTTTGCTCCGCCTCAAGTACATTACAAAAACATCATATTAAATTTACAACAAAATTAATCTTAAAGTAATTTTACATCAATAAATTTAGAAACCTCGATTTACATTCGAGGGGAATGAGATGAGAAAAGAATGTAAATTGAGAAGGGGAAGGGAAGCAGGACACGCAGACCCTATTTTTAAAACTTACAACCATACATACCCAACAATAATTTAAAACATTCACCATAGGTCATAGGGCTCATGTACCAGGTACCTTCCAATATACAAACAAGTACATGGCATACATTTCAAAAACAATCAATTTTTGAATTGGGTGGATTTATTATTAATTACCTTCTTATATGTGCAAAATGATTATTGGCTTTATAGGTTATTAAAAACTACAGTTTGGTCCCTTCGCGAAAAATACAGAATTGGGACAGCAACTTTGTCGTCGTTATTAAAAACTACAGTTTGGTCCCTTCGCGAAAAATACAGAATTGGGACAGCAACTTTGTCGTCGCGACGAAGTTTTATTTCGCCGTAGCGAAGTAGACTTCTCTAAAAATTCCAGCAAGAACGTCGCCGCGGCGAAGTCTGGAAATCCCAAAAATGTACAGTTCACGTTTTTGCAGTTTTTCATGTAATAACACGTATCCAAATCAAATCGAAAGCACAAGCATTCAACCAGGATACCAACCAACCAACCAATATAACATCCATCAACACATTATTAAACCAATTTATCAATTGAATAACTCATTCAAAAGAAGATTTTGCAGATTTAACAAAAATAACTTGTTATCAACCAAATACATGCTATAAATCATACAGTGAATTGTAAAATTTGGTACCCATGGCTCTGATACCACTGTTTGGAAACGATCAAGTTATGGCAGTGGAAACAAAAATCATAAACATCATGGATCATTCCTTAGAGCCAAGATTAGGGTACAAATTTAACAATCTATGCATTAAAATCAAATCTGCAGAAAAACAGTCTAGAGTTAAGAAACCAACCCACGTTTGGAGGCTCCTCCAACTTTATCACCGAATGGGTTTCGCTACCGATCCAAGGGTAGAATTGAACCAACAGTAGTCCACACGAAGATAATCCCAACGAACTAAAGAGGGATTTTCTAGATCCTCTTTAGCCTTAAGAACCAAGAACAAAATCAAGATGAAACTTTGATTCAAACAAATGTAAAGTGGCGTGGAAAGAGGAAAGGGGCTAGGGTTTCTCTCAAAATTGATTGAAAAATGAAATTCTTGTTTAATTTCACAAAGTGTTGCACTTATATAGTGCACACTTTGCCCTATTCCATCATGGAATAGGCTTGGACACCAACCCAAATAACCCCTATGTCCAAGCAGCCCCATTTAGATATTTTTACTATTATTATTATTCAATTCAATTAATATATATTTCATATATTAACATACAATAACAATAATTGATTGGAATATATGCAAACACATAATTAAATATAATTTCATTTATTTAATTTTATTAACAAATTAAATAAAGGCTACGACCTCAGCAAATTTAATTGCACTGTGAAATTACCAAAATACCTTTTTGCCTAAAAAGATGAAAACGCCCTTCTTCTAAACTGGTTCTTAAATTATCTTCTATGTGTGTGACCCGTAGGCTCCTCATCATACCGGTAGTGTGTAGTATCGCGATTAACACCAATTAATTGTCTCACTACACACAGACCAAGATTGGCTTCTAGCAAGGCATCATGGCCACTCGATAGATTCGGATTCAGCGAAGCAGCTACCTGTAACGCCCACATCAAGGTATGTAGCTTTATTTATGCCTTAATACCCTTAGTTGAATTTTGTTAAAGTTATCTTGAACAAGGGTGAAGAAAATTCCTTAAAACTTCATTAGTGGTAAAATGGTCTTTTCACTCATAATTAGTTGAAAAAATGGGGAGTGAAAAGAGATAGAATAACACGGAGAAGTTAATAAAAATAAGGGCATTTTGGTAATTGACTAAAGGACATAGATGAAATTTCATAGAAAATGCAAAGGTAAAATGAGAATCTATATATATTGTTTTATGATATTAAGAGTTGAAGAAGAGAAACCCTAGCCACTCTACCCTCCATTCAAGCCATTCTCTACCCAAATTCTCTCAAATTTCTTCATTAAATTTCCAAGGAAATTCATAGGATTTTGGCTAACTTTTGATAGATTTTCAATCGTAAGCATCCAAAGGTAAGATTCTTGCACCAAGAAGTGAGATTAAATTTTAAAGTTTTGAATTCTTATGGTTGTATATGCTTAGGGTTTGAGAAGCAGGGAATTCTACCAAAGAGAGAGTATAGTGTTGGAGTTGCTCAAATTCAAGGTAAGTAAACCTAATTTGAACCTTAATTTGAGCAAGACTTTGTTGAATGATTTTTTTTGCATGTTTGTATGTGATGGTATGAGAGAATTATGGGCTGTTTTTGATGTTTATTGATGTATAAATTCTAGCCATGAGAAGTAGTGTATGGTTATGTGATGATTTGGTGAAGTTGTGGAAGATTTTATGTTGAGATTTTCAGAGTGTAAAGAAGTGATAAATTTAGCCAGGTTTGATACTCGATTTAGTGAATTCTTGGCTCACAATTTGGTTGAATTAGAGAGTTTTGGAAGTGTAGCCAACATGGTAGTAGCATGTGCATATGAATTGTTTGATGAAAATCCTAAGAGAAAACATGTTACCATAGTTGCCCTATCAAATATGTCACTTTATGAGTGATTTTTGAGCATCTTACCCATCGAAATGGGTTGAGACCTAAACATAAAAGTTGTAGCCCTTTCTCTAAGATTTAAAATGAGACCAAGATCATAGCAATCCGATGTGTATAGCTCGAGATATGTCTTCTTGAATATGACCTGCGCAGAATGACTACCTCAAAAGTACCTCCAATTTATTAGTTATTTTTAGTCTAATAATCTATGATTGATTTCAAGTATGGGAATGTTGTTGGTAGATAATACTAGTTCCATAATGATATCTTTATATGCCATAATGCGTTCTCACATTTGAGCATTTGCATTTAGAAAGAATAGCAAAGAATTAGCATATTTCCATGCACATACACATATATGAGAACATTAAAGAACAAAGAGAAAGAGAGTTTGGATGAATTGTAAAGAATTTCTTTTATGCATGTATATGCTTATATATGAAGAATTGTTGATGGAATGAATATTGAATGATGGTTAGAATTTATCCATGAGAAGTAGTGTTTGTGTACTTGATGTTTGATGAAAGTTTGGATGAATTATGGGAGAATTAGAGTAGAATTTATGGAGTGTGAATCCTGGACAGGTTTGACGTTAATCTTGGTGTGTTTTATTCCAAATTTTGGTGGCTTAGAAGAGAGATAGAAATATAGCCAAACTAGAGTTGATGTGTGCATATAGATTGTTTGATGAAATGTCAAAGAGAAGTGCATACATGATTATGATTATTTGATATCTTGAGATGAGTTAGTAAATGGTAGAGAATGACATGTTCACATTCCATACTGCATTATTGCCTCCAAACATGTGAATTTAGAAAGAATAATAAGCATGAGCCCATATACATGCATACATACTCATAAGAGCATTAAAGAGCAATAATGAACATTAAAGTTAAAGAACAAATAGAAAGAAATGAGAAATATTAAATAAGTTCAAATCTGAAATTTTATCTAAAGAAGTGTAAAAAGATAAAAAAAAAGAAGGTTGTTGCGATGGGGAACCCGTGAGTGACAAGAAGAAGAATATTCCCACATGTATGTCGCCTTTAGTGAGCGGCCTAAGAAGAAGAAGAATATGTACAGTCTGTAAGAGTACATGGATGAGGACTGTACCCAGAAGAATATTCCTACATGCACGCCGCCTTTAGTGAGCAGCCTAAGAAGAAGAAGAATTTGTACAGTCTGTAAGAGTGCATGTAGATGAGGACTATACCCACTCACACACTAGGGTTCCGAATCCATGCCTCAACCAAGTCCGATCGGCAAAGAATAAGAAAGAAAAGAAAATAAAAGAATAAGAAATAAAAGAAAAGAAAAGAATAAGAAAGAAAAGAATAGAAAGAAGACAACAAGAAAGAAAAGCAGAGAATAAGAAAAAAAAGAAGAGAAAAAGAAAGAAAGAATAGAAAGAAAGAAAGAACAGAAAAAAAAAGAAAAAAGAAAGAAACAATAGAAAAAGAAAGAAACAATAGAAAGAAAGAAAGACTAGAAAAGAAAGAAAGAAAGACTAGAAAAGAAAGAAAGAAAGAAATACAGATAAAAGAAACAGAAAACAGAAAAGAAAATGCACATTCTATGCATTTGTGCATTTGCATCATACCTATGCATGATACCATGCCTATTATCATGGGTAGTGAGAAATTTGAAATAGAGAAAGAACAGAGAGAGAATAGAGAAAGAATAAAGAAAGAACAGAGACGAATAGAGAGGCGTGATGTAAGGAAAGAAATTCAGAATTTAAGCAACGGGGAGAGAAGAGTAGCATAGCGGGTTTACTTACTGAGCAATTAGTGCTCACCCCATTGTTTTCAATGTTTTTATAGGTAATAGGTGAGATGCGGTTGCTTGCAACGTCACGCAGCGGAAGGGTTGGGCAACACTGTTGATTTGATGTTTTGTGACTTTATTATATTTTATAAAGATTTGTATTTAAAGAAAAATTAGTTATGGGCCTATTATTTTATACTCATCTACATGTATATTTTCTTATATATTTTTTGTGAGTTTTATTATTATTTTCCAATTATTCTAGCTAGAGAGTGAGTATTACACTACCTATCAATGATATGGTTACTGTACAATCCAATACTTTCATCATTCATTATCTCGACGAAATCGAGGCATAGAAATAGTGTCAACCTCGGTTACTCTCGATATTATGTATTCAGTTACTGGACCAATGACCTGTATTATAAACTGGATAGAGGAACAACTCAATCCCATTGTGGCTACAGTTTTAGTGCCATTGCCATTTAATGAATTGCGCTGTGAGATAGCTTCTCCCGTACACGGGAGTGATGAATCCTCTGTCAATCCACCATAGTCTTGATACACTCCTTGATGTAGCTAATCATTACCATATTGACAGCTCTGAATAGAAATGCATTAGGCTAGTGTCAAACTACACCAATCGGTGCACAAGGCGCTCTAGTGATCTCAAGTCTAAAGATCACATGCACCACCATCTGTTAGAGGATTTGTTCCATAGACACTGGGGTTACCATCCATATGGAATCCTCTGGTGGGCCAGTCCAGTGAACTTGCCTATAGCAAACACCCATGTGTTGCACCAGGTTGTCACCAAAACAACCTTGACAAGTGAGACTAGTCACTGCCTTTCGACAGGGTCATTCAACACCATGATAGCCTTACCGTATTATCTGTGCTCTTACTTCAGAATAATACTAGGGCTACGAACATTTCTAGACTGGCCACCATATGTGCTCATGGGGTTCTCACTATCAAGATTTGAAACACTTGATACCCTTGTCATGGTTCTACCATTCTAAGGAAATATATCAATATATATAATGATGATTTACGCGATATAGAATAAAATGCTTTTTATTGATCAATGAACATTATTACAAAGAGTCAATTCTACAATAATTGATTGGCCCTAGGGCACCTACTCTAACAGTCTCTCACTTGATGTAGGCTCCACAGATGTATTATTCTTAAAGGTTAATTAGGCAATGGACATTTCATGAAAGTTCAACAGTGCATTGTTATGTTTTTCTAGTCACATTTTGTGCTTGTGCAACAAGAATTGTGTCTTTCGAAATGTGGTACGATTGACATTAGAGGTAAGATTAGCCAGTATGGCATCATACTCTGGCCCTAATCCATCTAAAATATATAATAAAAGTTCTTCATCACAATTACACCACAAGCCTTTAGTTCATCTCTTAACTCTTTCATTGTCAGAACCAATGTTTTAAAACCTGGCCTGGCCGGTTCAACCGAGACCCGGTCGGTGAGTCGGGCCAGGTGAGGCTAATAACCAGCAAAATAAGGTTGACCAATTATACCCGTAGTTGGACCAGTGCACTGTAGCACCCACCAGTCCAACCGTTATTTAAAAAAAAAAAACAGGTCCCATATAAGAATTAAAATAAACCCTATATCTCCTAACCCCCAAATATCAATGATTTACCCTCCCCCCATTCCTTACGCCATTTCCCTCACTTTTGGTATGAAAATCTTGAATCTTCCACCGGAGTCTCCCCTTAACTGTCGATTTTGTCACTTCAATCTTCACTATGAACTACTCTGTTCATAGTCAGCTAGGGTACTGAGGCTCTCCTCCCATTTCGTAATCTCCTCTATCCTCTCTTCACTCTTCAGTCTTCACTTTTCACCGTCGATCTACTCTATTCATTGTTGATCTCGAAGCTACATCATCGATCTCCTCTTTGTCTTGCCCATGAACTGTCCTCTCTTCCTCGTTTGCTTGATCTCATCTCTTCACAGTTCACAGTCGAGCTCCAACTTCCGACAGTCAATGGCAGCTCATCTTCGCCAAGTAATTGTTGCCTCTTCCTCTCATTTGTTCCCTATCTTTTCTTCAAGATTTTGTTGTCTCCACATTTCATAGAGTATTTCTTTGAGCCTTTGACTGCTACTTTGTTATGTCATGAATCATGATCTGTTGTTAAATACTTAAATTAATCTAAAGTCTAAACTATCATTAACTTTTGCATTCTGGAAATTGTTCTCATGATATTTGTGGACGACTGGCTGCTTCTTTTGGTCTTGGTCGCAGTCATCTGATTTGGGCAGTGAAGGTAGGAGTTATGAATTTTAATTGAGGATGTAATCGAGGATGGAATGATGGATTGAAGACCATTAGGTGAAGATCATCTTTTTCTAGAATGTTGAACAACTATTATGTGATTTCTTTCTTCATTTTGTTATTTGATTTGTAATTTGTTGTATTATTAATGTAATGATGTTTGATGATGCCTTGCTAAGGACTTTTTATTCAGGAGTTTATGATTTGGATCCTGATTTGAGAATTCTGGAATTTTGCTATGTGAATAGTAACATTACTGATGTCAGCATGATGACATCACTGGTTAAACCTGCTGGTTCAACCAGTTAAACCAATCGACTCGAGACTCGGCCAACTTGATGGGTTTTATCCCAAGTCGATTTTTGAAACATTGGTCAGAACATAATCATTTATACCATGAGAGTCTTTCTTAGTGGTCTACAACATATTTCTAAGGTGTAAGCTTCTTGCTTTAGAAAATGATTGAAAATGTAACTCAAGTATATTCCAAAACTCATACTCACTTTGACACTTTGAAACATGTCGAAACATGATTCCGAGATTGAGGACAGTAACTAGCTAACAAAAAACTGACCAATTTTCTTCCAATTGAAGCATTTAGGGTTTGGTCATTTAATAGATTGCTCACTTCCATCTAATTTTTCCATCACAAATAAAGGAGGACAGACATTCGTACCTATTATATACATACTTATCCAGGTCATGAAAAGCTTATGTAGGTAGAACTTGTGAACGCCAAAAGTTGTAATTCCTCTCTACTAAGTTTACCAAGAGTGTAGGAAAAGATGAGTGAGCTATGGAGTGTTGCAAGCTGCCATTACTGAACTACTCTGTATCAATCTTTGAAGAGCTATTGGAGAAATCTAGAGTCGAATTGGCCATTGACGCTAGTCTACGACTATGATATTATGTAGTTTTGGAGTAGATGAAAATGATAAAAATGTGGTTTAATTGCAAGTATGTGCATCAATGAGAGGTCTAGTTGTGTATTCTGTTGTGTGTGTAGTGTGGACAACATGGGTATGGTTAGGAGAAGGCTAAGTTGTGGGCTGTTT
Source organism: Pistacia vera (assembly GCF_008641045.1). Taxonomy (NCBI): domain Eukaryota; kingdom Viridiplantae; phylum Streptophyta; class Magnoliopsida; order Sapindales; family Anacardiaceae; genus Pistacia; species Pistacia vera. Next base: position 972,202 of record NW_022195652.1, read on the forward strand.
TTTTGGTTGTTGGGTTTGCGCTTGTTTTTCTGCTACTGGTGTTAGGCGCTTGTTGTGTTGTGTTGGGTTTGCGCTTGTTTGGGGACGCAGAATTAAGAGGTGTTTTAAAAAACCGATTAACCAGTGAACCGTATTGAATATTAGGTTTGGTTCAAAACCGATTTAATTAGATAATCGGTTCGATTTCGGTTTAGGTTTTTGTCTAAACCGAAAAACCGGTTCGGTTTATAAATGACCCTATCCGGTTCAGTTAACCGATTCTCCCACCTCTAAAATTTAGAGCACTTTGGGTTGCCGGGTCAAAAGGTTTTGTTTTCCAAAACAAGGACAAAATCATATTTCATCCCTAATAAGTTTTTCAAATTTTATACAATTAGAGATAAAAAATTTCGTCCTAGCCAAAAAAAAAAAAAAAAAAAAAAAAAGTTTTTAGCTATAAAATTTTTCATCCAAAAATAGTAAATTTCATCTTAGAATGATTTTTCTCTATATTATTTCATCTTTCCCTCCATATGGCTGGTGAAATCAATTGTAAGCGCGGGTTGTAAATTTTGTTGGCGTAGATTGGAAATTGAGTGATAAGTATTTTTTGACGAAATTACAATTTCGTCTCGTAAAATGATCATTCTAGGACAAAACTGAATTCGCTCCTAAATTAAAAATTTGTTGTAGTTATAAGAATGAAAATTACAAAATCTTCGGTTTTAAGGTCTTGATCTCGATCTCAATCTTGATTGCCCATGTTTGATTATGTGTTTGACTGTCATTAACAACTCATTATTAATTTTAGTTTCAGTCAAATCCTAGAGTTCTAATCTTATTTAAATTAAAAGCTAGAATAAATCTTCCATAGTTTAGTTTAAATGAAACTTTTAATAAATCCAATCTAAATAGGATTTTTAATTTAATTCCTTACAAAACTAATTTTACTAGAACCTTTTAATGGTATAAATATCTAATTATCAAAATACTTAATTCTCACTAATTCAAATATTAAAATAGAATTTTAATCATATTGAAATACTAATAATAGCCATTATCTTATTTGAATTTTTTAAATTATGTATAATTTAATCTCATTTAATAACATATTAAATTTAGAATCTGAAATATTGCGTTTGGTTTATTATTTTAGATATGATTTTGGGGATAGTATTGGATATTTGAATATGGGAGTATTACGAGGTAAAATTTAAAAATTTTTAAGAAAACACCCTAAGTTTGCTAATTTAATAAATACCCCAACATGTAAAATGACAAAAATACCCCCACCAGCTATAGTGCCAGATTCCGGCTACCACCGTCAGAATCTGGCCGAAAAATTGTGTTACGACACAGACCGGTCGGATCTGTGTCGTAACGTGTTATTATGGCCTTTTCCGGCCAGATCCACCACGGATCTGGCCGAAAAAGGCCAGATCTACGGCCTGCCGTGGCCATCGACGACCGAAAAAGGCCAAAACGATGGCCATCTTTGGCCGTCGTTGACCGTCAACGACGGCCATTTCTTTGGCCGTCGCTGACAGCCAGATCCACTGTGGATCTGGCCGAAAAAGGCCAGATCAGTGAATTACCGTTTAGTTTCGGTCGGTAATTCACCGTTGTGGCAGATTCCGGCTACCACCGACGGTGGTTGCCGGAATCTGGCAAGTATGGGTCACGGGGGTATTTTTGTTAATTTTTAAACTTTTTTTCAGGGGGTATTTAATGAAATTAATAACCTTTTGGGGTCTAAAAGTAATTAAAAAATAGGGTAATATTTCATGAATAATATGCCAAACATTATTTGAAGAATAGGATTAGGAATATGGATAATAATAATAAGCCAAACATGCCCCAGATTTTTGATATCTTTAAGATCGAAATCTGATCTTATCTGATTTTATCCAATGATAACTTTAATCGAGTCTGATACTAATCAATCAAATCTTGGATTACATTTCTAAAATTTCAAAATTCAATCTTACCATATTATCCAAGATTTTCATTAATTAAATATCGAGTGGAAATTAGTTTGCCCCCCAAGGTTTCAAAAAGTCTAACTTTGCAGGGAACTATGTCGATTTTAATCAAAATGCCCCCTATTTTCTAAAACTCAATAACTAAGGTCAAAATAATAATGACGTTGACGCTGCCTTTAATTATTTACGAGCTAATAACTTATAATCCCTGTAACTTGAAAGTCACTTCGCATCCTATAACTACGGAAACTTGCAAGAACACCTTTACCATTAGGTTTTGCTATTAAAATTCATTTATCTAAGGTTAAATTAAAGAATAAGCAAAAAAATTAAAAAAACTCAAATATAAAAAGAAAATTAAAACTGAAAAATAAAAATAAAATAAGTGTAAAAGGAAATTAAAAAAAAAAATGAAATTAAAATTAAAAAGTATCATAACCAACGTTGAAGATCCAAGTTAGATCGCTGGCTGGGATCTGAGATCATGGCCTACAATCTTATATCACAACCGGACCGCCACTTGCGATCTATTTTTTTCTTTTTTTTCCCCCCTTAAATTATTTAATTTTTTTTTTTTACTTTTAGTTTTCTATAATATAATCTCATTTACTAAAATATTAAATTTAGCATCTAAAAATATCCAGATTTTTGTTATCTCTAAGATGGAAATATGATCTTATTTGATTTTATTAAGTTAACTTTAATCTAATCTAATACTAATCAATCAAATCTTAGATTACATTTCTCAGATTTCAAAATTTAATCTCGTCAGATTATCTAAGATTTCCATTAATTATTGCTTATTGAATGCTTATACTTGTCTTCCCTATCTCTCATATTTATTGCTTATTGAATGTTTATACTTGTTTTATGCATATAAATCATATTCATTGTTGATAGTATATTTGTTCACTAAGAAACTTCATTTATTGCTCATCCATTATTGCTTCTAGTGTTGATTCAGTGGTTATATCATTTGGGTTGTTGGAGTTTTATTTATTCCGCACTAAATTTTTTAAACTCTTATTCACCCGCCCTAGGAGTATTTGCCATATCAGGGATTTACAAAAACAAAACAAATGACTTAATCAGAGCCTTCCATCCGTTGATACTCACTAACCCAAAGTAATATTAAACTCTCTAAACATCCTTCTAATCCTACGATCAATGAGAAACCTAAGACCTATTTTCAAGCCACACGTATACATAACTATCCTGTGGGAAAGTTAGATGTGACTTCCCCTAGCTTCGATACTGTGACTTCCCCTAGCTTCGATACTCTACAATCCATGTCATTAGGTATTTGGATTCTACTCTTATAGTCTTTAGTCATGTCTTGAGTAGCTTGGTTTTGAGAGAGTTAGAGCCCTGGTCTTTTGTCTCTCCCTTACCCTATGATTTTTGCGCTTTAGAGATTTTGTTTTAAGGTTGATTTATTGCCTCTACATTATTAGTCTAAAGGGTTTCTACACTAAAACTTTCAGTTTTCTCTCCACTATCATCATCCTTCGGAAATTTTGAAGCGGATCCAACCCTCAAGGATTTTTTTTTTTAAATTATTAATATATAGACCCACAAAAATTGCTATTAATATATATACCCAAGCCCACTCTTGGATTTTAAAAAAATGAGAATTATTATACATATATCCAGGCCTACAAAAAACTTGCTATTAATATATATATTCCAAACCCACATCATATTAAAAATTTAAAACTCTCTCCACGGCTCCACCTGCTTTTTATGATTTTATCCCCCAAATTTTTTACTCTCTCATTCTCTCGTTCTCTTCCTCATGCTATTCAATCTTGAAACTTTTGAAGACTGAAATTGTTGAAGCTTTCACTACTCAAGGTGTCACAATTAGCTATGTTTTCTGTTTTATTGGTTTTCGGTATGTGTATAGCTCATTACAATTTAGTTTATTTTAGGGTTAAATCATGCTCTTTTTTTTTTTTTTTTTTGGAGGTTTTTTATTCTAATTTGAGGGGAAAGGACATGGATTTTGTGAGTTTATTTTGTATTTTGTGTCTAAGAATGAACTAGCTTTCTCAAATTAAAACCTTAACTATATTTTAAAGAACATTATTCTTCACCCTTCACCCACCACTTTCTTACATTTCAAATGTCACCATTCTGCTACTTAAAATAATTAAAAAAATTTGAGTTATTATCTATGTTCAAGAAAAATCTGTTATTTATTTATTAATTCATATTAAAAGTTAATGCAACGTTGACTTGATTTAAGTTTTGGTTAACTTTAGCTTAGGTCAAGTCCGGTCAAAGTCATGAAAATTTATATTAGAATCTTTGGAAGCCAAAAATTAAAAGAAGGTTTTGCTCAAGGTTTACTTAACACATTTACTTAAAATTTTGCTTCTCATGAATTTATTAAAGTAGGAAAGTATTGTGTTATTGCATTCTTTTCTCTTAGGTTTTTAATATTGTATTATTTTCTTTACTTAAGGTTTGGTGATTTTTTAAAGTTTTTACTAGTTGTGTAGCAAACGATGACGGAGTTGCAGAGGCCCCTCCTTGACAAAAATCCTAGATTCGCCACTGTTCAGAATGTCATATGATTAGACCTCAGGAGTCAAATTCTAAGAATCGCTATAACCAGACATGTTTTCTTTGTTAAAAGTGAGAAAATACACAAAACAAAAGGCTAAAAGCATGAGTGGCAAGATACATACCAACAACAAATTAGTTTTCCTAGAAGAAATCTTAATACCCTAAAAACATATACAGTATCTAGGATAAGTGAAAGAAGACAAAACAATCATGTGAAGCATACAAGAACGGAGACAAGATATTGAAAAACACACGTAGTGCAAAAAAAATCCAATCAAAGAACACATGAAAAGAACCTGACTGAATGACTAAACTCTGTAAGAATTCAGAGAACAAAACAATGGAATATTTAGGTTCAAAAACGCAAGGAAGAAGATGGTGGAAATATATAATCCTTGCATAACCAATCTCTTCAATACACATGGCAAACAAGCTCTACCAACCTTTGTTGGACCACTGACAATTTCAACAACCTTTGTTGGACCACTTTAAGACAATCAGACACTTATAAAGTGGCCTTTCGTGCAAGTTTCATGAGTGAAAAATATCTTAACAAGCAAGATAAAAATGCCATCTGTATTGAGAGATCGGATCAAGAAAATGTTTACACAACTGAGGAAAATGTGCACGTATATTTGCAATATGTCAAGATCAAGTAAATGTGCACACATTTTTGCAATATGTTAGGACATGTGTAAACTACACACATGATTGTGCTTAAACTACTTAAAGTGCAAACATCGAAATAAATGTGCACACATATATTCATAAGTTGACAAAAACTCTTACATTCTCCCCCTTTGTCAAGCTTATGAACAAAAACATATTATCAACAAAAACATCTCTTGAATGATGTCAAAATTACAAAGATAGAGATAAGAGAGAAACAAAACAAACACAAAAACATATCTCATGAAATATCATTATCACAAAACATAAAGATATGTAATCAACAGAAGCAACATTAAAAAAAATTCAATTCAGAGGACAAACATATAAACAGTTCAACATAACCAGATAACAAATTAGAAAACATGAATAAACTCCCACAAATAAACTCCCCCTTAGAAAAAGAACTCCCCCTGAGTGTCAAAACCCTTTACACTCCACTATCATCAAAACTCAACGTAAAAGTTTTAAACAAAATAGCAAACTACTATTCCCCTCTTTGTTGATAAGGTTTGAATCAAACCTCAACATTGACTGGACCTTCAAGAGGGTTGTTTTCCTCTCATGGCTTTGTTCTTGATTTTGCTGCCTCTAAGAGAAGCAAAGGATTGTTATGGAGTTATTCAAAAGCTTGAGCTTGAGCAGATTCAACTGGATCAGATGTAGGAGGAATTGTAGAGAGTGGAGTTGCCCTAGAGCCAATCAATTATTGTAGAATTAACTCTTTGTAATAATGTTCATTGATCAGTAAAAGGCAATTTATAATATATCGCATAAATCATCATTGTATGTATTGATATATGTCCTTAGAATGGTAGAACCGTGACCAGGGTATCAAGTGTTTCAAATCTTGATAGTGAGAACCCTATGAGCACATATGGTAGATAGTCTAGAAACGTTCTTAGCCCTAGTATTATTCTGAAGTAAGGGCACAGATAATACGGTAAGGCTATCATAGTGTTGAATGACCTCGTCGAAAGGCAGTGACTGATCTCACTTGTCAAGGTTGTTTGGTGACAACCTGGTGTAACACATGGGTGCTTGTTGTAAGCGAATACACTGCAGCAAGTTCACTGGACTGACCCACTAGAGGATTCAATATAGATGGTAACCCTAGTGTCTATGGAAAAAATACTCTAACGAATAGTGGTGCATGTGATCTTTAGACTTGAGATCACCAGAGCGCCTTGTGCACCGATTGGTGTAGTTTGATACTAGCCTAATGCAGTTCTATTCAAAGTTGTCAATACGGTGATGATTGGCTACATCAAGGAGTGTATCAAGATACAGGAGAAGTTATCTCAAGGCGCAATTTAGTAAATGGCAATAACACTAAAACTGTGGCCATAGTGGGATTGAGTTGTTTGCTCTATCCAGTTTATAATACAGGTCATTGGTCTAGTAACTGAATACATAATATAGAGAATAACCGGAGGTTGACACTGTTTCTATGCCCTGGTCTCGTCGAGATAATGGATGATGAAAGAATCGAATTGTACGGTAACCATATCGTTGACATGTAACTACTTTGCTGAATCCGAATCTATCGGGTGGCCGTGATGCCTTGCTAGGGGCCAATCTTGGTCTGTATATAGTGAGACAGTTAATTGGTGTTAATCGTGATACTATACACTACCGGTATGATGAGGAGCATATGGGTCACACACATAGAAGATAATTTAAGACTCAGGAAGTAAGAAGGGCGTTTTCGTCATTTTAGGTGAAAGGGTATTTTGGTAATTTCATAGTGTCATTAAATTTGTTGAGGTCGTAGCCTTTATTTAATTTTGTTAGAAAAATTAAATAAGTGAGATTACGTTTAAATATGTGTTCGCATATATTTAAATAAGTTATCATTATTGTTAAATGTTAATATATTAAATACATATATTAATTGATTTTAATTGAGATAATGATGAACTAATATTAAAATATCTAATTGGGAGTGTTTGGAAACAAGGGGTGTTTGGGTTGGACCCTAAGCCTATTCCATAAGGGAATAGGGCAATTAAACTTGCACTATAAAAGAAAAGGTTTCTTTGTGAATAAGTTAGATTTTTATTTCATTCATTCATTGAAAAAAACAAAAACCTCTAGCCCCAAATACTCTCCCATGCCAAACTTGGTTTTTGATTGAAAATCAAATACATTTCATTTCTTCTTTGTTCTTAAGACTAAAGAGGATCTAGCAAATCGCTCTTTAGTTCCTTGCGATTATCTTCGTGTGGACTACATCGGTTCGATCCTACACTTGGGTTGATAGCAAAATACGTTCAGAGACAAAGTTGGAGGAGCCTCTAAACGTGCGTATGATTTCTTAAACTGTAAACTAATTTTCTACAGATTCTTGTTTTGATATAAATTGTAAATTTGTGCCCTGATCTTGGTTCTGTGGAACGATCCATGTTGTTATTAATTTTTTTTCCGTTGCCTCAATGGATCGTTTCCTAATAGTGGTATCAGAGCCTAGGGTACCTGATTTTACAATTTTATGTGGATGGTTGATTACATGCATCTGATTGATAATATGTTGCCTTAAAGAATCTGCGTAAAATCTACCTTAAAAGCATGTTTTTTAAGAAATCAATTAATCGATTAATTTTAATTTGTTGATGATCTGCAAGTTTGGTATATTGGGTTATGGATTTTTGTTGAAATCAGTGTTTATGATTGATTGTAATATCCATTTGGTGTGTTTTTGGTGACTGGATGAACTGATCCGGAGCTACAGATCAGTGTACGCTTGCCGCGGCGATATAACCCATCACTGCGGCGTGCGTGTTGTAACGCCCCGCTTGAGGTACGTTGTTATTGTTTCCTCTTTCGCCCTTAATCGAGTTGGTTTTGTTATTATTGTTTGTTTGAGTGTTATATTGAATGTTGCCCTGAAATTGGTTGGAAATAGAAGAATCTTAGTGAACCAAGCTTCGCCGGGGCGAAGAAGAATCTTCGCCGCAGCGAAGATGTGTTGAAACCAAGGGTGAAACTCTCTGGACGGTTTCGCCGCGGCGACATAATTTTCTTCGCCGCGGCGACGGGCCGATTTTCATGTTGGTTGAGTTTTAGACATTTTCTTCCCTAAGGATAATTTGACCTTTCTACCCCTAATTAGCAGGAAAAGTGGGGAGTTAATTGTAAGGATTTTTCATGGAGACTATGTTGTTATGGGGTGAGTTTGTAATGAATCAAAGGATATGGATGGATTTTCCAAAGATGAATAAGGCAAAATGGAATGAGTGTGTTATATCTCTTTAAAAGGAATTAAGAGTTAGCAAACCCTCATTCTTCTTCTCCAAAAACGCAACTCCTTATTCTTCTCCTCTCAACTTCTCTTTTCTTTTTGTTCAAGGAATTTCAAGGGATTTTGAAGTGATTTGGGGTATAGAAAACACCTAAGGCTTCCTAAGGTAAGGATTTCTCCTTAAGTTGGGTGATTTGTAGATTTTAGCTCATTTGATTTGAGGGTTTTCTTTCTTTTGGTTAAGAGTAAGAGAATAGTCAAGAAAACCAAGTGGAAAAGATTGGTGAAGTCTCTCCATAGCAGTAAGTAAAACCCAACCCAAGTTGAGATTCATGAAATTTCTGATTAGGTTTTGATAGAAATGATGTATGTATTTGATGTGCATGTATTATGGCATGTATGAAGGATTAAATGAGATTTATATGCTTTGTGAATGTTATACTTTGCAATATGAGAAATGGGTTGTTGGATTGGCAAGGTAGTTGAGATGGATTTGAAGGTTGTTATGGAACCCTTTTTGGAAGTGTTTTATTTGACAGTGTTATTATGGCTTTTGGAAGGGGTTTTTTCCCCATTTTGGATGGTTAGGAAAAGTTTTAGATTCATGGCTATGATAGAGTTTTATAGTGCACATAGTTGTTTGATGAAATGCCTAATAGGATTGGTGTGAGTAATGAACCTTAATTTTTGCAACATTGCATGTGGCATTTCACAAGTGCATTAGTAGAGATGAATCATCCTGTGCATTGTTATATGCATTGACAAGTGACCTAAGAAAGATAGGAAACTTTATGTTTAGAAATACCCTATGAGTAGAGAGCTTAGTGGGTAAATTACTCTAAGGGTAGAGAGCATTGAAAAATGCTACAATAGAATGGTTAGAAGAGTAATATAGTTGGATGATGCTTTGTGATCATCACCCGACCGTTATGGGTCGGAGGGATGCTTTGTGATCATCATCCGAATCCTTAGGAGATGGGTCATGCTTAGTGATCGTCACCCAATGAGTAATAGAAGGGGTAGGTGCTTTGTGACCACTACCCGATTGGTTAGAGATATGTAGTTGATGCTTTGTGATCACACACGGCTAATAGAAGTGGGTCGATGCTTTGTGACATCACCCGATAGTGACTAGAGATGGGTAAATGCTTGGTGATCATTACCCAAAATTCATGAGGAACGGGTAGGTGCTAGGTGATCTCCACCGATAGTTAGGAGGAACCGAGTTGGTGCTTTGTGATCCTCACTCGGTAGTCACTAAGAAAGGTTGGTACGTGTGAATTCCACCCGATAGCCATAGAGAGTGAGATGGTGCTGTGTGAACCCATCCGGCCGTACCTCCGGTAGAATGAGCCATGTTTATTAAAACAGAATAGAAACAGAATTAGAAAGAAAGAATTAAGAGTCACACACGGGACAGACAGTTAGAGAGTTTTACTTACTGAGCATATTTGTGCTCACCCCGTTATTTTCCTTTGTGATGCGGTTCTAGGTGTTGATGCGGTTGGAGGGGCGTCGGCGTGCGAGGAGCGATAGCTACACTGTTCCCCTATTTTGTCTTTTAAAATGCACTTTGGTAAACAGTAACCTTGTGTATAAAAGACATGGTATTGTAATGAAAAGAAACGTTTTGGCCCAATTTTCCATTGTTATTGCATCATTGTACTAGTTTTCAGTAGGTTTTACACGTGTTTAGCTTTCACTCTTATTGCAAATCATTGCTCGCCGCGGCGATATAAACCATCGCTGCGACGATTGTCCTTAGGATGAACGCTGTACGAAATCAACACTTGCCACAGCGATATACCCCATTGCCGCAGCGATCGCACGGTTGAACGTGAACGTCAAGTTAGTCACCGTACATTGTAACGATATAACTCATTGCCCAGTAGCGTAATCCGTGTGCACAGGGCCAGATTGTAAAGTTTTCAAAACTTTTGGACCAAATTGAGATCTGTAAATTGTCAGATGGTAATTAATAATTAACCCACCAATTTCAAAATTTGATTGTTTTTTAAATGTATGATATTACTTTGTTTGTATATTGCATGGTGCTCGGTACATAAGCCTGAGACCTATGGTGAATGTTTTAAATTTTTTTTGGGTATGTATGGTTGTAAATTTATTAATAGAGCATGCGTGTCTTGTTAGGAAATGATCTGGTTGCGTAGCAAAAACACAAAATTTACAACCATAGATCTTTCCTTAAAGCCCAAATCAAGGCACAAATTTTACAGTTTATGTTAATATCAAGAATCTGCAGAAAAAGTAAATCTAAAGTTTAGATTCATACCCAAGTTGGAGGCTCCACCAATATTGTCTCTGAACGTGTTTGCTACCGATCCAAGTGATGATCGAACCGTAGAAGTCCACACGAAGACAATCACAAGGAACCAAGGAGGGATTTGCTAGATCCTCCTTGCATAAGAAATCAAGAAGAAAACAATGATTCTAGCTCAAACCAAAGTTGGCGTGGGAGAGAATGGGTTGTTGTGTGTTTTTCTTTTCTTTAATCAAAGGCAAAATCATTAACGAATTACACAAACACCTTCCTTTTATAGCAAACTTAGTTGCCCTATTCCCACATGGAATGGCTGGGCTCCACACCCAACACCCCATATTGCCAAACACTGCAAATTAGATATTTTAATTTAATTCATCATTATCTCAATTAAAATCAATTAATATTTAATTAACATTCACAAATGAGGATTAATTAAATATGTGCAAACACACATTAACCGAATTTCACTTATTTAATTTCTAACAAATTAATAAAGGCTACGCCCTCAGCAAATTTAATTGCACTGTGAAATTACCTAAATACCCTTTCGCCTAAAGAACAAAAACGCCCTCTCTTCTTTGGCTCTTAAATTATCTTCTATGTGTGTGACCCATAGGCTCCCATCATACCGTTAGTGTATAGTATCATGATTAACACCAATTATCATCTCTCACTAATACACAGACCAAGATTGGCCCCTAGCAAGGCATCATGGCCACTTGATAGATTTGAATTCACAAAGTAGCTACCTGTCATGATATGGTTACCGTAAAATTCAATCCTTTCATCATACTTTATCTCGTGAGAGACGAAGGCATAGAAATAGTGTCAACCTTCGGTTACTCTCGATATTATATATTCATTTTCTAGACCAATGACCCGTATTATATTGGATAGAGCAACAACTCATCCCATTGTGACCACAGTTTTAGTGTCATTGCCATATACTAAATTGCGCTGTGAGATAACTTCTCCTCGTGGAGATGCTCCTTGTTCTATCCACCATAGTCTTGATACACTCCTTGATGCAATCAATCACCACTGTATTGACAGCTCTGAATAGAACTACGTTAAGCTATGTCAAACTGCACCAATCGTGCACAGGCGCTCCGGTGATCTCAAGTCTAAGGATCACATGCACCATCATTATTAGAGATTTGTTCCATAGACACTGGGGTTACCATCCATATGGAATCCTCGGTGGGTGAGTCCAATGGTATCCGCCTACATCAAGCCCATGTGTTGCACCATTTTGTCCACAAACACCTTGACAAGTGAATCAGTCACTGCCTTTCGACAGGGTCGTTCAACACTTGATAGCACTTAACTTATTATCTGTGCCCTTATTTCGAATATATTAGGCTACAGACGTTTCTAGAATGGCCACCATATGTGCTCATAGGGTTCTCACTATCAAGATTTGAAACACTGTACCTTTGTCACGGTTCTACCATTCTAAGGACTATATCAATACATATTGCAATAATAATGATTTATGCGATATAGAACAAACTGCCTTTTATTGATTAATGAACATTATTACAAGATCAATTCTACAATAATTGATTGGCTCTAGGGCTCTACTCTAACTATGTCCTGCCTATCTCCTTTTCTCAATGTACATTCTCTTCTCATCTCATTCCCCTCGAATGTAAATTGAGTTTCTAATTTTATTGATGTAAAGAAATTTGTATAATTATTCTTATTGTAAATTTAGAATGATGTTTTTGTAATGTATTTAAGACGGAGCAAAGGATGAGGCAACCATACTTGAAGACTCAAAATATTTATTACAGGACCCCTAGGCGACCCACCGATTCCTCTAGGCTCGAGAAAATCGTTTTAGTTGGGTCATGTACCGGCACGTTTTAATATTTCGTTTAGAATGCATGATAAGGTTGATGTTCAATACATGCCAAACAATGTCTTCTAACAAAGATAATAATCTGTGAGACATTAAATAACAAACCCTCAATTAAAGTATATTAAGTCACATAAGCCTTCCTCACCATTGTTTTAATCAAACCATTGTTCGTCGAAACCTTGTTCTCCAAAGTGAAGGGTACACTTCTATCGTGGGAGGTTAAAATGCATTGGATTTTTCCTTAATGGTGATAAGTCAACGGTTTTGCTGTTTCGCCAAAGCGAAGGTTGATAAACGCGTCATAGGCATAGTAGAGAAGTACATATTGTGTGTACGTGGTGGCATGTAGTGTCCACTGTACTAATATTGAGAATCAACTTGACAATGGTTGGGGCCTGGGTGTTGATGGCTTGTTGGCTTTTTCACATTTGAGGTTGATAGTAGGAGCTATCAACTGTGTGGATTAAGTTTGTTGGCCTATCTAATCAACTCATTTTGGCTTGTCGCCAAAGCGAAGGTTTGAAATGGGAAGGATGGATCTCGGTCCACTAGGAAAGTCAACGGGCTTTTCGGAGTTAATAGTGAGGGCTATTGACTTGAGTAAAATAATGAGAGCATCGTTTAATAAAAGACCATATTAAATAAATGAACTTTAAATGACTTTATCTTTTCTACAATGATTCACAAAAATGAGAATTATGAACCTACACCGATAATCGAGAAAGAAAACAGGTTGGATGGATCCAATTTCTCAGACTAGTATCGTAATCTTCATTATACTCAACGTAAAAGAAATTATATATCTTTGAGAAGCCGTACTTGCGTGAGCCTGATCCTGATGCCACTCAGTAAAAGGATACTTATCAAAAGTTTCTTGATGATGCTGATGGCATTCATGCTTGATTTTAGCATCGATGACACTAGTGCTGCAAAAGCAGCATGAGAATATGGACGCTGCTTCCATTATTCTATGCCTCAAGGGCTTTTCGAAGGAAATCTCAACATGAGAGGTACAGATGTCGAAAACACTGTTTGGGAGTCGTCTGACTGAAGGTTCCCAAGTGGTCCTCGGTGCTCAAGATGATCGAGCATAGAGAGACTTGAGACTTTGGGATTTGAGTTGGATGCAGAATTCCAAATGGATTTGATTCTGCAATCCTTGCCTGACTCTTATGCCCCATTCATATGAATTTCAATATGAACATGATGGTGAAAACTCCGTCAGAACTTTTGAATATGCTGAGACTGCAGAGTAGGACATAAGAGTCCAAGCCTATTTTACTGGTTGCTTTCGGTAAAGGAAAGGGTAACGGCAAGGTAAGGCCAAGGCCAAACCCAAGCCCAAGCCCAAACAGGTAACCTTGGGCCTGAGAGTGGCATAGGGAAGGGTAAGTAGTCAGTTTATTTTGTGCAACCTGGCCACTGGAGGAAACACTACAAGGCTTTCCTCGCATGCAAAAGAAGTCAGATACTACGACTTCAGGTATGTTTATGATTAGATTACTTCTCTCCCTCACTCTTGGGTCTTGACAGGAGGTTGTACTCATATTTGTACTGATGTGCAGGGACTAAGGCAGAGTAAAGTGCTCGCCAGGAGAGGACCTACGAGTTGGAAATAGAGCACATTGGCTTCATTGGCTATAGGGACTTACTGTTATGTTTGCCTACGGGCTTATTGTTGGAACTACATAACTGTTTCTCACGTACCTTCTATTTCTAGAAATATTACTTCAGTATCCGCTTTGGATAATATGGGGTATCATTTTGAGATATCTAATGGATTGTTGTCCTTTAGTTTGCATGGTATTCTATTTGGAATTACAGGTTATATAATGGATTATATGTTCTTGACTTAAACAATAAAGAACTCAATGTTGAAACCAAGAAAGCTAACTAGCATCAAACCAGACATATCTCTACACTGTAGATTATGTCATGTTAATAAGACTCGCATTGCAAAACTTCAAAGGATGGAGTTTTGGACCCTTTTGACTTTCAATCATTGAGGTATGTGAGTCGTGCTTTTTGGAATGTGCAAGTCTCCTTTCACAGGACAATGTGAAAGGGCTACTGAGTTGTTAGGCATCATCCTAGTGAGTGTATGTGTCCACTAGCATTTGGCCCAGAGGTGGAAATCCTACTTCATCATATTTACTGTGATTTCAGTAGATATGGTTATTGTCTACCTTATGAGACATAAATCTGAAGCCTTTGATAAATTCGAGGAATTCAAGAATGAAGTACAGAATATGTTGGGCAAAAGTATTAAAACTCTTCGGTCGGATCGAGGAGGTGAATACTTAAGCTCAGGTTTTCTGAATACTTGAGGAATGTGGGATAGTATCACAACTCACCCCTCCTTATACACCCCAACACAATGGAGTGTTAGAAAGGAGGAATAGGACCTTACTTGACATGGTTAGGTCCATGATGAGTTTTAGTGATTTACCTGCATCATTCTGGGGTTATGCCCTAGAGACTACGACTCATGTTTTGAATCGTGTGCCATCAAAATCTGTAGATAAGACTCCATATGGCCTATGAAGTGGGGGAAAGCCTAACTTGTCTTATCTAAGGATTTGGGGTTGCGAAGCTTATGTTAAGAAATTGACTTCGAACAAGCTGGGCCCAAAATCCTGTAAATGTATATTTGTGGGGTATCCAAAGGATACTACTTCTATCACCCAGAAGAGCGCAAAATTTTTGTTGGTTGATCTGGTGTCTTCCTGGAAAAGGAATATTTTCTAAGAAGTACTAGTGGGAGAAAAGTGGAACTTGATGAAGTTCTAGAACCACAAGATATACTAGACGAAGGACGGGATGATGTGCCACTGAAGGTGGGTGAACATCAAGAGGAGGTTACTCCACAACTTGTGGATCAAAGTGAACCACCTCAGGTAGCACAGGAGCTACGTAGATTTGGGAGAGTACGCCATGAGCCCGAAAGATACGGTTATCTCATGACTCAACATGGTGACGTACTAGTCTACAAAGACGATGAACCCAGAACCTATGAAGACGCTATATCAGATCCAGATTCTGTTAATTGGCTTGAAGCCATGAAATCTAAGATGGACTTTATGTACCAGAACCAAATGTGGTCTCTGGTGGAACCACCTGAAGGGGTAAAGCCCATATGGTGTAAATGGGTCTTCAAGAAGAAGACTGACATGGATGGCAAGGTGCACACTTATAAGGCACGACTAGTTGCCAACAGTTTCAAACAAATTAACGGTATTGACTATGAAGAAACCTTTTCACCGGTTGCCATGATTAAAACCATCTGGATTATGCTTACGATTGCTGTCAAGACAGCTTTCCTGAACGAAAACCTTGAGAAGGATGTGTATATGACACAATCTGATGGTTTGGTTCTTGATGGGCAAGCTAATAGGGTATGCAAGTTGAAGAGATCCATTTATGGACTCAAGCAAGCTTCAAGGAGCTAGAACATTCATTTTGATGAAGCCGTAAAAGAATTTGGTTTTATAAAGAACGAAGATGAGCCCTGTGTTTACAAGAAAGTGAGTGGGAGCGCAGTAGTATTCCTAGTGTTGTATGTCGATGACATACTTCTGATCGGGAATGATATACCGAACTTGCAGTCGGTAAAGACTTGGTTATGCAAGTGCTTCTCTATGAAGGACTTAGGGAAAGTAGCCTACATCCTTGGAATAAAGATCTATCGTGATAGATCGCGTAGGTTGCTTGGCCTAAGTCAGAGTGCATATATTGACAAAGTACTGAAACGATTCAGTATGGAAGAATCCAAGAAAGGATTTCTTCCGATGTCACATGGTGTTTATCTCTCTAAGGAATTGTGTCCTAAAACACAAGATGAGAGAGATAGGATGAAGAGGATCCCATATGCATCAGCAATTGGATCCATCATGTATGCCATGCTATGTACTCGGATTGATGTCTCATGTGCTTTGAGCACTTGTAGTAGATATCAATCGGATCCAGGTGAGCGTCACTGGATGGCTGTCAAGAATATTCTTAAGTACTTGAAGAGGACTAAGGATATGTTCTTGGTTTATGGAGGGGAAGATGAGCTCACTGTAAGAGGATACAGTGATGCTAGTTTCCAAACGGACAAAGATGATTATCGATCGCAATCAGGGTTTGTATTTTGTCTCAATGGCGGTGCAGTGAGCTGGAAGAGCTCCAAGCAAAGCACTGTAGCGGACTCTACAATGGAGGCTGAGTATATTGCATTGTCAGATGCGGCCAAGGAGGCAGTCTGGATTAAGAAGTTCGTCATTGAACTTGGTGTGGTTCCTACGATTGTTGATCCTATAGACATCTATTGTGACAACAATGGAGCAATTGCTCAAGCTAGGGAACCACGGTCTCATCAGAAGTCCAGACACATACTCAGACGATTCCATCTCATCAGAGAGATAGTTGAGAGGAAAGACGTGCAGATTAGTAAAGTGCATACTGACGACAATCTCGCAGATCCACTGACAAAGCCTCTGTCACAGCAGAAGCATGAAAGGCACTTGAGATCATCTGGTATTAAATACATGAATGATTGGCTATAGTGCAAGTGAGAGATTGTTAGAGTAAATGCCCTAGAGCCAATCAATTATTGTAGAATTGGCTCTTTGTAATAATGTTCATTGATCAATAAAAGGCATTTTATACTATATCGCATAAATCATCATTGTATGTATTGATATATGTCCTTAGAATGGTAGAACCGTGACAAAGGTATCAAGTGTTTTAAATCTTGATACTGAAAACCCTATGAGCACATATAGTGGCCATTCTAGAAACGTCCGTAGCCCTAGTATTATTATGAAGTAAGAGCACATATAATACGGTAAGGCTATCATAGTGTTGAACGATCCTGTTGAAAAGCAGTGACTGATCTCACTTGTCAAGGTTGTTTAGTGACAACCTGGTGCAACACATGGGTGCTTACTGTAGGCGAATACACCGCAGCAAGTTCACTGGACTGACCCACCAGAGGATTCCATATGGATGGCAACCCCAATGTCTATGGAACAAATCCTCTAACGAATGGTGGTGCATGTGATCCTTAGACTTGAGATCACCAGAGTGTCTTGCACATCGATTGGTGTAGTTTGACACTAGCCTAACGCAGTTTTATTCAGAGCTGTCAATACTGTGGTGATTGGCTACATCAAGGAGTGTATCAAGGCTATGGTGGATAGACAAAGGATTCATCACTCCCGGATATAGGAGAAGTTATCTCACGGCGCAATTCAGTAAATGGCAATGACACTAAAACTATGGTCATGGTGGGATTGAGTTGTTTGCTCTATCCAGTTTATAATACAGGTCATTGGTCTAGTAACTGAATACACAATATCGAGAGTAACCGGAGGTTGACTGATGCGTGATTTCATAAACATGCAAATGTAGCAAGTGCACTAGTCGCAAAAAGTAATAAAGTGATAAATAGCGTATCGTTCCCATGAGGATAGTGCTACTAAGTACCGATTTCTCTAGTTTAAGTCCTAATTGAAGAAACAATAGATTGGATTGATGGAAAATTAACAAATTAAATAAAAATTAACAAAATATAAATGAATGATAATGAAATTAAAGCACAACCCAACAACTTAACTAATTAAACAATGCTAAAAGAAAAAAAAATGCTAGGGTGTTGATTTCACCTAGATACTCTAACCCAAAACATAGAATCTATTACTCAAGTTCTAATTTCTTGATTGAAAATCAAATTCCCTAAGTTGTAAAACATACTTTCTTAGGCTAAATTTCCCTACTTATCCCTATTAAGCTTCTGCACCCAACAAAATGAAGATTAATAGTTCAAAGTCTTTTAAGCTTTATGAAATTCTATCTAGATTTCATAGATCGCTAAACCTATCTTTAGCGTTTGCTTAATCTACGGTATTTATCCCAAGAGGCACAATCACAAATCACTTCTCAGTCTCATTGTGAACAACACATTTGAATGGTGATCAAGCATCCAAAAGTCATTAAGCAAAAAGATAAACACTTAATCATGAAATTAAAACTCAAAGTAAATCAATTCATATAAATTTGAATCATTGTATCAAGGTTACATCAAACCCTAGCTAAACAACTCAGTTCATACTCGAAAACGAAATAACGTAACTAAAACAAACTGAATCAAGATTCATCATTGAAAAACAAGCAAAAGATGGAGAAATCTTCTCTAATTTGAAGCCCAAATCTTCAACAATCTTCTCCTTCCATGAGCTACCTCCCAAATGGCGAACCAAGCTCTTTTTCTCTTCCTTTTCACTCTAATTTATACCTCTCTCACTTAAGGATGAAGCCCTAGCAAGCCAAAACGCGTCGTTTTATTTTTACATTTGATGCAGGTTTCGCCACGGTGAGGACTTTCGGGCCAAATTTGAGCATGATAAAGTCTTAATCTGGAAACTTGTTAAACAAATGAATTGTAGCTCTTTCAATTATATTTCTGGTCGTTCAAGAATAAGCACAATCTGAGGCCTACAGCTCAAGTTATGGCAGAAATACTGAAGCACGTCCAAAGACGTTTTTCTTCAGTTCCCAGCGTATTTTTCACGACTTCAGGCCAAGTTTTCGCCCTTGTCCAGTCATAATTAGGAAAAACCCAAAACATGAAAGTTGTAGCTCTTCTTCTTAGCTTTCCAAAGCTTCTAAATTCAGGTCATTCCGAGTTCCAAGCTCAAGTTACACAATTTACGCTCAAAACTGTCATTTATGCTCAAAATCATCGTTTAGGCCTACAAAGACAAATTAATAGAATTAGGTAGCAATTATGGCCCAAATTGTATGAAAAGTATCATAAATCCTATCAAAATTCAATGCAAAATCATAGTGTAAAATATGATTATCAATGACACTATTTCTATGCCTCGGTCTCGTCGAGATAACAGATGATGAAAAGATCGAATTGTACGGTAACCATATCGTTGACAGGTAGCTACTTTGCTAAATCTGAATCTATCGGGTGGCCATGATGCCTTGCTAAGGGCCAATCTTGGTCTGTGTATAGTGAGACGATTAATTGGTGTTAATCGCGATACTATACACTACCGGTATGATGAAGAGCCTATGGGTCACACACATAGAAGATAATTTAAGACTCATGAAGTAAGAAGGGTGTTTTCGTCTTTTTAGGCGAAAGGGTATTTAGGTAATTTCATAGTGCAATTAAATTTGCTGAGGTCGTAGCCTTTATTTAATTTGTTAGAAAAATTAATTAAGTGAGATTACGTTTAAATATGTGTTCGCATATATTTAAATAGGTTATCATTATTGTTAAATGTTAATATATTAAATATATATATTAATTGATTTTAATTGAGATAATGATGAACTAATATTAAAATATCTAATTGGGAGTGTTTGGAAATAAAGGGTGTTTGGGTTGGAGCCCAATCCTATTCCATAAGGGAATAGGGCAATTAAACTTGCAAAAAAACAAAAACCTCTAGCCCCTAAATACTCTCCCACGCCAAACTTGGTTTTTGATTGAAAATCAAATACATTTCATTTCTTCTTTGTTCTTAAGACTAAAGAGGATCTAGCAAATCCCTCTTTAGTTCCTTGTGATTATCTTCGTGTGGACTACATCGGTTCGATCCTACACTTGGGTCGGTAGCAAAATACGTTCAGAGACAAAGTTGGAGGAGCCTCCAAACGTGCATATGATTTCTTAAACTATAAACCAATTTTCTGCAGATTCTTGTTTTGATATAAACTGTAAATTTGTGCCCTGATCTTGGTTCTATGGAACAATCTGTGTTGTTATTAATTTTTGTTTTCCGCTGCCTCAATGGTTCATTTCCTAATAGAGGCTCCTCTGGATTTGATTCTCAATGGATTGGAGATGGTTGAGCTTCAGCTTGATCTTCTTCATAAAAGGTTGGTAGGGAAACAAGATCAACCTTCTTCTTCTTCACCAAATCTTCAAGATCATATATTCTTGTATGCATCTAAGTCATGTGAGTTTCATGGTTAGATAGCAAATCACTCATCTGCTTGATCATCTACTGATGCATGTTAGCAACTAATTTTTCAAAAACCTGAAAATCACTAAAAAACTTGGACTGCCATGAGTTTAATTTAGAAGAACCAGTAGAAGATAAAAGAGCAACCCTTGATGTAAAAGGGGCTGACATTCGCTGAGATTTAAACGAGGTTGAAGTGATCAACTTGAGCTTCAACTAAGTCTCATTGGCATGCTTCTTAGGTTTATAGGGTGCAACTGTCCTAGGGATAAGAGGGGGAAAAGGCGTGCTTAGAGAAACCTTAGATTCAATAGCAACTCTAATATTAGAGTAAATCAAGGACGCAAGATCAATCCTCTTATCAGAACCTATTGCATAGATAATGAACATTTTCTAGCCTAACAGATAAGTTGCACAATGAAGGAGATCATTTGATCAATGCTATCTTGAATAAAACTATAATGATTTCAACACATTCAGTTGAATGAACCACATTGAGGCCAACTACTTAAAGACCCCCATCAATGTCATAGCAATATTATCTAGATTTTAACAATCAAATCATCAAGATCCTCAACATAGGCAAGAATGCTTCTACAACTTCAACACTAAACTACCCAATTGCCCCAACAAAAACTTGATTGCAGTGGGTCCAGGTTGTCTATCTCTTTACTAAAATTAGCATAAGACTCTGAACAAGAGTCTAAAGGAATCACAAGATCATTGACTATTTACCCAATTTCTATTCAACAAATGGACAAAACTTTAGGAAAGTCCTCTAGTTTCACATGAGCTTCACAATAACAGGCCTTGAAACAATATGCTTCTTAAAATGCATAGCCTTGAAGAAACAAAGTAATGCGTTTACCAGAGTCTAAAGGTTGTTCAACTACTTTTTTCTTTCTTCTTTCTCCAGGAGTTGTAAAGCTTTTGGAGACTTCAGATTTTGCTTGAGAGTCAGCTTCTTGATTAGTGATCTTCAAGCGAAGATGAACCCTCTTTTTGAAATCAATCGTTGAAAGGGACTGCTTAGATGAAGACGATGAAGATTTTGGTTCATCTTTAGTTGGATTTTGTTGAGCCTGAGCTCTTTTCATTTTGAGCAAAGCATAGTGCTTTCTTTCAGATAGGAACTTGTGGATCCATCACTCAGAAGACATGTGAGATTTAGAAAGAAACAAGAGAGAAAAGCAAGAATTAGAGAGAGCTTTGATGACACAAAGAAAAAATTAGTCGAAAAAAAAAGAGTATAAGCACATTTAAAGAACAAACCTTAGAAAATTAGGAATTTTACTTAAGTAAGGAGACATCAATTCAGATGTTAACATAGTGACACGATGTGAGCACACAATTTAAAAGACTTGAAAATGTGAAGACATTCACAAACATGTTGGCACACAAAGTAAATTTTGAAAATGTGAAGACATTCACAAACATGTTGGCACACAAAGTAATTTTGAAAATGTGAAGACATTCACTAAACATGTTAGCAAACAAAGAAGTTTAAAAAAAACATGAAGTCATCCACAAACATGTTAGCACAAGCTCTCGACGGGACAACTTAAACACAAGAGCAGCATTTTTTTTTTATCATTTTAGTTTTGAAACAAACAAGAGTAAAAAAAAAATTAAAAAAGGAAGAAAACATGAGATCAATCAAAGTTTCATAGGATTTAAGAGACAAGTTATGCTAATCTATGCAAGGTACTACCAATCCATTTCTCAATCTTGAAAAGTTTACATCTAAGGAACCAACCAACGTATCTCAACAATCAAAGCAAAATTCCTTAAATCATGCAGAGTGTGAAAGATAGAAACCTTATCATATATTTGTGATGTGTCCTCAAGGGGGGATTATGGCACATTGGTCAAACTAGGGGTGTAAACAAGCCGAGTATCACCCTAAACGAGCTTGGCTCGGTTAAGCATCAGGCGAGTTTGAGTCAGCATGAGTTGATGATTAGGAAAATTGGCTGGTGACTCGTTTCGTTTATAAACGAGTTGGCTTGTGACTCAGCTCATTTAACACGAGCTCGAATTGGCTTGATTATGGCTCGTTTGGCCATTTTTTTATATAACCTGCAGATCTTGTTTTACACAAATCATATCCAATTTTTGATAAATTTGCATCTAATCAACATAAATCACATCCAAATCAACATAAACAACGTATTACACACAATTATACAATCCAAGACAAAAAAAAAAAAAAAAAAAAAAGATGTCCATCAAGATACATCAAAATTAGATCAAAACGGCATAGAACTCAAACTTCCGGAAGTTGAATCTCTAATGGTTCCTGGTTTGTGGGTGGCTTAGTGTATAATCGGGAAATTGTTTTTGGGGTTTCTAGTTTTAGGGTTCTTGATTTGGGGAGAATGAATTTACGTGATTTGATTTTGGGTTAATTGGTTATTTAGTTAAGGGTTAATTTGTGATTTTTTAAACCTTTTAGTCTTTTACATGTCAAATTACAAAAAACCCAAAAACTGTATTATACGCAGAAACCCAAACAGCCACTATTGGCTCGCGAGCCGAATCAAGCAGAGTCAGGGTAGACTGGAACTCGGCTAGGTAACTTACTCGAGTCGAATTTGAGTCGGCTTAGCTCGATTATAATCGAGCCGAGTTCGAGTATTTAACGAGCCGAGCCGACCCCCCCTAGGTCAAACAATTAAGAAATCTCCCCCTTCCCTCATGCCCTTTCCTTTTATTTTTTATTTTTTCCTTCATAACAATATTTGAGTTCCTTTCAATATCAAAGCAAAAATTCCTTAAATCATACAAGAGTGAAAAAGAGAGAAACCTTACATATATGTGTGATGTGTCCTTAAGGGGTCAAAAAATGAAGAAATCTCCCCTTCCCTCATGCCCTTTTCCTTTTTAATTTTTTTCTTCATAATCACAATATTTGGTTCCTTTCAATAAAAGATGTGATTCATTGGGCAAATACTCTTAAGAAGTAATCTTATGTAGCTTTCACATTGGTAAGGAGGTAGCTTCTTAATGGTAGATTTTCCAAAACATAGGGTCTTACATCTTAGAAAATTACTCAAAAATTGCTTTCACACTACCAGCAAGGTAGCTCTTTCACAAAGTGACATGTTTTTAGCATGGAACTCAAGATGAAATAAGATCATATTACTTAAAGAGTCAAATTATAATGCTCACATAGATCAAGCATACTTGCAAAATTAAAACAAAAGAAACTTTCTCATGATTAAATCAATGAAAAACAACATATCATTTAAGTTGAAGTGGTCCAATGGACTTCCTCAAATAACAAAAGATTGAAAATCTAAAGCTTCGTGAATATTGCCAATTGAGACTTTTGTTCACTGTGAAAGTGGAATGATTTTCTCTCCAACTAAATCATGAATTAAGTGATGCTTAATGTCAATGTGCTTAGTTCATACGTGTCAGACATGATTTTTTTAGATGTTAATAGCACTGGTGTTATCACAAAACAAGTAACACAATCCTGATGAAAACCATAATCCAAAGTGTTTTGTCACTACAAGAAAAAGTACTTTTTGCAACTAGGCAAAAATATTGCAATACCCCACATTTAGTAACTAAATTCCAACTAGTCGGCCAAAATAAATTTCTAGGGCCCATTTTTTCTGCCTTTGGAGTCTAAAATTAATATTTTGTGACTAATTTGATTTGTTGCCCAAAATATCACATCAGACTAATTTATTTGGTTGCCAATTCTTGCATGAACACAATTGGCAACACACAAGGGATTCTACAACTAAAATTATGGTTACAGAAAACAATTATTTCAACTACTGAATAGTTCTAAATTAGATGCAAATATTATTAATTAATTTGTACCCTTTATTAGTTACAAAATAATCAATTACCTAAATTCCAGCTTCTGACAATAATTACAAAGGGCCCAGGGTACATTTGGCAACTAATTATTTTGTGCATATTACAATAGTTGCAAAAACTCATGTATCAACTAAATGTATTTAGTCGCTAAAAGTTGATGAATTTTTTTATCCCAACTTTTTCGGTAAAATGAAAAATATTATTTAATTTGTGACTAAAATTTGTTGCGTAACTAATTGGTTCGTTGCAATTATCTTCTTTTGGCAACTAAGATTTTAGTTGCTAAATGTATGGTAAATTTGAGCGCTCCATGTTGCCGCTTGAAATAAATTGAAATTTGGGTAGTTATTTTGGCAACTAAAGTTTTAGTTGTTATAGGTTTTTTTTGCAACCAAATGTTAGCCACTAAATATTGTTTATTAAAAATAATATATACTACTAGTAACCCATCTTTTTATTGTTTGATTCTACTTTTGCCGCCTACATTACCCCATTGAAGGTAACTTTCTTTTATTTTTATGTCAAAGCTCTCTTTACTGATGGTATTTAATTTTATTGTTTGATTTTCAATTCGTTTTTCACAACATTTGCTTTAATTTGTTTAAGCACTGTTGTTAGTGACATTCCTAAATAGTGGCTTTAACTTCGTGATGAGCACTACAACAAAAATGGTCTATGGTAACACTGGAAGTAGCACTTTTCCTTAAAGTAATGTTACTGTAGGCTATCTATGATAATACTTGATGTTAAAATGTTACGGTAACATTTTTATATGTAACACTTTAACTTTTTGTAACACATTTTATATCAATGGTAACTCTTTTTTGTAAAATGTTTACTAATAGGAACTACATGGCATTTTTGAAGTGTCCAATAACCTAATATATAGTAGCTTGTTCATATTGTTACCATATAATCAAATACAGCAACATTTTATAAGTGTTACCATAAATCCAATTATTTACCAGGAAACAAAATATCATTCTCGCCAACACGAAATGAGGTTGATTTTGTCTCATTTTTATTGTTTAGGGGCCAAATCACTTATTTTGGGTTTATTTTGTTACTTTTCATTCATGTAGGGACCAAACAAAACTTTACTTAACAAGGAAAAACACCTAATACCAGCCAAAATTTCCAAAATTTCCCAAAATTTCCTAATACCCTCATTCACTCATTTTCAACTCTTCTAGCCTACTCTCTCAACAAAAAACCCTAATGGCTTCACTTAATAATCTTCATTTCTAAAACCACTACTAGAAAAGCCCCCTTCCTTGACAAAATGAGTTGATAGGTTTTCTTGACCGTTCTTAAAATATCAACAATTGTAATTCTTGACAGTTTATGAACTATCAAGAATTTGAATACTCCTTGACTGTTTTGATGATTCTTGATAGTTATTAAATGTTAATTTGTCAAAAATAAATTTCATAAATTTTTTTTCTGATAGTTTAGTCTTTATCCTTAATAGTTAAAATCTTTGACAGTTAAAACTGTAAAGATTAAGTTTAAAAAACAAAATTAAAAATTTTACTAAGATAAAGTTTCCCACCCATCCAAATTTTCGCTTAGACAAAATTTCCCACCTATTTTTCATTCTCTCTCTGCCTTTAACTCTTTCTTTCTCACTTAAATGTTGTTTTCTGTTCACTTTTCTTTTGACAAATACTCCAACTTGTGATTCAACTAATAACAAACGAATCAACGCCATAAAAGAAAGAGAAAGCCAAGATACCCTTCTGGTCTGTAGTAAGTTTTTATATCTTTTTCTTTTTATGAAGGTGAAAAAACAGAGTTCAAGAAATGGGGATATTGTATGAAAGATGTTGTAGTGATAAGTCAAACCCAGAAGCCGGGTGACTCCATTGTTATCAGTTAACTATCCCGACAAGACTGGTTTGGGGTGTAATTTGTGTAGATTATCTTGCGTTTTGGGTTGAGCACCTGCAAGAGGTATACTTTTTTCTTCATTTTTAGGGTGGCTATTTGGTAACATTACCAGAACATTACCGTAGTGTTTTTTTGGTTCAAATTTTCTTCATATTTGCTGTTTTTTCCTCTTGTTTGTTTCTTTCATTTGGATTGTTTGATGTGCCTTCCTGCTCTGCATCATGTTGTTTTTTTTTATTATTTGTGTTGATGTCTTGATGATATGATTTTTTAATGTGTATTTGTTATATTTTAGTTTGATGAATTCCTTTCTTTAAAGCCTTTTGCCATTTTTGTGATTTGTGGTCCTTTATATTAAATAACTAAAAGCTAATCCTTTTGCCAGCTCTCCTTTTGGCCTATCACGGTTTTTTGTGGAAATTCTTCTGTGATTTTTTCCATACTTTTTATCTTTTACTTCTCTTTATTAATTCTGTAACTTCTTTTCTTTTTTAGGACAATATAGAATGACGAATGCTGGCTTGTGAAGCTTTTCTTCGTTCACTGGCCAAGGATGCCAAGAAATATTCTTGCACTATTACTTGCGCATATGATTTATCCTCATCGGGTGTTATATGCATATGATTTAATCATGGGTTAAAATGTTTTTAAATTTAGCTATTACATTACTCTGCGAATAATGGAATTTCTTGCAATTTTAAAACCATAGTGGCACTTGACTACTGCATTTTGAGTATTTATCTAATTAGCTGATGCTTTTTTCATCATGTGATGCTTACTTGTATATAATTTAAGGATTTCTGTGTTATAAATTATTTCAAGCACACACGGCAGATTGGTGGTCTGTGGGTGTCTTATATTTCTATCAATTACTTTTGAATTCACTGATGCTGAATTGTTATAACTGTTTTAGGGATTTTTGTTAGTTATCCCAAAGAGCATCCAATGCTACTTGCCAAACCATCTTCAAACACTCAACAACAGAGGGAAAAGTGATCTACCACTCTAAAGTTTTTCTGTTACTAGTTTATGGTAAAAGCGTAATTTTCTACTATTTCAACATCCTTGCATGTTTGCCGAAATTGTTACCTATTGGCTCCAAGTTGTCTACGATGCACTATATAGGATCATGTGTTAGAGATGTAGCCAAATTATAGATAGAGATGCTACCTTCTTGGTATCTTATGCTACTCTATTAATGGTAGTTTTCAATTTTCTTTATATGTTGTATTTTATAGTTTTTAACGGCAAATAATTTGAGTGACTCAGATATGGTAGTGTTCGTTTCTTCGAGGATTGTTGTTTGGGGGCTGCTTTTGGAATTAGATTTCAAGCCTCAGTTAGGCCTTTTTTGTACCTACTTCTTAGGTGGATCCAAGTATTCTCATTATCCTTTAGCTGGTTTGTGGGAAAAAAAAAAGGATTGAAAAGTTAATTTAGCCAGGTTTCAGTTATAGGTTAGTATCTTATTTAAAAAAAATGTCCTGCTTATCTATTTCACTATTTTGATGTCCACCTCACTCAATAGTTGCAAACTGATAGAAAAACATTTTTCTTTGTTGTTTACCTGTTCAGTGGCTGTTTAAATGTTGTTGCTTCTTTCAGGAAGTTTAAAATTATTTTACTGTTTTAGGGATAAAGATTCGTTTCTTTATAGGGCTGCTTCTGCTAATCAGTATCTAATATTTGGTTTGAGAAATTCCATGATTCATTGTACTTGAATGTTGCTTTTAAATAGTTTCATTTACATGATACAGCCGCAAGGTATGCTATATTATGTTTTGTAGTATTTCATCTACTTGCCATCTTTTATTTTTCCTCTTAAAGCTACATTTATTTTAATATGATGAATGTTATTTTTCATAATCACAAACTTTTTCGTAGTGGAGGATCAACTATAGTGGCCCTAGTACATGATGGTTTTTTCTTCAAAAGGTAATTTTTCTTACAACTACAATTTAAACTATATGCTAAACTTTTGTCCTGATAAGAACAGGCTCCCTGGTGAACTACGTGAATCCCTAAAGTACATTTACAACTATGTGTTAATATGTTGTCAAGAATCCTTTGAATATACCGGGAACTCCATCAGGTACTAGTTAAATTGTTTTTAATGGAGATTGAAATATATCAATAATGATTTTGATATGTCTCTTTTTACCAATACCGATCAACTTTCTTGATAATGATGCATTTATAATTGTTAATTTGTTGAGCATGTGATAAAGTGTAATTTATATATTTTTATTCCTTCCATATTATGTTTTTTGTTATGTTTTTGCCTAGTTAGTTGATTAGTTTATTTTGTAGTTTGGCATATTTGGATAGACTTTATGAAATAATTGAGAAAAGATTAGAAATTCCAAAGTTTTTGTTATCCTGACCAGTGCTGCGTTTTTTCGAGTTTTCATGGAGTCAGATTTCTCGATTGCAAAAGGGCTTTTTAGGAAAAGTAAAGTAGAGATCAGCTTTCCAGGAAGGTATTATGCAAGAATTCGAGTTTGTCGGGCGCCATCATTAGTTGTTGCAAAACCAGACCTGGAATCCTAGTCACGGAAGGATTTCTTGGCTGAGTATTGAGTCTTCAAATGGGCCTAACTGGAGCTTCAGATATTGAAAGCAGGTGATTCAAAAACCCAAATTCATCTACACATCCAGGACTACAACTTTTATGAAGTGACCAAGCCCAGAAAAGTTCTTTTACATTGTGAGAATCCTAGTGCAAGCTGGATTACGAATTCTGTTTTCTAGATCTGATAAGATTTTGACAGTTTTGGAAGTCTATCGTTTAGCAAAGATCTAGGAAAGTAATTTCCATGATTCCTGGCAGAATTAAGGAAAAAACACATTATTTATTTATGAGTTGTTAGGTTAAACAAAGGAGAGCAACAGAGTTTTGTTTTTTCGGTTTTCTTTTACTTTCTACGTCAAGATGTGCGGCTGATCTTTCTTCTTCAGTTCAAGGGGATTTTGAAGCCTGAATTCAGGTCATTGGTGTAACTTAACTTCATTAACATTGTTCTTAATCTCGTTCTTATTAGAATGGTTTATGTTATTCTATTTTAAATTGTTTATGATTCTTGTTTGGGTGATTTAGTAACGGCCTGCTAAATTGTTTAATCGGAATTTTATCTGTTAGAATTAGGAATTGTGATACGTAATTGTCCTCTTTCTATTCAATGAGTAACATATGATGATAGATGATTACGGACAAGTTTGCAGTCTGTCACCTTGAAAGTTAAATAATCTGAGCTTGCATGATTGTTGCTTGGATTGATCTATTTTCCTAATTCTTAAGGCTGCCATTGAATTAAACTTAGAAAGCTTATTCTAAGTTGTTCAAGGGTTAGGATCTAGTTGAAGAGCTTATTTCAGTAGTGACAATTAAGGGAAAATTCGGTTAACAGAGTTTGTTGTTTCTTAGGGTCAATAATTCCATAATAACGAGATAGAATAATGTCACGGCTAGTTCATATCCAATGCATGTTTAGGTGGATCTTGAACCGAGAACTGGTTGTTTTTAATCTGATATTTTCTACCATTGAAGATTTATTTGTTTTACTTTAGATTGCACTGTCTACAACCCCTTTCATTATCTTGTTGTCATGTTTACTGTTTAGGATTTTATTTTATTTTTCTGTTGTTTTTGTTGTGGTTATTGGTTAGAATATAGGATTTAATCGAATCATTCCTTGTGGGATCGACCCTTGCTCACCCTATATGCAATTTAGTAGTTAGGTTAGTAAGGTTATTAATTTGGAGCATTCGGCATGCTACCAGCATGACCAGTATATTGGCAGCTTGAATATTGATATATCTTTTAAACTTGTATGGTGCCATTTTTTAGAATCGCATGATTGTGAAGTTAGAGATTTAAACATGTTCTTTTTCTCTTTGTTTTGCATTTAATATTTAGGGTGCTTTTGTCTTCATCTTTTCTTGAATTTACAATATATGTATTGTCATCTTTGAGAATATACATGGGAATTGAAGATGTCTTTTGTATTAATGGTTTTGTAGGTTGTGAAAATGCAAGAGTAATTTTTTGGTAAAGCACAATTGGGAATGGAAGATGGTATACATGGTGGTTTTCGTTGGAATTTATTGAATGATTGAAAAGTATTAGAGAGTTGTGTTCTTAGGGATTTGATCGGTCCAACACAATTGTTTCATGACACTCGTTGAAGCGTCAAGAAAGGGTGGGTTAATGAACAAGCAAGAGAGCTAAGTTCATCAGGTTTGAATTATCTAATTAATGTTGCATGAGTTGTGTAGTTATGATTGTATCTATTATTACTAGATTTCTTGCGCAAGAGACTCCTCAATTCAATGCTTATTTGTGTAGTAAACAATGTTTTGATATAAACATAAATTATATATATGTTGTAAGAAATATAATCATAGCACTCACTGGGCAGCATGCATGGATGAATGTTGATATATAATTCTCTTTATAATAGATAAATCACATATTAATTACATAAGTATATACTCATAAAATTAAACACATTTGATTGTTAGAAAGCAACTTGACAATGCTAAATAAATGAAAACTTTGTCTATTTTAGATGTTCTCTATATAGCCAAAAGAAAGAAATAAAACTCAGCTGAATCATGATTAATTTACCTATGAATTTCATTCATGAGATATTGGTGGATGAGATGCGTATTGGTGGAGATTCATATTGGTGGAGATCTGAAATAGAAAGTGAATCCAATATAGTAGGCTGATTTTCTTCTTAATTTCTTACTGATGTTGATGTTAAAGAAGAGGATGAGACATTATGCATATAATTCATATAAACGCTGAATATTTAAGTAACTATTGTATAAGTTTGGGCATGTTAAACCTCAACTATTGACTGCACCACAGAGAATGGAAGAGATGCATATGAGGTGTTCATACCATATGCATTTAGTAAATGGTGTTAAATGTTATTATATTGTATCTACTGAATCCCAAATTCTTGTGGACTTATTGCTTATGGAATGAATTGATGGCAGGAGAAAATGATTGAGATGCAAGAGGAAACCCAGGCAGGGGAAAGTGAAAGATCTGAAGCTAAAACTTATATATGTATGAAAATATGATATTTGATGTTAGTGATCAGATTTTTATATTGTGTCAATTATTTTTTTTATGTTGAATGCATAAACTAGAGGGCAATACGAAATGCTTTTGTCACTAATTATTTTCTCAAAAAAAAAAAAAAAACACATTTTGCAACTAATTTTTTAGTAGCAAAAAATAATTTAGCATAATTGCATTCCACATTCAGCGTCTAAAGTGATAAGAATTAACCACTAAATTTTGGTCACCAAAAGATACATTCGTTCACTAATAAAATAGTCGCGAAAACCTTTTGGATTTCACATTCAACGTCTAAAATGATTAGAATTAACCACTAAATTTTGGTCACCAAAAGATACATTCGTCCACTAATAAAATAGTCATGAAAACCTTTTGGATTCTACATTCAACGTCTAAAATGACTATAATTAACTACTAAATTTTGGTCACCAAAAGATACATTCGGCCACTAATAAAATAGTCGCCAAAACCTTTTGGATTCTACATTCAACGTACAAAAGTATTATAATTAACTACCAAATTTTGATCACCAAAAGATACATTCATCGACTAATAAAATAGTTGCGAAAACCTTTTATGAAATTACCCTTACACCTTTAGCGTCTAATTTTTGTGGCATTCGCGACAAATTATTAGACACTAAAAGGTACATTTTGCAACTAATTGATTAGTTGCGATACCATTTTACCAAATTACCCTTGAACAATTAGCGTCTAAGCGGGGGGACTATTTTAACCAGCAATTAGTGACTAATTTGCTAGTCACTAAAAAAAAACTTTCTGCGTCTAACCAAAAATTTAGACGCACATACTTTCTATGACAATGATTCCGCAACTACGTGGCGACTACGGAATTTAGACGCAAAATATGCTTTAGCGTCTAAATTTTACTTTCTACGTCTAATTTTGCTAGACGCCGAAAGGCATTTTTCTTGTAGTGGTTTGAGCCATATAAAACCTAAGTGTAGCAACTCCTAATTGCAATGTATTTTGCTTCAACAGTGGATAAAGAGATCGAATCCTGCTTCTTGCTATACCATGTCACCAAGTTGTTTCCAAGGTAAAAGCATCCTTTAGAAGTGCTCTTTCTATCATCTATGCTTCCAGCCCAATCAACATCACTGTAACCAACCAAAGCTGCATTTGAATCATAGGAAAACCACAAACTAAAATCACTTGTACTTGAGATGTATTTCATTATCCTTTTCACTGCTGTCATGTGAAGTTTAGAAAGGTTAGCTTGATATCTAGGAAAAATTCCAACACTAGCACAGATATCAAGTCTTCTAGTAGTGAGATACAAGAGGCTTCCTATCATGCTCTTATACACCTTTATATGTACCTTCTTACCATGTTCATCTATTTTAGTTAATTTCAAGGTAGTGCTCATTGGAGTTTTAGATGCTTAGAATTATCAAGACCAAATCTTTTCAACATGTTTTTACATATTTTGTTTGAGAAACAAACATCTTATAAAACCTTATATGGCAAAATAATCCTAGAAGAGGGGTTTGAATAGGATTCTATAAAAATAATTACAGAATAAAATTTCTACCAACCCAAACAAGTTATGAACAAACAACACCAACAAATATATGCATTAAATAAGAATGATGCTAAACAATAAGGATGAACAATGTTAAGCAATAAACGAGAGAGAGAGTTATAAATGAAGAAATGAATGAGTGTAAATGATAATGATGTTTCAAGTAGATATGCAAAGAATAATAAATGAGTTGAGAGAGAAGAAATGCTTAGAGATTTAAAGTAGTTCGGAGCTCTATCCACAAGCCTCCTACATCCACTTCTTCAAGGCAACCTCTTTGAAGTTTCACTAGAATCAGATTGCGTCAAATACACTAATTTGACATGATTTCGCCTTTTACAATAGTTTGACAGGATATCACCTCTAAATTTACATGATTTTTCCCACAAGTGTTTGATTAAAAATGTTAGAAAGATTGCCTCTTAACCTAGGCTTGAACACACAATAGAAACAATACTCTTAAAGGTTTACAAATGAGAGCAAGAGAGTGACAATTTGATTTGGATTTTAGCCCAAGGAATTATGTGAGAATATTTTGATATCTTTGAATCTTCGATATTCTCTCTGTCTCTTTCTTAGCAATGAAGTTCCCTATTTATTGCTCATCTCTTCCCTTGGATGCAAATAGTCATTGCTGCATTTAATGTTGTTTTGAAAAGCCAGTAGACACAGAGGAATTGGCGTTCCACGATCACAAATGGTCGTTGCTGACACCAACGATCAATTCGTATAGCTTTAGGGTTTCTTATATGATCGTTCCACCATCACGAACAGTCATTCCACCATAAGGAATGGTAAGTTCATTGGCTCCTTAAAATCCATACAAATTCTAAAAGCATGTATGACTTCTTGGAACGTTGTCATTTAGCCAAGAATGATCTTTGAGTGTGAACGGTCGTTCCACTTTAGATATTTAAACTTCAACTTGATCTTCAAGGCTCATCCTCCAAGATTCGTCAAAGGCGCGAAGTGTTTGAATTCTGAGTACTTTGACTTTTGACTTGGATGGAACGGGCATGCTACTTGGCTATGTTGTTGTGAGCAAATTAAGTCCATTTTGGGTAGAAGCATGCATGATTACATGGAACGCTATTGTGTTGAGAGGAACATGCACCTGGACAACTTTGTGATATGTACAAGGAACGATCGTTCCTTCGTCCTACATAGTCATAGCAACCGGGAAAATGCATTTTGTTTTTGGCTATAACTTCTTGTCATACCTTAGCATTTTAGTTAGAGAACCAATCAACACTTTGATTAGTTTTGGCACATCAAAACATATGAGGGCTCAACACATCCTATTTTCAAGTTGTTTAACCGAAAGTCTTAAAAACATGCTTAATTCCCCAAC
The DNA here is from genome assembly GCF_008641045.1 of Pistacia vera. Lineage (NCBI taxonomy): Eukaryota > Viridiplantae > Streptophyta > Magnoliopsida > Sapindales > Anacardiaceae > Pistacia > Pistacia vera. Next base: position 1,006,471 of record NW_022195652.1, read on the forward strand.
CATACTTATTTCAAATTCATTTTTTATCAAGGAAACAAATTCTTGAGACTATGTATGGGATGTGGAATTAAAAACAATATCATCTACATAGATTTGTGCACATAACACACCAGCATCAAAATGTTTAATGAAAAAAGTTTTATCAATAGTACCTGTTTTGTAGTCATGATCAAGAAGAAAAGAGGTAAGTCTTTCATACCAAGCACGTGGAGTCTGTTTCAAATCATATAGGGCCTTTTTCAGCTTGTATACATGATCAGGTTTATATGGATCTTTAAATCTAGCAGGTTGCTCCACATAAGTTTTTTCCATCAGAACTCCATTTAGAAAAGAACTCTTCACATCCATTTGAAACAACTTCATCTTCAAGCAACAAGCAACTATCAATAACAATCTGATTGACTCAAGTCTTGTAACTGGTGCAAAGGTTTCATCGAAATCAACACCTTTTACCCGAGTATATCCCTGAGCTACAAGTTTGACTTTGTTCCTTACAACATTCCCAAATTCATCTGACTTGTTTTTGGAGATCCACTTAGTTCCAATGACATATCCTCAAGTCTCAGAACTAGACTCCATACATCATTCCTCTCAAACTATTCAAGTTCCTTGTGTATGGTAGTAATCAAGCAATCATCTTCAAAAGCTTGTTTGGCATTCTAGGGCTCTACAAGAGAATATAGCATAAATGATTAATTTCACTCAATCTTTTCCTTCTTGTAACCATTACTTATCGGGATCTCCAATCACAATTGATGGTGGATGAGCCTTCTTGATCCAAGTGGGTGATCCTTTTCTTGTTGAGGTCTTTTTCTAGGTAATTTCATCAGTTAGATCAACTGTTTGTTCAATCCCTTCATTATGTGACAAATATTCAAAATTTGGTTCTTCTCCTAGTTGAGCTCTAGTTATGTTCACATATGAAGAAGATGTAGACACATTTGTGTGAGATTTTGGTGCTCGAGGTTCAGATGTATTCACATCCTTTTGACTTGTGGTCACATTTTATGGAGTAGTCATGTTTCCAATTTCCTTTTCTCGTGAATATTTTGAAAAATCATTTGAATCACAAAACACAACATTAATTGATTCTATAATACATTCAGTACGAATATTATAGATCTTTTATGCTTTACTGTTGGAGGAATATCTAAGAAAAACACCTTCATCACTTTTAGAATCAAACTTTCCCAAATTTTCTCTATCATTCAACACAAAGAATTTACAATCAAATACATGAAAGTAAGAGAGCTTTGGCTTTTTACCATGCCACAACTCATATTGAGTTTGTAATGTACCTTTTCTCATAAAAACTTTATTGTAAATGTGGCAAGCTATGTTGATTGCTTCTGCCCAATATCGTTTAGGAACTTTCTTGGCATTCAGCACCACTCTAGCCATTTCTTGGAGGACTCTATTCTTCCTTTCCATAACTCTATTCTGTTGTGGTGTCTTTGGGGGTGAAAATTTATGTCTGATTCTCTGTATGTCGCAAAATTGGGCAAAGTTAGCATTTTCAAACTCCTTCTCATGATCACTTCTAATTCTTACAACTTTTATCACAAAACAATTTTGTTCAAATTGCAATTTTTTAACCAAAATTTGAAAGGCATCAAAAGCATTAGATTTTTCTCTCAAGAAATCAACCCAAGTAAATCTTGAAAAAACATCTACACAAACATAAACATACCTATTACCACAAATACTTTCAGTTTGCATTGGACTCATAAGATCCATATGAAGCAGTTCCAAAACATGTGAGGTAGTTAAATGTGACAAAGGTTTGTGTGAGATCTTTGTTTGCTTAACTTGTTTACATGGGTCACATATATTACCTTTTGGAAATTCTAGTTTGGGCAATCCTCTTACAATATCCTTCTTTGAAAGTCCAAGTCTTTGAAGTTTATGTACCCAAGTTTCTTGTGCCATAATTCAACACAATCTATTTTGTACTTAAACAAGAAACATGATTAGTCAACAAATAAAAATTATCATTTGGCCTTTTTCCTTCCAACAAGGAAACACCTTCATTGTTCAAGACTTGACACTTGGTTTTAGAGAATTACACCACAAATTTTTTAACACAAATACTAATCGGATTTGCCTTTAATCCCTCAACATACAAGACGTATGATTGGAAAACTAAGTATATCAATTGAGCATTTACCAAGAATTTTACCTTTCTTTCCATCTCCATAGGTAACATGACCATTTTCAAAGCATTCAAGATTGGCCAAAAGGGATTTGTTACATGTCATGTGTCTAGAACAACCACTATCAAAGTACCATTGATCATTTTGAAAAGCAAGTAAAGAAGAATGAGCAACAAGACAATTAACTTTAGGCTTGGGTTTCCAAACTCTTTTAAAATTGAAAACATCATTTGCATGTGATGACAAATGGGAAAACATGTCATGTTTTTCAAGGCATTTTTTCAAATAAGATATGAGCTTAAAGCACTTAGGTCTGATATGACCTTTCCTATTACAAAAGTGACAAACTGGGACAAATTTCTTTACCTTCACAACTTGTTTCCTAGTAGCAACAGAAACATTAGGTTTTGTGGCTTTGACAAATGTGCGCACATCAGATGTGGATGTGGTAGCACCTAGGTAAATCCCATACTAGTTTTATCCCCAAACATTTTTCCTTGACAAAACACTTCATCCAACTTGCTTGTACCTGCATTCAACTTCCCAACAATAGCCTTAGCCTCAATTGGTTCTTTCAATATTTGTTCCAACAACAAATCTTTATTAGTTAGTTAATTCAAAAGTCGTGGACAACACTATATTAGACAATATTTTCTTTTCTTTCAACAAACTTGAGTTTTTATTCAAGGGACTGCAATTTCTTGATTGACTTCAACCATTGATCATACATTTTATCATAAGTTTTTTTTTTTTTTTTTTTTTTTTTTTCATCTTCACCTTGAATTATTGCATGTACATTTGTTTTAGGATTTTTTTTTTTTGCTCAACATACACATCACAAGAATCATTTGATGACGCACTCTCACTATCATCCTGATTACCTGTAAAGGCTAAAAGTTTTCATTCTCAATTGACTTATTCTCCCCATTTTCATTTTCTTCCTCATCACTCTCACTCAAGGTAGCAACCATCACTTTACCTTTTTTCTTTAAAGTGTTAGCACATTTAGCTTGGATGTGTCCATATCCTTCACACTGAAAAGACTTAATGCCTTTATTTTTCTTCTCACTTTCTTTTGAAAACCTTTTTGAAAAAACACCAGACTAGACTGATCAGAATTGTTTTTCATGAAGGGTTGTTTACCTTTTCTAGTAACATTTGGTTTTTTCGTGTTCTTCCTCAAAAATTTGGCAAAGTTTTTTTGTGAGTAAAGCACATTTCTCTTCATTCAAATCATTTACCTCAACATTTTCAAAGACACTAGAATCAACCTCATGCTTAAGTGCAAGACCTTTACCTAATTTTTGCATATCCCACCCTTTCAGATTTAGCTTGTAAGTCTGAGTGATTTAATCAACTCATCAAGATCCATTGCATCCATATCTCGACATTCCTCAATGGAAGTCTCCTTCGACAAAAATCTCTTTGACAGTGAGCACAAAAATTTCCTGACAAGTTCAACATTAGAATAAACTTTTCCCAAGGATAATATTCATTAGAAATATCACAAATCCTACCATGAAATTTTTTAATAGTTTCATCTTCATGCATAGTCAAATTTTCTAAATCAGTGACTAATCTCCAAGCCTTTTCTTCTTAGCCACATCAGTTCCCTCATTCTTAATTTGAAACTTGTCCCATGCATATTTAGCTATCTCACAAGTTGCAATAATTTTCATTTGATTAACATTCACAGCATTAAAGATGGCATGTATAGCTTTAGAGTTAAAGTTAACAAGCTCAAGTTCATTGTTGGTCCACTCATCTATGGGTTTATGCTTAGACACCTCATCTTCAAAAACTACGGCGCTTCCAACCATAAATAACAGAGATTTAGACCCTTTCATCAATGGATTAAAAAAAAAAGCACGCATTGACCTTCTAACACGGGTAGTTTGTTAGTAGACTTTCCTTCACTAAAGAAATTCATCTTAAAACATAAGACAATGTGGACACAAAGGAAAAAAAAAAGGGAATAGATCATATCAAAATGGAAAAAATACAATCAGATGCACATGTAAGTAGAAACATAGTAGATCAAAACAAAGCTCAAACACAATCAAACAAACTGGATCAACTGAAATATCTCTTCAGAACAGGCTCTAATCCCAATTGAAAGTTTGCTTAATCGAATTCATTAAACTTTTGCGAAATAGGTTAGATTGTGTTTGTTGTTGTTTTGGAAGGATCATATAAGACATAATGTAAAGCCCACTAGAGATTTTTACATGGTTCGGCTAAAAACCATCTTAGCCTACATCCATGGGACCAAGTCCAACTCAATCAAATCCACTAGCATCAAGCAAAAATGTCAAAAAGAAGATAGAAATTAAATACATCAAAGAGTTAAGAACTTCTTGTTTACAAATTTAACTTCATCCTCTTGATTGAACAATCTCCCAGCTACGAACTAATTGGATCCAAGTACCAACTTGGATGACTCAAGCTCCACTCGAAATTGGACAATTGGTAAACACTTCTCAGCTCATTAGCTTGAACTTCCTTCAAGCTTCACCAATGGAACCACATTCCAACAAATACTCAACAACAAGATAAGATCATCAAAGTATTGAACAATAAACAATGAAAGAAACTTGACCAAATGAATAAACTCTATAAGAATTTCAGAGAACAAAACAATGGAATATTTAGGTTAAAAAACGTGAGGAAGAAGATGATGGAAATATATAATCCTTGCTTGACCAATCTCTTCAATACATGTGGTAGACAAGCTCTACCAACCTTTGTTGGACCACTGACAATTTCAACAACCTTTGTTGGACCACTTTAAGACAGACAAACACCTGTAAAGTGACCTTTCAAGCAAATTTCATGAGTGAAAATATCTTAACAAGTAAGATAAAAATGCCACCTGTACTGAGAGATCAGATCAAGAAAATGTTTACACAACTGGAGAAAATGTGCACACGTATTTGCAAAATGTCAAGACCAAGTAAATGTGCGTACATTTTTCCAATATGTTAGGACATATGCAAACTACATATATGATTGTGCTTAAACTACTTAATGTGCAAACATTGGAATAAATGTACACACATATCTTCATAAGTTGACAAAAACTCTTACAAATAATTTGTGATCTCTCAATCATATTTTATTTTAAAATATATTATATTTATGTTAATCTTAATTTTTTTGTATTTTTTGAGTATTTTATCAAACATAATTTTAGATTTTAAAAATATTAAAAGAACAACTTAAATTTTTGGATTATATTCTTAATTTTTAAAAATACTTTTAAATCATGAATCAAACAACTCCTTGTTCACATTTGCAATAGTTTGTTTGTTTTTCTAAATCTACCTCAATTATAAGCGCACTTTTATAAGCACCATTTTCATATTTGAAGAAGTCATATGAAATGATTCCTTAAGCCAAAGTAAATGTTGTCTTTAGATCTTTTAACTTAAATTAATGACTTAAAACTAGACTGCAAAATCCAACCCTCTATTTCCATCCATCTGGTGATTAGGATGACTGCTAACATGACATTAAAACTGACTGAAAATATCTGCAACACTTTGCTCTACCATGGGAACTCCATTACAATAACTGCAAGTTTCCAATCAAAGCTACAAATTCATCTCTATCAATCTGAATCAAAGTATGATCCAAACCTAATTTCTTGATTATTTTTTTTAAATTTAATTTTCTTTTGAATCCTTTCATCTTTCAATCTTGATAATTTCACAGTTGTTTCCCGTAAAATCTAATTTTAACCAATATCATAAGAAACTCATGGTTCAGATTTTACTGTTATCAACAAATTGATGAAATATTTTAGACAACAAAAGAGAATGAATGAAGATGAATATACTAGAAGATTAGTGAAGTGGTGAAAATTAATTGATGGAAATTAATTAATGGACTGAGGCAATCAATGGGGAAGACATTCAGATTGATAGAGATGAATTCATAGATTTGATTCGTATAAATAGAGACCGTCTATAGGTTTGAGTAGAAACTTATAGCTATGGCAATAGAGTTTCCGTGGTAGACTTGTCGTTGTAGAGAAGAGTAAACAGAGTTGTGTGTTTTGATTTTTAATATGCCAAACCATCTTTTTTTAAACTAATTTTAATGCCACCTCAGATTTTAAGTTTAAATTTTAATACCATGTCATTAGTTAAGCTAACCGTTGGATGGATGGAAATAGAGAGTTGGATGTTGAAGTATAATTTTAAGTCATCAATTTAAGTTAAAACATCCCAACTCTTCAAATAAATAGAAGAAAAAAAGAAGAATAATATTAGATGTACAAATTAAAGGGTGCGTTTGGCTCCCTATTTTTATCCATATTCTCAATCCTATTCTCCAAATAATGTTTGGCACATTATTTCAGAAATATTACCCTATTTTTTAATTACTTTTAGACCCCATAAGGTTATTAATTTCACTAAATACCCCTTGAAAAAAAATTTAAAAATTAATAAAAACACCCCCATCAACCCAACTTGTCAGATTCCGGCAACCACCGTCGGTGATAGCCGGAATCTGTACAACGGCCTAAATTCTTACCATAAATGGCTGGAATTTCACCGATCTAGCCTTTTCCGGCCAGATCCACCACGGATTTGGCTGGAAAAGGCCAAATCTGGCCGTCAGCGACGGCCAAAGAAATGGCTGTCGTTGATAAAAAACGACGGCCACATCTTTGGCCATCGTTTTGGCCTTTCCGGCCGTCGACGGCCATAACAAGCCGTAGATCTGGCCTTTTTCGGCTAGATCCGTGGTGGATCTGGCCGGAAAAGGCTATAATGACGCGTTACGGCATAGATCCGACCGATCTGTGCAGTAACAAAATTTTTTGGCCAGATTCCGACGGTGGTGGCTGGAATCTGGCACTGCAGGTGGTGGGGGTGTTTTTATCATTTTATATATTAGGGCCTTTAATTAAATTAGTAAACCTAAGGGCTTTTTCATAAATTTTTAAAATTTACCTCGTAATACTCCTATATCCAACAACCCAATACTATCCTCAAAATCCTATCCAAAATACTACACCAAACGCACCAAAAAAAATTACTTTACAACTTAACTAATTACATTCAAATTAACCTAAATATTCTTAAGCTTGTACATAGGCACGAACGATTTTATCAGTTGCTATACATTTGTAAATAATGTCTTCATAATACAAAAACAATTGAAATTGGATAATAAACTCATATTTCTCTACGAATTCAACTTTACAAGTATCTTATTGGGTGTCAGTAATTATAATATTGTATGTTACAAAAATATGTTGTTCGTGAATAGGGTCCGAATTTTGCATCCTTATCTGTTCCTCCAAAGCAAAAGATATTTTGATTTTGAGAAGTAAGAACGTGGCTTAGGCAGAGACAGAGGATTTGTCCAATGAAACATAAACGTTGCAGATTACTTTAAACAAAAAAAATCAAGAGAAAGGTTGAATATCTTGAATTATGTAGATAGATTCCAGTTAGATTGTACATGTATTTAATAAAGTAATTGCAAATAAATAAAAACCTTGCTGCTCGCCTCCGCGCTCGTTCACGCACATGAGTTAGGCAGTTTTGAGTGATCTGCGGTAGCAGTAAAGATCTGTAGTATATATAATAAAACCTTGCTCTTTGTCATTGTCGAAAACCCATCTGCCATCTGGCACTTATTCATGACAATCCCTTAAACCTCTTGTGTTCATTTTTACCCGGAGTGAAAACTACGTAAGACCTCTTCTATAAAAGAGGACAAACAACCATCCAAAACTTCCCTATGCTCCTATTCTCATTATAGAAACTTAGAATTATAAGCATTCTTTCTTGGACATGCTTCCAACCACAAATTGAGTAGTTATAAACTCAATTCTTTCTCTTTCTCCTCTCTCTTTTGAAGTGTAATCAATTAATTTCTTTGTTATTTAGCCATGATTACTGGTAAGGACATTTACGATGTTCTTGCGGCAATTGTACCCCTATATGTTGCTATGATATTAGCTTATGGGTCAGTCCGTTGGTGGAAAATCTTCACACCAGATCAGTGTTCTGGCATCAACCGTTTTGTTGCTGTGTTTGCCGTTCCATTGCTCTCCTTTCACTTCATTTCCTCAAATGACCCTTATGCCATGAACTACCATTTCATCGCTGCTGATAGTCTTCAAAAGGTTGTCATTCTTGCGGCTCTTTTCCTGTGGCAAGCTTTTACAAAACATGGCAACCTTGAGTGGATGATCACCCTCTTTTCTCTTTCTACACTTCCAAACACTCTTGTGATGGGCATCCCACTTTTGAAAGCTATGTATGGAGATTTCTCTGGGAGTTTAATGGTCCAAATTGTGGTTTTGCAAAGTGTAATTTGGTACACACTCATGCTCTTTATGTTCGAGTACAGAGGAGCAAAGCTACTTATTACTGAGCAGTTCCCTGAGACTGCTGGCTCTATCACTTCTTTCCGGGTTGATTCTGATGTTGTTTCTCTTAATGGACGTGAACCATTGCAGGCCGATGCTGAGATCGGTGATGATGGAAAACTCCACGTGGTGGTGAGAAGATCCGGCGCATCATCAATGGTTTCGTCATTCAATAAGTCTCATGGATTGAATTCTTTAACATCGATGACTCCGCGAGCATCAAATCTTACTGGTGTTGAGATCTATTCAGTACAATCTTCGCGAGAGCCAACACCAAGGGCTTCAAGTTTTAACCAAAACGATTTTTATGCAATGTTTGCAAGTAAAGCCCCGAGTCCAAAGCATGGATACACAAATAGCTTTCAAGGGGGTATTGGTGATGTTTATTCGTTACAATCGTCGAAAGGAGCCACACCCAGGACATCGAATTTCGATGAGGAGATGTTTAAGATTGGGAAGAAAAGGGGAGGAAGAAGTATGAGTGGTGAGTTGTTTAATGGAGGTGTGGTTTCTTCATACCCTCCTCCAAATCCAATGTTTTCGGGAGGTACATCAAAGAAGAAGGAAAGTGGTGGAGGAAGTGGAGCTATGCCTAATAAAGAGCTTCACATGTTTGTGTGGAGCTCAAGTGCATCTCCAGTTTCCGAAGGAAATCTTAGACATGCTGTTAATAGAACTGCATCCACTGACTTGGGAGCCCTGGATTCTTCTAATAAAGCTGCTCTTCAAAATGAAAGTGCTGCTTCTAAAGGTAAGCCACTGATTATGATTTAGTTGTTTTCTTTTAAATATAAAAATTATATTATTTTACAAATGGATATATATATACAGCTATGCACCAGTTAATTGAAAATATGAGTCCTGCAACAAAAGCCAATGGAGATAACAGGGATGTTGAAATAGAGGATGGACATGGATCAAAGTTTCCGGCAAGTGGTTCTCCGTTCAGTAATTGTCAGAAGAAGATTGAAATGGAAGAAGGAGAAGGAGCAAAGAAGCACCAGATGCCTCCTGCAAGTGTAATGACTAGACTCATACTTATTATGGTTTGGAGGAAGCTCATCAGAAATCCCAATACCTATTCAAGTCTTTTAGGTCTCATTTGGTCTCTTATATCATTCAGGTAATTAAAGGATTTGATCCAACAAATTAATTATAGTTTGTACAAGGAATTCCTTCCCAAAGATTTCAATTAAATTTGTTTGCAGGTGGCACATCCAAATGCCGACTATTGTGTCAGGATCCATATCGATATTATCTGATGCAGGTCTGGGATTGGCCATGTTCAGTCTAGGTAATTAAGTGCATTTCTTTGATGACTCGTTAAATTAACTTTTAAAATAATTGATTCATTTATTAATTAGACGTTGGGTTAATAAATAATAGGTTTGTTCATGGCTTTACAACCAAAGATCATAGCTTGTGGAAAATCTGTGGCAACATTTGCAATGGCTGTTAGATTTTTGACAGGCCCCGCCGTGATTGCTGCAACCTCTATCGCTATTGGTCTCCGAGGTGTTCTCCTTCATATTGCGATTGTTCAGGTTGACCATCTTAATGTCATATCCGCTAGCTTAGTTTGTGCTGAAAAATTTATTAATTATTTGATATCAAATAATTATATATGTAGTTTATCAATACAAAAACCAACTTCTACGTGTAAATAATTAATTTCAGCTAAATTATTTATTTTCATGGCGTTAGAATTTAGAAGAGCATTGATTTGTCAAAGCCACTGACTTTTTTACATTTTATTCTGAAACATCATCTCTTTATAACAATCTTAGGATCAATACATAGTCAACCCTTGAAAACCTTAATCCAAGGGCTACTATTACTCCCTTTGTAAAGTGGTATTGCTCTTTATATTAAAGTTCGTTAAGTTTTTCTTTCTTTTTTCTTTTTACTTCTGTCTTCATTAATAAGATCAATCCAATCTTTCCCATTTCATTTATGCTAGTTAATAACATAATTATTGTGCTTTGACAACTCAATAATTTGCAGCATATAGCATGATATATAGGCTTTATTTTTCAATATTCACGTTTAAATGATAAAATAATTTGGTGAATTAATTTTTTCTTGCCAGGCCGCACTTCCCCAAGGTATTGTTCCCTTTGTATTTGCCAAGGAATACAATGTCCATCCAGACATACTTAGCACTGCGTAAGTTAATTTCTTCCTTTTCTAACTTATGTATATGAGAATTATTCTATAATGCAATAAAAATAATAATATGAACCAAAATTTTTGTGCATTTGAATTTATGCAGGGTTATTTTTGGAATGCTGATCGCCTTGCCCATAACAATACTCTATTATGTGCTTCTTGGGGTTTAGCTTGTTCGAAAGCAAAAAAGAGAGAAAATATAGTATTGTAAATCCAAGTGAGGTTTTGGTGGTGGACAATAAACCTACTAAAGACAAAAAAAAAAAAAAAATATGGCATTGGATTCAGTGCAGAGGAGGTATAACTAATTATATGCATGTGAGCATTGGCTCCAATCATTTAGTTATCAATTCCAATTGCTATTAAATTATGTAAGCTAGCTTACCCAATTAGTTAGGTAGGAAATAGATTATTATTAGAGATTAATTAGCAAGCGGAAAGGCTAGATACACATGTATTTTGATCTGTTTTACACTGATATCAATGTAGGCCTTTGCCTTTCTTTGACTCAAGACTTAATTTGTTATGATTTTAGATTTTAGATTTAATTATTCATTTTCCTACTCATAATTTAATTTCCTGTTTATTAATTTACTTGTGAATATCGAGGTTTTTGCCTTACACTTTGAGAGACAAAGGTGTCATTAGCTTGTTTTTATCGTTTATATTTATTTATCAAAAGCTAAATAACTTTTGATTGGGATTGCTTTCGATAAGCTCATAGTAATATGTTTTTTCTTTTTTTCATTGTTTTAGACTAAACAAATATTTGAAAGAATGATTCTCAAACAATCTAATCCACGCCTATTTTTATTTTTTTAAATCAAAGTGAGGGTACATTTCATGCTTGATTAATTATGAACTGAATTAATATTTTAATTATTAGCGTTATCAACATATTTTATGGAGTAATGGAAAGTTAAATTAGCTCTACCTGTAAAAAGACTGTATATTCTTCAAAGAGTAATGCTATAGCCACCGACGGTAGTACACCGAATGACGTGATAAAATCCTGATCGTTTATTAATAGTAAGTTAAAATTAATCAACGGTCAAGATTTTGCCACGTCATTCGATACACAAATTTGGTGCACTATCGTCGGTGGCTGTATAATTTACCATTCTTCAAGAAAAAATAAAATGTTAACACTATGTTTTTGTGTTTTGTAAGTGAAGTAGTGGCGAATATAATTGAAGACAAAACACACCTTTTTGTACATGGTGTATATAAATTAAAATACACCAACAATTAAGCTTTAATTTGTATTATAGAATGCACATGTATCCTTCCATGAGTTCCATCAACTATCATCTCTAACTTGGCCATTCTCTGTCACCATAATCTGTTCGGTGGACACATTCAACGATCTCTGTATGCTCCAAAACCTTATTATATATATATAAGAGTTCAAACACTTGGCCTATATGTAATAATCTTATAAGATTTAGTATAGTTTTACCAATTTGCTAGTTATCTAAACTGTTTATACATTATCGATTTCATATTTACAATTTTCAAAAGTTGATAACTATTACTTCAGTACTGAATGTAAATAATTACTGTAGTCATCAGTCAAATACGAAAATGATAACACAAATCCCATTCACATTTGAACAATAGAACAATATTAAATTCAATTTTTTGACAACATTGGAACAATATTTAAAAAAAACAAAAAAAAAAAAACAATGTTTCTACTCCAAGAAACTTGTTAGAATTTAATTCATTTTTCTAACAAATTACATCTCTGTACAATTATTGATCCAAATGAGTTTCCAAAGCAACTAGATTTGGATCCATAGAATGAAAACAAACTAAAATTCATCTAGAAATTATTAACAATTAAAATATGACAAAAACCCATCAATCATAACCGTTCGGATTGGATCAAAATACAAAACAATGCATGTGTTTCTGTCCAAATTTTGTCATTGAAAATTGGAATATGATAAAGATATTAAATTAATAAGAAGCTTACAAAACAAATAAAAATGATATGATTGATTTATCTGCACTAAGAATAATACTATATATACATCATTCTCATACAACATTTCTCATATAACATTATGTGGCAAGATATGATTAGGTGAAAGTTTAATTTTAACTTTAAATTAATCAATCATATCTTATCACATAATGTTGTATGAGAAATATTATATGAAAATGATGTATATATAATATTACTCCTGCACTAAACTCTATTATTGTAATAGAGTCACGTGGGTAGACAAAAGTGTGTACTTAGTTTTTAAGTTAAAAAGTTTGCACATGAAACTCTTGTAAATTCCTGCTTTCTCTCAGACAACTTTGCAATTTACAAAACTAATTGAAGAATTTCTGTAAACTCAGAAGCCGACACTATACATCCAATGACAGCAAGAACTCGGCGATATGGGGACTGGGGATTTTTTTCTTTTTTAATTATTTCAACATGAGTTCATCTTCCAAGGTTGCCTATATCTAATATTCGAAATTTGCACTGAACTTATTAAAATAAAAAGAAAGTATAATTTTGAAATTATATATTTTCTCCTTATGAATAGTCAACAGATTCCATTATCAATTTCCAACACCACCACCACCAGTACCACCACCACATATTTTCTAAATATTTCTCCCAGTATGAATGAGATCATATGGCAGAGCTGTACATCAAATCGTGCTCAGGTTTTGATGATGATATTATATCAATAATTACATCTTCATAGACTAAAGTGTGCGCTAATAATTCAAAGTGATGGGGCAGGTTTCATTAATAGATTATTCTTCTTGAATTAGAACATTCTATTTTTCTATTTTGATACAGCGTGCTTTATCCTCCGAATTTCTTTTACATTTCCTTTTAGCTCAATTAATTATGAAGTGTAATATGTTATCAAGAATCGTTTGGAGGATCAAAATAAGCCTAAACGTGGAGAGTTAACCTTTTTAATTTTTTAAGGTCATTTTTTAGTTAAATGGGCAAATTAATACTCTTTGTAACGGTTAGTCTTTTCTAGTGCAATGTGTATGCGAATGTGAACAATTTCAAGCAAATAAGTATTGAACAAATATGAAAAAAATTGCACAAATGAAAAAGACAAGGAAAGATAGAATCAAACACAATCTATCTATAGTAGTTCAATACAATCTAGCCTACATTCGCGCCTCTAAGCTATCTCCTTTGGAGTCTTCCTATTATCGACCTTGGTTGATCATCCAACTAAGCAAATCCAATTCAAATAATTTTCCTCCAGGTTCTATTAAACATTTAACACTCAATTGCTTCACAAGGTTCAATTAAACCTTTCTTACACATTAGGACTTACTTTCCTTACTTTGAAAATCATAAATCCCAAGAGTGTAATATACTATTTTACAATATGAGAATATAATGGTTTTTACACCAACACACTCTTAATAGAGTGGATAAACAAGTGTATAGCCCGGAGAAACTCAATCTTCAAAGATACAAGTGTAAGCTGTAGCAAGGGTTTGAATCAGAGTAAGAAAATTACGATTGGAAGCTTTCTAAAATGATTGAACACTTTTGCTATGATGTTTTTGCAAGTTTAGAATGCCAAAAGTTGATTCAATATATAGTTTGGTAAAGTTTATATAGAAAAGACTTAAAAGAGTAACGGTTATGCAAAAATATGTACTTCTAGGTTGCGGCATTCAGTCAACCACATAGCATAATTGGTCGACTAGATGTGACATGGAACTATTTGTTATAACCCCAACCACCAATAGGTCAACCACATGTAACGTTCGATCAACTAAATAGACTATCCAATTGACTAGGTAAACAGAGCATTTTGCAATGCTTCTATCCAATTTGGAAGACCGTTTGGGAGCTTATTTGATTGACCGAATGGGTTAAATTGCAAGATTTTAATACTTTAAAATATTTTAACCATCTAACTTTGAAATATGATAATTTGACCCAAATTTGAAAAATAGTTTAACAAGTTTTTGTGGGGGCAAATGATTAAAAGGCCATATTGGCGTTGAATTTAATTAAAAGGCCATGTAGTTTTTTAGTCTTTACTAAATGGCCTTATTTTTTTATTAAGACAAACTAATAACAATTAAACACTAATCATGGCTTAATTAGGATTAATGAAGTATTGTGTAATTTTTTAAAAATTATAATATGTCCCCAAAAACCTGAAATTCTTGCAAACAAACCCAAACATGACATATTCTTCTTCTTCCTCCTACCATTAACACATACCTCCCCTGGTTGCTGTTTATTCTAAGCTTCATCTACATCTTCTTCTTCCTCTGCATCTTCTTCTTCTTCTTCCTCTACATCTTCTTCTTCTTCTTCCTCTACATCTTCTTCTTCCTCCTTCTTGTACATCTTCTACTTCCCACCATTAACACTATCTTCTTCCTCCGCCATTAACATCTTCTCCGCCACAGATCCGCCTCCTCCTCCTCCTAGCATTTCATCTAGGTATGTGTATCTCCCTTTTCCATTTTATATTTCGATTTACAAAGATTTAATGATGGATTGGGCTTGGGTTATGATTTTGATTTAGTTGTTTAGGTTGTTTGGTTGTGTTTGATGTAATGCAAGTTGAAAGGAGTGAAATTTGTTGAATATTTTCTTGCATTATGGGTAGCTGGGGGTGGTAGCACCGATTGTAAGAGGAGATGACTGAAAATGTGTTCTGGATCTGATGGCTCGCTTAAGCGATCTGGTATGTCGTATAATGTAGTAGATCGCAGATTGCTTAAGCGATCTTCTTTAAGTCTAATATATGGCAGCATATCGCTTAAGCAATCAGGTATATGACATATGATCACTTAAGCGATCAAGCTTATTTATACCAGATTGCATAAGCGATATACTGGATCACTTAAGCGATCCAGTAAGTGATATACTAGATCACTTAAGCGATACACCACATCACTTAAGCGACTCTACAGATGCTTTTTAAAATCAATCATCCCTTAATATATCATGATAAGAAAATAAACTTATACTTAGTGGTTTATAGGTATCATTTGTGGGAAATTAGGATTAATTCGCATGAATTAACTTAATTGTTTCATAAACGCACTTTTCGGGATCATAGGTATTTTTGTTGTGTTTTCAGGGAATAAGGCTCAAAAATAATATTTGGATGAGAGATGATGTTGGCGAGAGAATTTGTGATGACTGGAAACAAACGGATCGAGAATTGGAGTTGAATTGAAGAAGTTATGGACCTTTGAAGTGAAGAGGAGATTCTAGATTACGCTCTAGTTTGAGCATGCCTCAGTGCTTCAACAATAACTTGAGCTGTAGATATTTTATCGAGATAATTCTTAAACTGTTGGAAATCTGATTCAAAGGGCTAAATTTAATATGTTTATCACATCACCAAATTCTCTCGTTATCATGTTCAAAAATCACCATCTCTGGAGTGCTGAAGAATGATATTGCAAGGTTAGTAGAGGAATTGGACCATGTCGCAGCATTGTGCTGCAGCACACTTAGTCTAGAACCAACCATGCTGCAGCACTAAGCCACAACACACTTAGTCCAGAATCAACCATGCCGTAGCACAGTGCCGGGGCACAGTCACGTCAGCTGGAAATTTTTCTTCCGTTTTTTACTAGGGAAATAGGGTTTAAGAGTCTTAAACTAACTAGAATTAAGGAAAACAAAACCCTAACCCTTGTGGGATATAAATAGAAGTCTTTTACCATTATTTTGAGGAATTCTTTGAGAGATAAAAAAGAGAGAACAAAGATATTCAATAACTGAAGAAAAAGGGAGATTAAAGAAGGCTTGGAGAAGAAGAATTGGAGGAGATCATCATCAACTTCATTAATCCAACCAAGTTTCACTAAGTTTTTCTTCTTCTTTGTTATTATTATTTGTTATGAATAATACAATGATGTTCTCATATTTATTCATGAAGAACTAATTCTTTTGTGATTGAGGGTGATTTCAAAACCCTAGACATGTCTTGTGATTAATAAAATTTGCATCCTTTTATCTTTTGATCCCTCTTGGTTATGTGATTGTTTCTCTGAAAACAAGGTCTAACTAGACTTTTCTAATTGTTTAAGTGGCCAATTAAATTGTTAGGATTAATCTATTAATGCCAATTTAGGTTGTTTAGTACATAATCGCTTTATTAACCTAAATAATTAGTGGTAAAGTGTATGCCTGCATACATGGGGGATAATCACTCAAGATAACTAAACCGACCATATGAGTTTAGCCTTGATTCAGTAGGTCTCTCGCAACTTAATTCTTTTATTACTTTGAATCTAGAGATCTTATCCTAGGTTATTTAATAAATAGGGAATTAGGTTATGACCGTGTCTAGTCCAACGACTCAGTAAGGAGAGATGGGACTTATCAACGTTTGGTATTTTCTGAGCTGATATGATCAGGAGGGTAGAAAGTTAAAGCATGTTTTTATTATATGCAATCCGTGTCTAGTGGTGGCGAATAAACCTTTAATCTCATTTATCTCATTGATTTCTCTTTCGTTATTAGTTGCTTGATTTACATTGTTTGCTTTGAGTTTGTTTTTTGTTTTTGTTGAGTTTTTATAATTCGTGACAAACCCCGTTAGAAGTAGATAATTAATTAAGTTCACAAATCCTCTGTGGGAAAGACCCTTACTTGCTCTTTGCTACTACACGACTTTGCATTAGAATTTAGTGAGGTAAAATTAGGTATTGCATTTGCATGCATCATATCAGTTAATAATTTTTGTTTTCTTGCATTATAGGTACTTGGCTATTATTAGACAAGGGACAAGTTGTTTTGGGTGTTGAATATTTTGGTGAGTGGGTGGAGGAAGAAAGTTGCTCGAAGTGAATTAGGAAGAGCAAACAAGTTAAACCACTTGCGGTGAGTACAGAAGTTAATTTTGATGAGTTGATTGATGAAATCATTAGAAGCGGTGGGTTGAGTTGTTGAGGTGGTGATATAGTTGTGAAGCATGTTTTAAATAAATTTTTTAAAACATACGACTCCTGTCATCATAATAAATTTTTCAGCACAATAGCTATATCCTGTAAATGTGTGATGACATTACATTTGTGTTTTGAGAAGCTTGAATAAATCATCCTTTATATCGTATTAAATAAAATTAATTATTTTTAACTTTCATCCATTTAAAATATTATCAAAATAATTGTTGTGTCAAATCAATCAATTTACTGAATTAGTCACGAGTGAGCTGTAAAAAGCAACACCAAGCCCAAGGCTATTGCAATTTTCAATTTCATTTGAACTTTTTCAGTAAAGTAAATCTTCAAAAAGCTTAATATTTTATAGAAGGTTACAGCTGTTGTGCTAAAAAAGTTATTGTGATAACAGGAGCTGTTGTTCATAGTCAAAAAGTTTCTGAAAAATTCAGGCACTCTCTTGGTCTATAGAGTGTAGAGCAGATGGTTGCAGAGTTCAATTTTATATAAATATTATATTTATTTATATATTATTTTCTTGCCAAGAACTAACAAAAATAATAGAATAACAATCGATCATTCAGTTTTATGTACGGTATTGATTGACAAAGGCCGAAGTGTTACTTTCACATTCTATTGAAATGAAAAAAATTATTAATAATAATAAATATTAAATAAAAAAGGACTAACAACAGTAATAGAATAACCGTAGATCATTTAGTTTTATGTACGGAGTTGTAACTCTACAAAACCATCTCCACAAACAATCTTTTGACTAATAATTCAAACTTCGTTTACTCCTTAAAATAACAACTCTTTTTAAAATCAGACTGAAAAGAATCTCAAAAGAGTGTAATATTTATCAATGCTCTGAAAATTTAACCGTCTTCTTTTTCGTCCATATCTCAACTCTGAAGCCATTTTCTTGCTTGAACTCTTAACATCTTTATGTTTCGAAGAAAGAAGAAGAATATATGTTCACTAAGCTTGCATGGTTATCTAGTTCTCTTCTACCCAAATCTCTACCTTTGAATTTGAGAATGATTATGGTAGAGTACAAAGGAAATTAGCCTTGATCGCTTAAGCGACGCGGGATATCGCTTAAGCGATCGTAGCTTATGTATACTGGATCGCTTAAGCGAGATAAGACATTGCTTAAGTGAGCCTATATTTGAGAATGAATTATTCCAAGTACAAAAGGAAATTTGCCTCGATCGCTTAAGCGACGTATGTTATTGCTTAAGTGATCATGACTTATGTATACTAGATTGCTTGAGCGAGAGCCCACATCACTTAAGCAATCCTCAATTTAGAATGATTATTAAGTATAAAGGAAATTAGCCATGATCACTTAAGCGACAAAAGGATATCGCTTAAGCGATCAAGGCTTATGTATACTAGATCGCTTAAGCGAGACAGGACGTCGCTTAAGCGATCTTGTACTTGAGAATGAATTTTCAAGTACAAAAGGAAATTTGCCTTGATCGCTTAAGCGACATGGGTTATTGCTTAAGTGATCACAGCTTATTCATACGAGATCACTTAAGCGAGATCTGAAGTCACTTAAGCGATCTTGTAGTTGAGAATGAATTATTCCAAGTACAAAAGGAATTTGCCTTGATCGCTTAAGCGAGTCAGGTTATCACTTAAGCGATCACAACTTATCATACGAGATCGTTAAGCGATTTTGTAGTTGAGAATGAATTATTCCAAGTACAAAAGCAAGTTTGCCTTGATCGCTTAAGCAACGTGGGAGATCGCTTAAGCGATCAAGGCTTATGTATACTGGATCGCTTAAGTGAGAGAAGACATCGCTTAAGCGATCCTGTACTTGAGAATGAATTTTCCAAGTACAAAAGGAAATTTGCCTTGATCACTTAAGTGACTTAGGTTATCGCTTACGTGATCATGGCTTATGCATACTGGATCGCTAGAGCGAGATATGAAATCGCTTAAGCGATCTTGTAGTTGAGAATGAATTATTCCAAGTACAAAAGGAAATTTGCCTTTATCACTTAAGCGATCAAGGCTTATGTACACCGGATTGCTTAAGCGATCCGTGATTTAGAATGGCTATTAAGTATAAAGGAAATTAGCCATGGTCACTTAAGTGACATGGGATATCGCTTAAGTGATCCAATGTATTTGAGAATGAATTATTCCAAGTACAAAAGGAAATTAACCTTGATCGCTTAAGTGACGTGGTATATCGCTTAAGCGATCACAACTTATGTATACTGATCTCTTAAGCGAGGTATGATATCGTTTAAGCGATCCTGTATTTGAGAAAATTAATGGAGTACAAAAGGAAATTAGCCTTGATCGCTTAAGCAACGTGGTCTATCGCTTAAGCGATGAAGGCTTATGTATACTAGATCGCTTAAGCGAGGCATGACATCGCTTAAGCTATCTTGTATTTGAGAATGAATCAATGTAGAGAACAAAAGGAAATTAGCCAAGATCGCTTAAGCGACGTGGTATATCACTTAAGCGATCACAGTTTATGTGTACTGGGTCGCTTAAGTGAGATACCAAATCGCTTAAGCGATCATGTATTTGAGTGAATTATTACGAGTACAAAGGAAATTTGCCTTGATCGCTTAAGCGACGTGGTTTATCGCTTAAGCAATCATGACTTATGTATACAAGATCTCTTAAGCGACAACCCACATCGCTTAAGCGATCACGGCTTATCGGTACAGGATCGCTTAAGCGAGACATTAAATTGCTTACGCGATCAAGCGAATTTCCTTTTGTAGAATAATCATTGTCAAATATAGGATCGCTTAAGCACTGTTATATATCACTTAAGTGATCTAGTATACATAAGCCATGATTGCTTAAGCGATATCTCGCGTCGCTTAAGCGATCATGCCTAATTTCCTTTGTACTCTACGATAATCATTCTCAAATTCAAGGGTAGAGATTTGGGTATAAGAGAACTAGATAACCATGCAAGCTTAGTGAACATATCTTCTTCTTCTTTCTTCAGAACATAAAGTGTTAAGAGTTTGAGCAAGAAAATGGCTTTAGAGTTGAGATATGGACGAAGAAGAGGACGGTGAAATTTTTAGAGCATTGATAAATATTACACTCTTTTGAGATTCTTCTCGGTCTAATTTTAAAAAGAGTTTTTATTTTAAGGAGTAAACGAAGTTTGAATGACTAGTGAACAAATTGTTTGTGCAGATGGTTTTGCAGAGTTACAACCCCATACATTAATTTAGAATGATCTACGGTTATTCTATTACTGTTGTTAGTCCTTTTTTATTTAATATTTATTTTTATTATTAATTTTTTTCATTTCAATAGAATAAGAAAATAACACTTCGGTCTTTGTCAGTCAGCACCGTACACAAAACTGAATGATCTATAGAAGAATATGCATTTTATTGATAAATAAACATTTATTATAGAGTCAATTTTACAATAATTGATTGGTTCTAGGGCACTTACTTTAACAATCTCCCACTTGCACTATAACCAATCATTCATGTATTTAAATTTGAATGACCTTAAGTGTTTTTCATGCTTCTGCTGTGACAGAGGCTTCGTCAGTGGATCGGTGAGATTGTCATCAGTATGCACTTTACTGATCTATACATCTTTCCTCTTAACCATTTCTCTAATGAGATGAAAACATCTGAGTATGTGTTTGGACTTCTGGTGAGACTATAGATCCTTTGCTTTAGCAATTGCTTTATTGTTGTGACAATAGACACCTATCGGATCAACAATCATGGAAATCACACCAATTGGTGCACAAGGCGCTCTGAATGGAACTACGCTGGGCTAGTGTCAAACAACACCAATTGGTGCACAAGGCGCTCCGGTGATCTCAAGTCTAAGGATCACATGCACCACCATCCGTTAAAGGATTTATTCCATAGACACTGGGATTACCATCCATATGGAATCCTCTGGTGGGTCTATCCAGTGAACTTGCCTCTAATAAGCACCCATGCATTGCACCAGGTTGTTGGCAAACAACCTTGACAAGTGAGATCAGTCACTGCCTTTTGACAGGGTCGTTTAACATTATGATAGCCTTACCGTATTATCTGTGTCCTTGGTCAGAATAATACTAAGGCTACGGTCGTTTCTAGAATGGCTACCATATGTGATCATAGGGTTCTCACTATCAAGATTTGAAACACTTGATACCCTCGTCACGGTTCTACCATCCTAAGGGCATATATCAATACATATAATATGATTTACGTGATATAATAGAATATGCCTTTTATTGATAAATAAACATTTATCACAGAATCAATTTTACAATAATTGATTGGCTCTAGAGCACCTACTCTAACAATCTCCCACTTGCACTATAGCCAATGATTCATGTATTTAATACCGAATGACCTTAAGTGTTTTTCATGCTTTTGCTATGACAGGGGCTTCGTCAATGGATCGGCGAGATTGTCATCAGTATGCACTTTACTGATCTGTACATCTTTCCTCTCAACCATTTCTTTGATGAGATAAAAACGTCTGAGTATTTTTCTGGACTTCTGGTGAGACCGTGATTCCTTTGCTTGAGCAATTGCTCTATTGTTGTCACAATAGACATCTATCAAATCAACAATCGTGGAAACCACACCAAATTCGGTGATGAACTTCTTAATCCAGACTGCCTCATTGGCCATATTGGATAATGCAATATACTCAGCCTCCATTTTAGAGTCTGCTACAGTGTTTTGCTTAGAGTTTTTCCAACTCACTACACCCTCATTGAGACAAAATGCAAACCCTGATTGCGATCGATAATCATCTTTATCCGTTTGGAAACTAGCATCACTGTATCCTCTTACAGTGAGCTCATCTTCCCCTCCATAAACCAAGAACATGTCCTTAGTCGTCTTCAGGTACTTAAAGATGTTCTTGACAGCTATCCAGTGATGCTCACCTGGATCTGATTGATATCTGCTACAAGTACTTAACACACATGAGACATCAATTCGAGTACATAACATGGCATACATGATGGATCCAATTACTGACGCATATGGGATCCTCTTAATTCTATCTCTCTCAACGTGTGTTTTAAGACACATATCCTTAGAGAGATAGACACCATGTGACATCGGAAGAAATCCCTTCTTGGATTCTTCCATACTGAATCTCTTTAGTACCTTATCAATGTATGTACTTTGAGTTAGGCCAAGCAACCTACGTGATCTATCTCGATAGATCTTTATTCTGAGGATGTAGACTGCTTCTCTTAAGTCTTTCATGGAGAAGTACTTGGATAACCAAGTCTTTACCGACTGTAAGTTTGGTATATCATTCCCAATCAGAAGTATGTCATCGACATACAACAATAGGAATGCCACTACGCTCCCACTCACTTCTTGTAAACACAGGGCTCATCTTCGTTCTTGATAAAACCGAATTCTTTTACGGCTTCATCAAAACAAATGTTCCAGTTCCTTGAAGCCTGCTTGAGTCCATAAATGGATCTCTGCAAATTGCATACCTACTTAGCTTGCCCATCAAGAACGAAACCATTGGGTTGTGTCATATACACATCCTTTTCAAGGTTTCCGTTCATGAAAGCCGTTTTGACATCCATTTGCCAAATCTCATAATCATGATATGTAGCAATCGCAAGCATAATCCGAATGGATTTAATCATGGCAACCAGCGAAAAGGTTTCCTCATAGTCAATACCATGAATTTGTTTGAAACCTTTGGCAACCAGTCGTGCTTTATAAGTGTGCATCTTGCCATCCATGTCAGTCTTCTTCTTGGAGACCCATTTACACCCTATGGGTTTTACCCTTTCAGGTGGTTCCACTAGAGACCATACTTGGTTCTGGTACATAGAGTCCATCTCAGATTTCATGGCTTTAAGCCATTTAACGGAATCTGGATCCGTTATAACGTCTTCGTAGGTTCTGGGTTCATCATCTTAGTAGACAAGTACGTCACCATTTTAAGTCACGAGATAATCGTATCTCTTAGGCTCATGGCGTACTCTCCCAGATATGCGTAGCTCCTGTGCTACTTGAGGTGGTTCACTTTGATCCACAAGTTGTGGAGTAACCTCCTCCTGATGTTCAACCACTGCTTGTGGCACATCTTCCCATCCTTCGTCTAGTTTATCTTGTGGCTCTAGAACTTCATCGAGTTCTAATTTTCTCCCATTAGTACTTCTTAGAAAAAATTATTTTTCTAAGAAGACACCAGTACGAGCAACACAAATTTTAGGCTCTTTTGGATGGTAGAAATAGTATCCTTTGGTCTCTTTAGGATACCCCACAAATATACATTTGTAGGATTTTGGGCCCAGCTTATTCGAAGTCAATTTCTTGACATAAGCTTCGCAACCCCAAATCCTTAGATAGGACAAATTGGGCTTTTGCCCATTCCATAGTTCAAATGGAGTATTGTCTACAGACTTTGACGGCACACGGTTCAAAATGTGAGTTGCAGTCTCTAGGGCATAACCCCAGAATGATGCAGGTAAATCACTAAAACTCATCATAGACCTAACCATGTCTAGTAAGGTCCTATTCCTCTTTTTAGACACTCCATTGTGTTGGGGTGTATACAGGGGGGTGAGTTGTGATACTATCCCACATTCCTTCAGGTATTCAGAAAACCCTGAGCTTAAGTATTCACCTCCTTGATCCGATCAAAGAGCTTTAATACTTTTGCCCAACATATTCTGCACTTCATTCTTGAATTCTTTGAACTTATCAAAGACTTTAGATTTATGTCTCATGAGGTAGACATACCAATATCCACTGAAATCATCAGTGACTGTGATGAAGTAGGAATATCCACCTCTGGCTTCAACTGTTAGTGGACCACATACATCACTATGGATGATGCCTAACAGTTCAGTAGCCCTTTCACTTTGTCTTGTGAAATGTGACTTGGTCATCTTGCCTAAAAGGCATGACTCGTATACCTCAAATGACTGGAAGTCAAAAGGATCTAAAACTCTATCCCTTTGAAGTTTTGCAATGCGGGTTTGATTAACATGACCCAATCTACAATGCCAAAGGTATGTATGGTTTTGTTCACTATGTTTAGCTTTCTTAGTTTCAACATTAAGAATATCCTTATTGTTCAAATCAAGAACATATAATCCGTTATATAACCTTGCAATTCCAAATAGAATACCATTCAAACTAAAGGACAACAATCCATTAGAAATCTCAAAACGATATCTTATATTATCCAAAACGGATACTGAAATAATGTTTTTAGAAATCGCAGGTACAAAATAATAGTCTTTGAGTTCTAACAATAAGCCCGAAGGCAAAGACAAACAATAAGTCCTTACAGCTAATGCAGCCACATGTGCTCCATTTCCAACTCGTATGTCCACTTCTCCTTTGGCGAGCAATCTACTCTACCTTCGTCCCTACACATTAGTACAAATGTGAGTACCACATCTTGTGTCAATGACCCAAGCTGTTGAAGGAGAGAAGTTAATCTCAATCATAAACATACCTGAAGTCAAAGCATCTGACTTCTTCTTGTTTGCGAGGAAAGCCTTGCAGTGCTTCCTCCAATGGCCAGGCTTCCCACAATAGAATTAGACTACCTTCCTACCTTTCCCTACACCACCGGAAGGCTTGAGAGCATCCTGTCCTTTAGGCTTGGGCTTGGGCTTGGGATTGGCCTTGGCCTTTCCCTTGCCCTTACCCTTTCCTTTACTGGCAACTACTAGTAAAATAGGCTTGGACTTCTTCCAGTCCTGCTCTACAGTCCTTCGCACGTTCAAAAGCTCCGATAGGGTTTTCACCATAGTGTTAATATTGAAGTTCATTATGAACAGTGCATAAGAGTCAGGCAAGGATTGCATAATTAAATCCACTTGTAATTCTGCATCCAATTCAAACCCCAAAGTCTCAAGCCTCTCCATGTGCTCGATCATTTTGAGCACATGAGGGCCAGCTTGGGCTCCCTCGGTCATGCGACTTCCAAATAGTGCTTTTGACACCTTGTACCTCTCATGTTGAGCATTCCCTTCGTAAAGCTCCTTAAGGTGTAGAATAATGGCAGCAGCGTCCATATTCTCATGCTACTTTTGCAGCACTGGTGTCATTGATGCTAACATCAAGCATTGAACGCCATCAGCATCATCAAGGAACTTTTGATAAGTATCCTTTATTTCCTAAGTGGCATCAAGATCAGGCTCAGCCATGTGTGGCTTATCAAGGATATACAATTTCTTTTTGGACTTAAGTATAATCCGAAGATTATGATACCAGTCCGAGAAATTGGATCCATCCAACCTGTTTTCTTTCTCGATTATCAGTCATAAGTTTATAATGCTCATTTTTAAGTGAATCTACAATTCAGAAAAGTAAAGTCAATATAATGTTTATTATTTCTTAATATGACTTTTATTAAAAAACACCCCCACTATTTTCCTCAAGCCAATAGCCCTCACTATTAACTCAGGAAAGCTCGTTGGCTTTCCTAGTTGACTGAGATCCTATCTGGCCCATTTCAAACTTTCGCTGTGGCGAACAAGCCAAAATGGGTTAATTAGGTAGGCCAACAAACTTAATCCATACCAGTTGATAGCTCCCACTACCAACCTCAAATGTGAAGTAAGCCAACAAGCCAATGACACAATCCAACGGCCTAGCCATTGTCATCAAGTGTGATTCTCAATATCAATAAAGTGGACACTATATGTCACCACGTACACTCAACATGTGTACTTCTCTACTATGCCTATGACGTGTTTATCAACCTTTGCTATTGCGAACAAGCAAAACTGTCATTTTAAGTCGACCCATCATCATTAAGGAAAACTCCAATGAATTTTAACCTCCCACTAGTGGAAGTGTATCCTTCGCTGTGGCGAACAAGGTTCCGACCATGGTGATGGAAGGCATACATGACTTAATATATCTTATTTGAGGGTTTTATTTAATATCTCACTAGATTATTATCTTTGTTAGAATGTCATTGTTTGGCATGTTATTGAACATTCAACCTTAGCATGCATTCTAAACAAAAAATTAAACGTGTCGGTACATGGCCTTTCCTCGAGCCTAGAGGAATCGGTAGGTCAACCTAGGGTTTAAAAGTTAATCTTGGGTCTTCAAGTCACTCCTCTTCATAGCTCCTTCGTTTCTTCTTCACGATCATTACAAATACTTTTATAATAAAAAACCTATTCTAATTTACATCAATAAAATAGAAAACTCGCGTTACATACGAAGGGAGTGAGATGAGGAGAAGAAATACATGGAGATGTAAGAGAGAGAGAGGCAGGACATGCAGGTCCTATTTGTTTATAAAAATTACAAATAAACCCAATAAACAATAAACAATAGGTCTAAGGCTTATGTACCGGCACCATGCAATTATCAAACAAGAACATTGTATACATTCAAAAACAATCAATTTTTTGAATTGGGTGGGTTGAATTATCAAGTTACCACCTTAAACGTGCAGAACGAATATTGGCTTTAAAGGTTAAAAAAACTACAATTTAGCCCCTATGCGAAAAACGGAAAGTAAAAATGGAACAGTAGGTTTCTTGCCGCGGCGAATAAATTCTTCGCCCTGGCGAAGTTCATGCACACATAGTCGCTGCGACGAAGTTTTATTTTGTCGTGACGACTGTGAACTTCCAGAAAGCACAAATCGTTCCAAAGAGTTTTATGCCGCGGCGAAGGGTAATTTCATCTTTTGGATGAAAAGGGTATTTTGGTAATTTTGTTGTGCAATTAAATTCGCTGAGGTCATTGCCAACGTTCAATATTTATATTGAAGTTAATTTAGTAAAATTTTTATTATATTAATATTAATATAAAACATTAATATTAATGTGGAATATATTTAATTTAATTAAATGTATTTTAAATCCCATGAATTAAATATATGGATAAATTTAAATAAATTTATATTTATATTTATATATTTAGATTATATTTAATTGGGATGGATTCTATTCCAAAAATAGGAATAGAGATATTCCCATTCCAAGTGGGGAATATTTTATTCCCACTATATAAAGAAGGGAATAGGAGAATTAAAATTAATTCACTCATATTTTTCTCCACCAAGAAACGCTAGCCACCATTCCCTTTAGAGAGAGAATTGTTCTCTCTCAAATTTTCGGGTTCTCTCTTAGGGTAACGAAATTGATCTAGCAATCTATCCAATTGTGATTCCGTCTTGCTTTTGTGTAGATGTTGGGTTGCTCGATTCTTCTCTTGAATCGCTTGCAAAGTCCAAATCCTAATCTGGTTGAAGGAGTTATCTACAAAGGTATTAAATTTAACATTATAATATATCAATCCTGATCTTGGGTTGGGATTCATTGAATAAAAATTTTAAAATATATTCCGTGTTATTCAATGAAAAATCATACACATGGAACGATCCCAAGCACTCAAGGAGGAGATCGACAGACTCCTTGAAATAAAATTTATCAGAGAAGTCAGATATCCAGAGTGGCTTGCCAACCTTGTGCTCGTCAAGAAGCCAAACAGCAAGTAGAGAACATGCATCGACTTCATAGATCTAAACAAAGCTTATCCCATGGACGGTTTCCCCCTTTTGCGGATCGATCAGTTGGTGGACGCTACAGGAGGGAATGCCTTACTCAGCTTCATGGATGCCTACTCGGGATACAACCAAATCCCGATGTACAGGTCCGATAAGCCACACACCTCGTTCATCATAGGCTAGGGCCTTTATTGTTACAAAGTCATGCCCTTTAGCCTAAAAAACGTCGGGGCAACTTACCAGCGGCTGGTAAATAAGATGTCTGTCGATCTCATCAGGAAAACGATGGAGGTATATATCAATGTCATGCTGGTAAAATCGCAGAAGGTAGAAGATCATGTGGGGCACCTCGGGGAAATGTTATTAGGATTTAATCACAGAAATACGCAGTCGAAAACAAAAATTTACCGATTAAAACTCTAAAGCCCCAAAAATCCATATATGAGAAATACATTGTTTACATGTTATAGATCATCAAAAGCCCATTCAAAGTTTTAGATTCTTACCCACATTGATGGCTCCACCGCTTGATCATTAAAAATCGCTCACACTCCAAGGATAGGAGTGAACCCACGAGATATATCCACACAAAGGCAAGAATCAACACACAATCACTTTACTAGTTTGATTTGTGAAGTTTAAAGAAGAAGTGAGTGAGAAAAAGTAGAGAGAAAAATTCCCTTTAGTTTTTCTCTAGGACGGCCAAAATGAGCTAATGAGGAAATTTGTGGAAAAGGGCTTTTTTATAGGCACACCCTAATTTCCCTCATTTAGTATATTACCAATATGCCCTTTCACTAATTAAATAATTAATTTCCATGATTTTTGAACAAAATCACTAGCCGAGTATTAGGCCATTATTATTTTATTCATCTAATAATGATTTTTCAGTATTTAAAACATATATACACCAATATATATATACGACAATATATATATTTAAATAAATAATCAATCTTACATATTAAATCCAACATGGGATTGGATTCAGACAATAACCTTTCCATAAAATTTAATTGCTCCGTAAGATTTACCAAAATACCCCTTCATCAATAAATGACAAATATGCCCCTCACTCGTTATCTTCTTTAAATTGCCTTTTAAGTGTGTGACTCATAGGCTCCTCATCATGTTGGTAGTGAGTAATATCGCAATCAACACCCTATTAATAATCTCATTACACACAGACCAAATTGGCCTCTAGCAAGGCATCATGGCCACCTGACAGATTTGGATTCTCGTATTCGCTACCTGTCAATAGTATGGTTACTGTGCAATCAAATCCTTTCATCATCTATTATCTCATCAAGGTTTGAAGCACATAAATAATGTCAGCTTCTAGTATAAACCACCTTGACATGTTCAGATATGGTACCAATTGACTAATCTAGCATATGATGCCTAACAGTTCCGTAGATCTTTCATTATTGCCAGTGAAAGGCGACTTGGTCATTTTGCCTAAAAGGCATGACTCACATACTGTAATGCTTTCTCTCTCTCTAGCTAGTATACTCGTAAAATAACAGTAAAACTCACTAAATATATATAAGAAAATATATATATATAGATAAGTATAAAATAATGGGCCCATAACTAATTTTTCTTTATATACAAAGCTTTACATAATGTAATAAAGTCACAAAACATCAACTCGATAGTGTTGCCAAACCCTTCCGCTTCTTGACGTTCCAAGCGACCGCATCTCACCTACTACCTGTAAAAACATTGAAAACAACGGGGTGAGCACTAATTGCTCAGTAAGTAAACCCGCTATGCTACCCTTCTATCTCCGTTGCTCATATTCTGAATTTCTTTCCTTACATCACCTTCTCTATTCTTTCTCTATTTTTTCTCAATTTCTAATTTCTCACTACTCATGATAGTAGGCATGGTATCATGCATAGGTATGATGCAAATGCACAAATGCATAGGATGTGCATTTTCTTTTCTATTTTTTCTATTTTCTTATTCTGTTTTTTGTTTCTTTTCTCTATATTTCTTTCTATGCTTCCTTTCTTTCTATTCCTTTCTATTCTTTCTTTTCTTTTCTATTCTTTCTTTCTTGCCGATCGAACTCGGTTGAGGCATGGATTCAGAACCCTGGTCGTGTGAGTGTACTCTCTAATTCTGGGTAAAGTCCTCATCCACATGCGCTTCTAACAGACTGTACAATTCTTCTTTCTGATTCTGAGGCCGCTCACTAAAGGCGGCGTGCATGCGGGGCTAGGTTACTCACGGGTTTCCCATCACAACAACCTTTTCTTCTCTTATCTTTTTACAATTCTTTAAATAAAAATTCAGATTTGAATTATTCTTTAATATTTCTCTTTTCTTTCTCTTTGTTATTTAATGTTCTTAAATGCTCTTTAATGCTCTTATGAGTATGTATGCATGTAGATGGGCTCATGCTTATTATTCTTTCTAAATTCACATGTTTGGATGCAACAATGCAACATGGAATATGAACATCTCATTCTCTACCATCTACAAACTCATCTCAAGACAACAAATAATCATACTCATGCATGCACTTCTCTTTGACATTTCATCAACCAATTTATATGCACACACAAACTTTAAATTGGCTACACTTCTACATCTCTTCTAAGCCACTAAAATTTGGAACAAAACTCACCAAAATCAATTTTCAAACTTGGCCAGGATTTACACTTCATAAATTCTACTCCAATTCTTCCATAATTCACCCAAACTCTTATCAAACATCAAGTACACAAACATTACTTCTCATGGATAAATTCTAACCATCATTCAACATCCATTCCATAACAATTCTTTATATATAAGCACATACATGCATAAAAGAAGTTCTGTACACAATATTACTCCAATCATGACTAAGGTTGGATTTACTTACCTTAGATGTGAGCAATCCAACACTTTAGTAGCCTTCCTTGACACAACTCCCTTTCTCTTAAATCCTATGAACACAAATCATAAGAATTCAACACTTTAAAAATTAAATGTCACATCTTAGTGCAAGGATCTTACCTAAGGATGCTTGGGATTAAAATTCCACTAAAAATAAACCAAGATCTATGAATTTTCCTTGAAAAGTGATTGAAGAAATTTGAGAAAACTTGGGTGGAAAGTGGTGTGAATGGAAAGGGAAGAATGGCTAGGGTTTCATTCTTGAACTCTTAATATAACAAAATATTACTTATTAGTTTCCCATTTTACCCTTGCACTTTCTATGAAATTTCATCTATGTCCCTTAGTCAATTACCATAATGCCCTCATTTTTATTAACTTCTTCATGTTATTCTCCTACTTTTCACTCCCCACTTTTTCAACTAATTATGAGTGAAAAGACCATTTTACCTCTAATGAAGGTTTAAGGAATTTTCTTCACACTTGTTCAAGATAACTTTAAAATTCAATTAAGGGTACTAGGGCATAAATAAAGCTACGTACCTTGATGTGAGCATTACAATTCTCCCCCTTTACAAGAATTTCGTCCTTGAAATTCAAACGTACAACTCAGGATGGCGGTTCTGCATATCTCGTTCTGCCTCCCATGTTGCTTCTTCTACTTTATGATTCCTCCATAGGACTTTTACGAGTGGAATACTTTTGTTTCGGAGCTCTACTGGTTGCTCCTCATAAACGAGATTCTCTTCTAAGTCCACTTCTTCTACTTTTAGTATATGGGAGGGATCACTAACATATCTCCGAAGCATCGAAACATGGAACACATTATGCACCCTGTCCATATTAGGTGGTAGTGCCAACTTATAAGCTACATTTCCAACTCGTTGCAACACTTCAAAGGGGCCAATGTATCTAGGTGCTAGCTTTCCTTTGCCGCCAAAACATATTACCCACTTATAGGGGAAACTTTAATAAACACTTTATCACCCACTTCAAATTCCACGTCTTTTCTCTTTAAATCTTCATAGCTCTTTTATCTATCTTGAGCTTGCATCATTCTACGTCAGATCAACTGGATATCTTCTATCATTTTCTGAGTTATCTCCGGCCCAAGAGCTGTATGTAACTCATCTTTCTCTCCTGCCTCATCCTAATGCAATGAAGATCTACATCGCCTACCATAGAAGGCTTCATAAGGAGTCATCTTAATTGTAGACTGATAACTGTTATTATAGGCTAACTCCACCAACGGTAACATCTCATGCCAAGTGATGCATTGAATTTACAACATGCAATGTGTAGCAAGTGCACTAGTCGCAAAAAGTAACAAAGTGATAAGTAAAGTATCATTCCCACAAGGATTGCGTTTAAGCACTGATTTTCCTAGTTTTGTATCAAGTTGGAGTAAACGAAAGATGTTTTGATTTACGGGAGAAAAATCAAGCTAAAGTTAAAACAAAATCCATTACATAATTTAAAAGCTAATTAATGACTGCGAAATCAATTCAAAAGAAATATCAATTAAAACAAAGCGGTTAGGGTTTTGATTTCACTAGGATTTTATGAATTAATCTACGATTTCTGTTACTTCTACATTCACATGCAAGAATTGTAAATCGGACACCCTAACATGTAAAACATACCTTCTCAGGCTATGTTTTCCTACTTATCCCTATTAAGCTTCTGCACTCAACAATTTAAAGGTTAATAGTTCCAAGTCTGTTAATCTAAATGGAATTCTAAATTGATTTCATGGATTCTCAAATCTATCTCTAGCGTTCGATCAATCAATGGCATTTACCCTAAGAGGCTAATACATGATTCACTTCTCAATCTCATCATGCTCAACAAGTGATTTCAATAAAAACAAGAGTAAATACATAATCCATGCAATAGAATGTAAAAGCAACATCAATTTATTGATTAGACATTAAAATCTCAATTACATCAAAACCCTAACCCAAAAGTGAGTTAGTTCATACTAAAAATAAAGCAATTCAAAATAAAAACTACAAACAAAGAATTCAGCATGATGGAATAATGAAGAGAGAGTAATATCTTCCCTAATTGATGAACCCAAAGACTTCCAATCTTCAATTTCTCTCTTCTTTTTCCAAAACAAAGTCGAACCCCCACTAAAATAACTAAGTCCCACTTATATAGTCGATCCCTCAACCCTAGGACTCTCTCAATACAATTAAAATGCACAGTTTTAATAACTATAAATTGCAGACTTCGCCACGGTGAAGAATAAACTTTGTCGTGGCATCGAGTTTGAATTAATTTCACAAATTGACCTGAGAGTTTCTCGCTGCGACGAAGAATATACTTTGCCGCGGCAGACTTTTTTGAACTATTCTGAAATTATGAAACTGCCCTCCGCTTGCTTCCTTGCTTGAATCTTCAATCTTTAGTGATCTCCAATAGGAACAAGCTTCATAGTGCTTCGACACCGCATCAGAACATCCCCGAATCCTGAGATTCGCTTGCTTCTAGGTCCAGAAACTCAATTCCGCTTAGTATTTGCTCTAACTGCACATTTTGGCCTAAAACATAAAATATATGAAATTAAGTTGCAATTCAGGCACAAACGAAAGAAGAAGTATCCAAAATCCAGCTAAAAATCCTAGATAAAACAGTATAATCCTAGGATTATCAAATACCCTCAAACTTAAGACATGCTCGTCCTCGAGCATCAGGTACAAAATTCAACTAAAGAAGAACAACTAACAAACAGAAAAAGACAACAAAATTGAAAATGAAATGAGAGAATTTAGAATCAAAATTAAACACAAAGAAATGCCTAGAATTTATACAAGTCTCAAAGATTGTACTAGAAAATGCTTAACACTCTAAGAAATTATAAGTTGATTGACTATCTTTCTCTATCGGCCTCCTGAGTAGGTAATCCCCGCTTCAATCCACTTTCCAATTTCCTGGATTATTTTATGCAGAAATGTAAAGTTTATCAAATGGTGGTAGACTCCATAAGCCTAAGTATCAAACTACTCTCCACTAATGCGGACTAGACATCACTAAGGATCAAAAGGTCTTTACAAGCTTGTAACGTTAGGCTCGGTTAGTGGGCTCCAAAGAAAAGGATAAGATAAACAACGTAAGAGAACTCAATTTTCTTTATGCAAACACTAAGAGCTACATCAATCTTCGTTTCTTTCTCAACCACCAATCAAGGTGTCAACCATTTTATAACCCTCAAACACGTGCAATTCTTATTATTGATTCTGAATTGAAACTCTCAAATTTCAATTTCTTTTTATCTTTATTTTTTTTTATTTTTTTTAAAAGCAACATCAATTTATTGAGGTCAATTACCCCTTCTTCCTGCCCTTTTTGTGACCCCCAAACTTAAGATTTTGGTTCGTTAAATTCTCACACAACTCTCCAAGCTCTTTTGTGGCATACATTAGGTCCAAAATTCTCTTAAAGGGTGTGAAACATGTTTAGGGTGAGAGGTTTGGGCATTTTTGGTTGAAGAATAGGACAGTGATAATCTCATAAGGCTCAAACAGGTGACTAGGGAAACATTTATTCATGGTCGGTTGGAAGGCTCAAACGTTCTGAAAAATTGCCTAAATCATTCCTCAATAATGTCTACTCTTAGAATTTCGCCTCAAGCACTTCTCAAATAGGTTATAGAGTCCACCAACATTATCAAGACTTCACCTAATCACATAAAATGTCTCTAAGCATGCCGAAATAATGAAAATGACGGTTGAACCACTCAACAAACTTTTAGAAAAGAAAAGTTAATCAACCAACCTAAACTTGAAGCAATGCTTAACATTTCCCATAAATAAAATCTCAACCATCCTATTCTGATCATAGACTTATGCAATTCATCATTGGCAACAACAATACAAAACATTAAAACAAACTAAACACAAAACAAAATTTCAAATTTTCCTACCCCCAAACTTAAAATGACATTGTCCCCAATGTTACATCATGCACATCTCAGGAATAGAAATACATAATTAAAGGGTACAAGATGTTTCCCTGATTAATCCGTGAAGGCTGATTTTCGTTCAACATCATGCACACCCATTCCTTGGCTTCCTCATCATCATCTGTTAGAGTAGATGCTCTAGAGCCAATCAATTATTGTAGATTTGACTCTTTGTAATAATGTTCATTGATCAATAAAAGACATTTTATACTATATCGCGTAAATCATCATTGTATGTATTGATATATGTCCTTAGAATGGTAGAACTGTGACGAGGGTATCAAGTGTTTCAAATCTTGATAGTGAGAACCCTATGAGCACATATGGTGGCCATTCTAGAAATGTCTGTAGCCCCATTATTATTCTAAAGAAAGAGCACAAATAATACGGTAAGGCTATCATAGTGTTGGACGACCCTGTCGAAAGGCAGTGACTGATCTCACTTGTCAAGGTTGTTTGGTGACAACCTGGTGTAACACATGGGTGCTTGCTGTAGGCAAGTTCACTGGACTGACCCATCAGAGGATTCCATATGGATGGTAACCCTAGTATCTATGGAACAAATCCTCTAACGAATGGTGGTCCATGTGATCCTTAGACTTGAGATCACCGGAGCGTCTTGTGCACTAATTGGTGTAGTTTAACACTAGCCTAACGCAATTCTATTCAGAGCTGTCAATACAGTGGTGATTGGTTGCATCAAGAAGTGTATCAAGACTATGGTGGATAGACAGAGGATTCATCACTCCCGGGTACAGGAAAAGTTATCTCATGGCGCAATTCAGCAAATGGCAATGACACTAAAACTATGGCCATAGTGGGATTGAGTTGTTGCTCTATCCAGTTTATAATACAGGTCATTGGTCTAGTAACTGAATACATAATATTGAGAGTAACTGAGGTTCACACTATTTCTATGCCACGGTCTCGTTGCGATAACTGATGATGAAAGGATCGGATTGTACAATAACCATATCATTGACAGGTAGCTGCTTCACTGAATCCAAATCTATCGAATGGCCTTGATGCCTTGCTAGGGGCCAATCTTGGTCTGTGTGTAGTGAGACGATTAATTGGTGTTAATTGCGATACTGCACACTGCTGGTATGATAAGGAGCCTACAGGTCACACACATAGAAGATAATTTAAGAACCAGTTTGTAAGAAGGGCGTTTTTCGTCTTTTTAGGTGAATGGGTATTTTGGTAATTTCATAGTGCAATTAAATTTGCTGAGGTCGTAGCCTTTATTTAATTTGTTAATTAATTTAAATAAGTGAAATTATATTTAAATATGTGTTCGCATATATTTAATTGAATTATTGTTATTGTTAAATGTTAATACATGAAATATATATATTAATTGAATTTAATTAAAATAACAATAATAATTAAAATTAAAATATCCTAAAGGGGCTGTTTGGATACAAGGGGTATTTAGGTTAGAGCCCAAGCCCATTCCATGATGGAATAGGGCAAAGTGTGCACTATATAAGTGCAACACTTTGTGAATTATTAATTCATTCATTGAAAACAAATATCCCAACCCCTTTTCCTCTCTCTCACGCCAGATTTCTTTTGATTGAAGAAAATATTTCATTTGATTTTCATCTTGGTTCTTAAAGGCTAAAGAGGATCTAGCAAATCCCTTTTTAGTTCCTTGAGGTTGTCTTCGTGTGGACTACATTGGTTCGATCCTACACTTGGGTCGGTAGCAAAACCCATTCTGAGACAAATTGGAGGAGCCTCTAAACGTGGGTATGGTTTCTTAACCTTGAGATGTTTTTCTGCAGATTTTAATATGTTGTATAAACTGTAAATTTGTGCCCTGATCTTGGTTCAATGGAATGATCTATAATGTTTAAATAATTTTGGTTTCCGCTGCTATGTATGACCGTTTCCTAACAGTGGTATTAGAGCCATGGGTACCAAATGTTATAGTTTATTGTATGATTTATAACATGTATTTAGTTGATAACATGTTATTTTCTTTAAATCTGAAAAATCTACTGTTGAATGAATGATTCAATTGATAAATTGGTGTAATAATGTGTTGATGAATGTTATATTGGTTGGTTGGTATCCTGGTAGAATGTTTGTGCGTTCGATTTGATTTGGATTCGTGTTATTACATGAAAAACTGTAAAAAACGCAAACTGTGCATTTTGGGATTTCCAGACTTCGCCGCGGCGACGTCCTTGCTGGAATTATTCACCGCGGCAAAATAAAAACTTCGCCGCAGTGACGAGGCTACTGTCCCAAGTCTGTATTTTTTGCGAAGGGATCAAACTGCAGTTTTTAATAACCTATAAAGCCAATAATCATTCTGCACATATAGGAGGGTAATTAATTAATAAACCCGGCAAATTCAAAAATTGATTGTTTTTGAAATGTATGTTATGTATGATAATCCGTGGATTATACTGTTTTTACTAGACTTTTTAGTCGGATTTTAGATACTTCTTAGTTCATTTTGACCTGAATTGCTACTTAATTCTTTATATTTGGTGTTTCAGGCTAAAATGGACATTTTATGCAAATAATGAGTGAATTGGAGTTTTTGGACTCAAAAGTGAGCAAATCTCAGAAGTTGGGAAAGTTCTGAAGCAGAGTGGAGCACTATGAAGCTTGTTTCCATGAGGAAAGCGTCGAAGATCGAAGATTCAAGCAAAGAAGCAAGCGGAGGGCAATTTTGTAAATTCAGAATTCCACATGAAGGTTCGCCGCAGAGAAGAGAGTTGCGCACGAGAGTTTTATTTCACTTCGTCGCTGCAACGAGAATCCTTCTTCGCCGCGGCGAAGTCTGCGAATTCCAAAACACACAGTTTCATTTTTTAGGCATTTTCCTAGGTTTTTGGACGAGGTATAAAAACAAAACTTAGTCATTTTTGGAAGGGGATCGTTCGTTTTTAGTAGAGGGCAGCTATTTTCATTTTCTTAGGTTGATTTTTGGGCGAACTTTGATTAAAAAGGGTGAAGATTCGAGATTAAAACGAGTGGAATCATCATTTGGGGAGATCTCTTGTCCTTTCTCTTATTTTCATTATGTTGAACATTGGGTTTTTCATTTCTTTTGTTTGTGTTGTTGATTTAGCTATGAACTAACCCATTTTGGGTTAGGGTTTTGAAGTAGTTCAGATTCTCATGGATTAAGCAATTGATTTTTATTATTTTCATATGCTATTGCAATGATTGTGAGGTTATTTTGTTTTTAATGTTATTAATTGATGAACATGATGAGATTGAGAGATAATTCATGTTAGGCTTCTTGGGTAATCACCATTGTAGTATTAAATGCTAGAGATAGATTTTAGAACTAATGAAATCAGTCTAGGATTCTAGGTGCTTCATGAGCTTAGAACTATTAATCTTCATTTTGTTGGGTGCGGAAGTTTAAATAGGGAAAAGTAGGAAAACATAGCCTGAGAAGGTATGTTTACAATTTAGAGAATTTGTATGTTTACAATTTAGAGAATTCGATTTACAATCATTGCATGTGACCATGGAAATAGCATAATCTATAGGTTTAATCCATAGAGTCTGAATGAAATCAAAACCCTACCCGTTGTTTTAAAATAGATATTACCTTGTTTTTAATCTTGCTTTCATAATTTAGCCTTGAATATTTAGAAATTTTGTTTTAGTTTTAAGTTTAATTTTCTCCTATCAATCCAAACAACTCGATTGCTCCAACTTGAAACAGTAGAAAACTTAGTGCTTAGCAACCAATCCTCATGGGAACGATACTCACTCATCACTTTATTACTTTTTGCGACTAGTACACTTGCTACATTTTCATGTTTATGAAATCACGCATCAAGTTTTTGGTGCCGTTGCCGGGGATTGAGTTTTGTGTTAACATTAAAATTTTCTTGTGTTAGCTAGATTGGAGTGTTCTTTTTACTTAATTGTTATTTGTTTGATTTTTCGTTATTTTTTCTTTTTTGGTGTGATTTCAATCTTGCTATTTTTCTGTGTAGTTTAT
This sequence comes from Pistacia vera, assembly GCF_008641045.1. Lineage (NCBI taxonomy): Eukaryota > Viridiplantae > Streptophyta > Magnoliopsida > Sapindales > Anacardiaceae > Pistacia > Pistacia vera. Next base: position 1,045,422 of record NW_022195652.1, read on the forward strand.
GCGAAGAGCAAGAAGTCAACCAGTGGTTCCTTTTGATCCTGAGATTGAAAGAACCACTTGAAGACTAAAAAGAGAAAAAAGAGAAAGAGAAGCTACAGTTGAACCAGAAGTAATAGTTGTAGAGATGGCAGAGAATAGAACACTGAGGGAATTCTCAGTTCCCATAGTTGAAGGCAGTGGGCCAAGTATTACTAGACCAGCCGCACAATCCAACAACTTCGAGATAAAGCCGGCAATCATCCAGATGATCCAGCGGTCGGTTCAATTCAGGGGGGGTTTGAAGGAAGATCCAAATCTACACATTGCCAATTTTTTGGAGATTTGTGATACATTCAAGTCAAACAGAGTGTTAGATGATTTAATCAGATTGAGACTATTCCCATTTTTATTGAAGGATAAAGCTAAGGGATGGTTACTGGCACTACCAGCAGGAACAATCACCACATGGACTAATTTAGCACAGAAGTTCCTGACCAAATTCTTTCCTCCAGCAAAGTCGGCAAAGTTGAGAAATGACATCACGTCATTCATTCAAGAAGAGTCAGAATCATTGTATGAGGCTTGGGAGAGATACAAAGAATTACTAAGAAGGTGTCCACATCATGGGTTGCCAGTTTGGATGTAAGTCCAAACATTTTATAATGGATTAATGGTGAATGTGCAAACTATGGTGGATGCAGCCTCGGGGGGAGCATTATAGAATAAGACTCCGGAAGAAGCTCACGAGTTGCTTGAGGTTCTGGCAAGCAACAATTATCAAAGACCTAATGAGAGAATGCAACCGAAGAAATCTATGGGTCTTTATGAAGTTGATGCATATACAGCCATTTCAACCCAACTGACAGCACTTCAGAAACAGGTGGGAAGTATGTAGGTAAATTCCATTCAAGCTCCTCAACTAACTTGTGATTTTTGTGCAGGTAATCACGTGAGCAGTGAATGTCAAGTAGGGAACACTTTTGCCTCAGCATCGTCATCATCGGAGCAGGTTAACTACTTGGCTGGAAATCAAAGGCAACCGAACAATCTGTACTCCAACACATACAATCCGGGTTGGAGCAATCACCCCGAACCTGTCTTGGGGCAATCAGAACCAATAGAATCAGCAAAATAATCAATGGAATCAAAGGGCATTGCCAAACAACCAAACAGGGGTAAACAACCAACAAGGAGACCCAAGAGTGACAAAATTGGAGGACATGTTTGGGAAGTTTATGCAAGAGACCACGGGTTTTATGAATGAGACGAGAACTAATTTCAGAAATCAAGGGGCGTTCATTCGAAACTTGGAGGTACAGATGGGGCAGTTAGCTGAAAAGCTAAATGAGAGACCAGAGGGTGCTCTACCAAGCAACACAGTGACGAACCCACGTGAGCAAGCAAATGCAATAATTTTGAGGAGTGGGACAGTTTTGGAAGAATTAGGGCAAGCAAGGAAAGAAGGAGAGTCACCAAAAAGAAGGGAAGAGTCGGATGAGGAAGTTGATGAAGAGATCGTAATTGATGAGAAACCAAGCAGTTCTAAGGAAGAGGAACAAAAGAGGGAAGAAAAGCAAAAGAAAAAGAAGGAGAAATTACCATTTCCCAAGATACCACCAGAGTTGGCACATCACACTCCACCCGTGCCTTTTCCTCAAAGACTGAAGAAAAAGAATTAGGATAAGCAGTTTTCCAAATTTATTGAAATATTTAAAAAACTGCATATTAACATTTCTTTTGCAGATGCATTGCAACAGATGCCGAGCTACGCGAAATTTCTTAAGGAAATTTTATCAAACAAAAGGAAGTTAGAAGATAAGGAAACGATGATGCTCACAAAGGAGTGCAGCACCATTCTTCAAAAGAAGCTACCCCGAAGCTCAAGGATCCAGGGAGTTTTAGTATTCCTTGCATTATAGGAGACATTACTTTTGATCGTGTTTTGTGCGATTTAGGTGCTAGTATTAATTTAATGCCCTTTTCTGTTTTCAGGAGATTAGGAATTGGTGAAGTGAAGCCAATGACCATGTCATTGCAACTTGCAGATAGGTCCATAAAACATCCGAGCGGGATAGTGGAAGATGTGTTGGTGAAAGTGGATAAGATAATCTTTCTGGCATATTTTTGTTGTTTTGAACATGGAAGATGATAAGGAAATTCCTCTTATTTTGGGCCGACCATTTTTGGCCACGGGAAGAGCACTTATAGATGTACAAGAAGGGAAGTTACTATTGAGAGTTCAAGATGAAACAGTAACTTTCAATGTCTTTGAGGCTATGAAGTTTCCATCCGAATCGGATTCATGTTTTAGTGTTGATATGGTGGGTAAACTAGTAGCAGAATCTATTGAAGAAAACACCCCACAATTACCTCTAGAAGCTTGTATTGCCAAATCAAAAACAGTAGAGGTAGATGAGTCGGCGAGTAATGAATGTGCTAGATTGTTGGAAGCACTTCAACCGATTGATGAGAGCCAAGATTGAGAATTTGAGGAATTTGATTTTGAAAAAGAGAAGGAAAAGGAAAAAAATGAAGAACCTCCAAAACTTGAGTTGAAACCTTTACCTTCCCACATTAAATATGTGTATCTTGGGGAATCAGAGACCTTTCCAGTAATTATTAGTTCAAGTTTGAGTAAATTGGAAGAAGAGCGGTTGATTAGGGTGTTGAGGGAACACAGACTAGCAATTGGATGGACTATTTCGGATATTAGAGGCATCTCGCCATCATTCTGCATGCATAAGATACTCATAGAGGATGATATCAAGCCTAGGGTGCAACCACGGCGAAGATTGAATCCTTCAATGAAGGAAGTGGAGAGAAAGGAGGTGGTGAAACTCCTAGATTCGGGAATAATTTATCCTATTTCCGATAGTCCATGGGTTAGCCCGGTACAAGTGGTTCCAAAGAAGGGAGGTATCAAGGTGGTAAAGAAAGAGAGTAATGAATTGATACCAACTAGGACGGTTACGAGTTGAAGAGTGTGCATTGATTACCGAAAATTAAATAAGGCAACAAGGAAGGATCATTTTCCACTTCCTTTCATTGATCAGATGTTGGAGAGGTTGGCAGGGCATGCCTATTACTGTTTCTTGGATGGGTATTCAAGATATAATAAGATTGCCATTGCTCTTGAGGATGAAGAGAAGACGACCTTCACTTGTCCATATGGCACCTTTGCTTACCGAAGGATGCCCTTTGGGTTATGCAATGCACCAGCCACATTTCAGAGATGCATGATGTCAATCTTTAGAGATATGGTGGAACGGTTTATAGAAGTCTTCATGGATGACTTCTCAGTTTTTGGTTCATCTTTTGACAACTGCTTATCCAATCTTTCTCTTGTTTTGCAGCGATGTACGGAGACGAACTTGGTGCTCAATTGGGAGAAGTGCCACTTCATGGTCCATGAGGGAATAGTGCTTGGTCATAAAATTTCAAAAGACGGAATAGAAGTAGATCGAGCAAAAACAGAAGTGATTGAGAAGCTGCCACCACCATCAAATGTTAAAGCAGTTCGAAGTTTCTTGGGGCATGCGGGGTTTTACAGACGATTCATCAAGGACTTTTCTAAGATTTTTAAACCCCTTTGCAATTTGTTGATTAAAGATGTTGCTTTTGAATTTAATGATGAATGCATGCATGCCTTTCTAACTTTAAAAAAATTATTAGTATTTGCACCTATTATTGTAGTTTCTGATTGGGGACTACAATTTGAATTGATGTGTGATGCTAGTGATTTTGCTCTAGGAGTAGTGTTAGGACAAAGGAAAAACAAAGTGTTGCATGTAATTCAGTATGCTAGCAAAACACTCACTGATGCACAGTTGAATTACACCACCACTGAAAAAGAATTATTGGCTGTGGTTTTTGCTTTTGACAAATTTCGTTCATATTTGTTAGGTGCAAAGGTGATTGTCTATGTGGACCATTCAGCACTCAAGCACTTATTGGCAAAGCGAGAAGCGAAACCTCGGCTGATAAGATGGATCCTATTGCTTCAGAAGTTTAAGTTGGAAATTCAAGATAAGAATGGGTCGGAAAATGTGGTGGCAGATCACTTGTCAAGGATTGAGAGACCAATCCAGGAAATGAAGAGGAAATTCCAATTAGAGAAACATTTCTGGATGAGAAATTAATGAGAGTGGATGAAGCACCATGGTATGCAGATTTTGCGAATTATTTGTCATCAAGGGTGCTCCCAATTGGAATGAATTTCCAACAAAAGAGGAAATTCTTCTCAGATTTGAAGTATTACTTTTGGGAAGAGCCCTTTTTGTACAGACACTATACTGATCAAATGATACGTAGATGTGTCCTGGAGGAGGAAATGGAAAGCATTCTACGGTATTGTCACAAGAGGGAAGTCGGTGGCCATTTTGGAGGAGCTAGGACAGCAGCCAAGGTTCTTCAATCTGGGTTTTATTAGCCAACCCTTTTTAAGGATTCTTTCCGGATGGTTCAAGAGTGCGACCAATGTCAATGAAGTGGTAATATTTCAAAAAGGGATGAGATGCCGTTGAACAACATCCTTGTGGTTGAGCTGTTTGATGTGTGGGGGATTGACTTCATGGGTCCCTTCCCAAATTCTTTTGGGAACACATATATTTTGGTGGCAGTGGACTATGTATCGAAGTGGGTGGAAGCAGTTGCATTGTCATCTAATGATGCCAGGGTAGTGATTAATTTTGTGAGAAAGAATATTTTCTCAAGATTTGGAGTACCAAGGGCAATCATTAGTGATGGAGGATCGCACTTTTGCAATAGGCAATTTGACACTCTGTTGGGAAAGTATGGGGTAAAACATAGAGTTGCAACACCTTACCATCCATAGACCAGCGGGCAAGTAGAACTATCGAACAGAGAACTGAAGGGAATTTTAGAAAAGACAATAAATGTATCTAGGAAAGATTGGTCACGAAAATTGGATGATGCATTATGGGCATATCGAACTGCATTTAAGACTCTGATTGGAATGTCTCCATTCAGGATGGTCTATGGGAAAGCATGTCACTTGTCGGTAGAACTCGAGCATAAGGCATACTGGGCAGTTAAGCAGATAAACATGGACTTAAGAGCTGTTGGGGAGGAAAGGATGCTGACTTTGAATGAACTCGATGAGTTTCGTCTCGAAGCATATGAGAATGCTCGAATTTACAAAGAGAAGACAAAAAGGTGGCATGACAAGCATATCAGGAAGAAGAACTTTGAAGTGGGTCAGAAAGTGTTGTTGTTCAATTCTAGACTTAGGCTTTTCCCCAGAAAACTTAAGTCTAGATGGTCCGAACCATTCACAGTTACAAGAATTCACCCATCTGGAGCGGTGGAAGTTTCACATGAAGAAAAAGGTACTTTTACAGTCAATGGACAGAGATTGAAGCCATACATTGATGGGGTGATGAGTTGCAAGTCCATCCCGATCCGGCTTGACATTTCGACTTGAAGAATTAAGAGAGTAAAGCTTTCGACTATAAACAAGCGCTCCTTGGAAGGCAACCCAAGTGTTTTCATTTATTTATCCTTGTTGATTGTTTTGTAGTTGTTTAGTTTTTGTTTGATTTTGTGTATGAAGTTTAATTGGTGTGTTTTTGGATGTTTCAGGTGAAATTGAAAATCAAGGTGGAAAACAAAATGTTCCAGTTTTCGCCTTGGCGAAGCAATATCTTGAAAGGCGAAAGGTTCCAGGCTTCCCTGCGGTGAAAATTGTTCTTCGCCATGGCGCCATTCTCTCGGTAATTTTTCGCCGCGACGAAAGAAATATGGGAAAAATAGATAAGGGAACTTCGCCACGACGTTGTTCTCTAGGTAATTTTTCGCCGCGGCGAAACCTGGGTTGAACGAAGAACTTCGTCGTGGTGAAACCTGTTTTTTATATATATGCACCGTAACTCTTCATTTTTCACGCAACTTTTCAAATCCATTTCAGAGAAAATTTTTCCAACGTTCAATCCAGAGCTTTCCTAGTGATTTCCAAGCAAAGTTTCTCGCTCTTTAACCCTCCTAAACACCAAAAAAACTCATTTCAACAACAATTTTTGCAAAAAATTCACAAAATTTTTTAGTTCAAGAAATTTGGGGTTTTGCAATCTAGGCTGATTTTGGCTCAATTGGTGGCGAATACTCCTTAGTTTGGGTAAGATTTCAAGTTCCCTAAGCTTTTTATCGCAAAATTTCGAGTTTTGATTTGTAGATCTGAAAATTTTGATTGTTGGTTGAGTTGTGGAATTTTTGTGCTTATGAGTGTTGATTTTGTTTGAGGAAGGGTTGATTGTGCATTGTGTGATATTAAGGAGTGTGGGTTTTGAATTTTGGAGTATTTGGTTGAATTTGGAAAAATCGTAGTTTGGGGGTCTAAGTGCGAATTTTTGGAAGTGTTGTCAATTTTCGCAGGATTGAATTGGTTGTCGTAGGACACTTAGGTTTGAATTTTTGGGTTGCATTGTTAAGTTGAAGTGTAGTTTTGGAGAAAATGCCACTCAAAGTCAAGGTACCATCCAAGGGCAAGGGAAAAGGAAAGAAAGTAGACGACCGGTTTAGGAATGAAAAGGCTCGAAAAACCTATGAGGCAACAGCCAAAAGGAAAGACAAGGGATTTATCCCTGAGCGAGGACTGACTACAACCTAGGCTGATGAGTGGAGTCAAGGGAGAAGTTGGAAGGACTTTATGAGTGAACCCGCACATACGGCTGTGGAACCACTAGTGAGAGAGTTTTATGCCAACCTCCTTGAATGTGATGAGGGGGTTGTTTTTGTGAGGGGTACTGATGTGGCATTTACGGCAAAGGTCATCAATGATTTCCATGGCTTACCTCAGATTGACTGTGATGAATATGAGGAGTTTAGGAAGACACGGAAAAGGGATGAGGTGATTCTTAGGACCATAGCGAAACCAGATGCCTCTTGGGATATTTCAAAGAAGGGCAAGAAAACCATTAAGGGGACTAGTTTAACATTAGTGGCTCGGTTGTGGCAATATTTTATTTGTGCTAGGATGATGTTGAAGACGCACTACAGTACAGTGACGTATGAGAAGGCACTTTTGTTGTATTCTATTGCCATAGGAAAGAGAATGGATGTGGGGAACATCATCCTGATGAGTATCCAACTTGCAGCCAAACCAGGGTGATGTAGTTTTTCGTTCCCACAACTCATTACAGAGTTGTGCACTAAAGCAGGAATCGAGGTACAGGATGATGAGCCACTGATCCATGTTGCCCCAGTCCTCGACACAGCCTTCTTCCGCAAACATCTTGAGCCTCAACCAGAAGAAGGGCCTAGATCAGGCACCAAGAGAAGAAGAACAATAACAGCTGCCACCGCATCCGGTTCAACAATCACAATGAGAGAAATGATGTAGAAGCTGATGGGTATGATGAAACGGATGGAGCGACATCACGGGTGGCTGGCAGAGCAGACCAGGAAGATACACGAGCTGCACCTGAGCTACTGCAACAAGCTTGGGATTGATACTTCAGAAAACCAGTGGGAAGACTGGGATTCAGATGAATGGTTAGTCTCCGATTCAGAAGAGGATGACGCTGAGGAAGAGGAGGAGGCTGAAGAATGAGCACCTGAGTACCTGTTTTAGTTTTTGTTATTTTTATTTGTTTTATTTGTTTATGTTTTTCTTTTATTTTGAACATTGAACTTAGTTGATATTTTTGTTTGGGATTGTGTTAGTGTTTTAGTTGTTTCATTCTTGTTTTAATTTCTAGTGATGTAAAGATGAGATTAGGGTTGTAATACTTTCATATTAGTCAGTGGATGTTTCTAACATAGTGGACACCACCATTTTCAATTGTTTTTACAGAATTTGGGTGATGAAAAAGCTGAGGTCCGGGTGTGCACACTATTGAGCGGAACTTCAACTTCACGGATTAATCAGGGAACTATCTCGCACCTTTTTCTATTTTGTTTTCTATTCCTAATTTGTGCATAATGTGACATTGGGGACAATGTCATCTTTAGTTTGGGGTAGGAAAAATTTGAAAAAAAAAATTGATTTTTGTTTTAGTGACGTTTGTGTTTTTGTTGTGGTTGCCATTGATGAATTGCATAAGTCCATGATGAGACTAGGATTGTTGGGATTTTATTGTTGAAAAATGTTAAGCATTGCTTCAAGTTTATGTTTATTGACTGAATTTTGATTGAGGTTGTTGAGTGGTTCAACCACCATTTTCATTTATTTTCAGCATGCTTAGATTCATTTTATGTGGTTAGGTAAAGTTTGATAATGTTGGTGGATTCTAGAACCTAGTAGACAAGTGCTTGAGGCGAAATCTTAGGAATAGACATTGTTAGGAACTGATGTAGGCATTTTTCGGAACGTTTGAGCCTTTCCAGCCGACCCATGAATGATTTGCTCTAGTTACCATTGAGCCTTGTGAGATTATCATTGTTATTTTCTTTCAAACCTAAAATTGTCCATCCAATACCATAAACACTTTATCGTACCCTTAAGAGAATTTTGGGCCTAATGCAAACAAAAGAAAGTGAAGAGTTGTGCGAATCACTAAAAGAACAGTTTGGGGGTTGTGAGAAGGGCGATAAGAATAAGAGAGGTAGTTAACCTCAATTCTGAATGATTTTAAAAAAAAAAAAAAAAAAAATTAAATTCTCTTGGTTAATTCAAAATCAGAAAAAGAAATATTAAGTTTGAGGGTTTAAAATGGTTGACACTTTGATTGGTGGTTGAGGAAGTGGAGATTGTACACCTGCTCTCTCTACAGTATTATATAATGCATACTATGCAAATTATAGATATACACTAGCGTATGGAAGATAGTGGGCTCAAACTTTTCACACTCATAAAATAATTTTTACGTATACGAAATACTATGTTATTAAAAACTTTCTCCTTAATACAAAATATCATAACTGGTGGACAGTAGTGCCAATACTCTCTGCTTCTCGACGTCCATCCGACCGCTGCTCTAATTCCTGCAAAACAAGGAAGAATAGTGGGTGAGCACAACAATGGTCAGTAAGTAAATCCTCTACTACCTGTCCCACAACTCACTCTTTGGTTCTTCCTTACTTACCGTTCTTCTATTTCTAATTCTCACTGTTTTTTCTCTTTCTTGCTAATACTTTTATCTCTTTAACTCTGTTCTGCTCTTTTTTATTTTTCTTTCTCTCTGTTCTCATTTCTTTTCTCCTTTCTTATTCTTACTCACCATGAAGGAAACTCATGGTTCTCTTTATTCTCATCACTATTCACCATGAAGGAAAATCATGGTTTCTCTTATTCTCATTATACTTCACTAAACATGGAAGAACTCATGGTGCATGCATGTATGAGATGACATGCAGTTAATGCAAAAGAACTGCAGTTTCTTCTTTACTCTCTATCTTAACTAATTCAAACTCTCTCATTCTTTCTCATACTCTCTCTCTTTCTATCTCATTCTTTCTCAAGCTTTCTCATTCTTTCATTTCTTTATTATTTTATTCTCATTTCTTATAATTCCTTTCTACTACTCGCTCTTTGAATGTCACAGCCCCATCTTACGGAGGCACGGCGAGACTTGCCCGCTCTATGTGACTTCTACTGATTCTCTTTCTGTCTCTCTTTCTATAACTCTTTTCTGTTAACTTTTGTTGTAGGTCAGAACCTCATCTTAACGGAGCACGGCTGGGTACTCATCCCACTCTTGTAACCCTAATCATTGTTCTCTTTATTCTTTCTATGTTTGCTCTGTTTTCTCTTACTCATTTGAATGTCACGGCCTCATCGACCGGAGGCACGAATGGGTGCTACCCATCTACGTGACTTTACTCATTTCTTTACCGATCGGACTCGGTTATGCATGGATTGGAACCCTTGGCCATGTGAGTGTATATTCTTTCCTCTATCTCTCGAATGTACGGCCTTCTTACGGGGGCACGGCTGGGGATCACAAAGCACCCACTCTCGTGACGGTCGGCCCATCTTACGGAGACACGGCTGGGGAACCAAAGCACCCACTCTCGTGATTTTACTCATTACTCACGGGTTCCCACGCACAACCTACTCTATTCTCTTCTTTTGTTTTTCTCTTACTTTTAGAGTAGTTCATTCACAAACTTCCTACTCTTCTCAAGCCATACTCTTAGAGTATTTATTCACAAAGTTCTCCACTCTATCTAAGCTATTACTCATAATGTAGCTCATACTCAACATTCTTACTCTTTCTCAAGCTACTTTCAAGCACAATTAATGCATATGGATGGGTATGCTCATTAATGAACTTATGAAATGCCAAATACCATATTGCATCAAAACAGTCATTGCGCAGGTTACACTCAAGAAGCCATAACTTGAGTTATACACCTCGGATTGCACGGTTTTGGTCTCGTTTTAAAGCTTTTGAGACAGGGCTACAACTTTATGTTTCGGTCTAAACCCAGTTCAATCCGTAGAATGCCAAATATCACTCAAACGGTTACAGCTGTGACAGGGCAGCTTCTCACCTAGGCATTTTATCAAACAACTCATGTGCATACCAAAGCTCTACTTTCTATAAATCTACTCTTCTCTTTAACCATCCCAAATGGGAGGAAAACTCCCTCATATAGTCATAATTCCTCCCAAGGAAAACACTCCAAAAATATTCTACAAAACTCCTCCAACTTCAACTCAATTTCAATCTCTCTTACACATCAAACACTTCTCATAATTAAAGTATATCCAACAACACTAGAATAATCTCATCCCAACTCAATTCTCAGCAAGCATAACATATCATGCATATAAAATCTATACTCAAAAGATTTCTCAAATCTCAACTTGGTTGGATTTACCTTGTGCTTGAGTAGTCTCTCCTAAGCTCTTTCTTGTTGGATTCCATCATCTCTAACCCTAATCATAAACTTCATAAGAACTCAACCTTTACACAAATAAATCATAGATATAGAGCTGAATCCTTACCTTTTGATGCCTTGAATAAAACCCATGAAAATCTACTCAAAAGCCCTCAAATTCCTTGGAGAAGTGAATGAAAATTTGAGAGAAAAAAGGAGGAGGAGTGTGGGGGGTGGAATGAACGAAAATAAGGGTTTCAAACCTTAATACTTTAATTATAACAACACTTTCCCATTTTGCCCTTGTACTTTCGAAAATTCCATCTATGTCCCTTAGTCATTACTATATGCCCTCATTTTTTGCATTCTCTGTAACAAACTACTGCTAACTGTACAATGCATGCATAATAACAATATAGGATTGGGCCCCAAAATTTTCTTTTCATTATAAATCATATGTCTTTATACACAAAGAGTACTGTTTACAAAAGATTCTTTTGAAAAGACAAAACAGGGGAAACAGTGTAGCTATTCTTCGCTTGCCGACGCCCCTCCGATGCATCATCACCTAGATCCTGCATCCACAAAGGAAAAAAACGGCGTGAGCACAAATAATGTCAGTAAGTAAAACCCTCTATGTCTGTCCCCGTGTACAACTCTAATTCTTTCCTTATGCTATTTCTGATCTATTTCTATTTCTAATAACATCATGGCCTCATCTTACCGGAGGTACGGCCGGATGGTGTACACAGCACCATCTCACTCTCCATGGCTATCGGGTGGAATTCACACGTACCAACCCGTTCTTAGTGACTACCGGTGAGGATCACAAAGCACAACTCGGTTTTTTCCTAACTATTGGGTGGAGATCACCTAGCACCTACCCGTTCCCATGAATTTGGGTAACGATCACCAAGCATTAACCTGTCTCTATCACTAAGGGTGATGGTCACAAAGCATAACCCACTTCTATAAATGTTGGATGATGATCACAAGCATCAACCCACTTATCTAACCACTAACTGGGGGTGGTCACAAAGACTCCACCGTTTCTACATCATCGAGTGACGACACAAAGATCGACCCATCTCTAAGGGCTATTCGGGTGGTGATCACAAAGCATCAACCCGATTCCCATAACATCGGGTGATGATCACAAAGCATCAACCTACTATTCTACTCTTCTAATTCACTCTATTCTAGCATTTTTCATTTCTCTACCTTAGAGTAGTTGCATACACAAAGTTCCTACTCTTTCTTAGGTCACTTTCAATGATATAACAATGCAATGGATGGTTCATCTCCACTAATGCACTTATGAATGCCAACATGCAATGTTGCAAGGATAAGGTCACATACTCAAACTCAAACCTCTATAGGCATTTCATCAAACAACTCAAGTGCATCATAAAACTTACTATAGCAATGATTCTAAATCTTTCTCTAACCATCCAAAATGGGGGAAAACCCCTTCACATAACCATAAAACCTGTCAAAGAAAGCACTTCCAAAAAGGGGATCCATACACCCCTTCAATTCCATCTCAAACGACCTTTCCAACCCAACAACTCATTTCTCATATTTGCAAGATATTAACATTCACAAAGCAAGAAATCTCTATTTAAACTTCACATCATGCGTATCACATGTATATCACATACATACATCATTTCTATCAAGACCTAATCAAGAAAATTCTTAAATCTCAACTTGGTTGGGATTTACTTACCTTAGGAAGCCTTAGGGTGATTTTCTACCCCAAATCACTTCAAAAACCCCAGAACTCTTGATCAAAAGAAAGAAAAGTTGAGAGGGCAGGATGGAGGTTGCGTTTTTGAGAAGAAGAATGAGGGGTTTGCTTACTCTATTCATTTTAATGAAATTTATACCAAAGCATTCCCATTTGCCCTTACTCTCTTTGTGAATTCCATCTATATCTTGATTCATTACAAACTCACCCTCATATCAACATATTCTCATGAATCCTTACAATTAACTCCACTTTTCCTCTAATTAGGGGGAGAATGGGCAAATAGCTCTTAGGGAAGAAAATATCTAAAACTTAAAAACAATTTAATCGGCCTGTCGCCGCGGCGAAAAACTTCTGCCGCCGCGGCGAAACTGTCCAGCAGCTCCGTGGCTTCAACACCTCTTCGCCGCGGCGAAGATTCTTCTTTGCCCGGCGAAGACTGAAACACTAAACTTCTTCTACTTTAAACCAAGTTCAGGGCAAGCATTCGACACAACACTCAATCAAACAATATTACCAAAAACCAACTCAAATAAGAGCGAAAAGAAGAAACAACAAATAACGTACCTCAAGTGGGGCGTTACAATTCTTCCCCCTTAAAGAATTTCGTCCTCGAAATTCATGCAAATAACTCTGGGAAACGATTTTGCATGTCCCGCTCACTTCCCAAGTGGGCTCTTCTACTTTGTGATTCCTCCAAAGGACCTCACTAGCGGAACAATCTTGTTCCGAAGCTCTTTAACCCTTCGACTAGAATCTGAACTGGGGTTCTTCATATACTAGATTCTCTGCTACTTCCACGTCCTCTAAGCTTAAGATGTGGAGGGGATCACTTACATATTTTCGTAGCATCGAGACATGGAAGACATCATGCACCTGTCCATGCTAGGTGGTAGTGCCAATCTGGAGGCCACTTTTCCTACTCGTTGCAAGACCTCAAAGGACCTACATACCTCGGTGCTAACTTTCCTTTGTTCGAAAGCATTACTCGCTTGTAAGGGGAACTTTCAGAAACACTTTATCGCCCACTTGGAATTCACCTCTTCCTCTCAAGTCGGCATAACTCTTCTGTCGATCTTGGGCTTGTTTCATTCTATTTCTGATTAACTTCACATCTTCTACCAGTTCTGAGTCATCTCTGGCCCAAGCGCGGTACTCAACTCATCTTTTTCGCCACTTCATCCCAATGAAGCGGAGACTACACCGTCTACCATACAAAGCTCGTAAGGCGCCATTCTAATTGTAGACTGATAACTGTTGTTGTAGGGAAATTCCACTAATGGTAACATCTCATGCCAGGATACTCTGTAATCCATGCAATAGGCCTCAACATATCCTCGAGCACCTGATCGTTCTCTCGGTTTGGCCATCGTCTGAGGATGATAGGCAGTATTGAATGATAAACGGGTACCCAAACTCCCTGTAAACTTGCCCAGAAGGCTGAAACAAATCTGGAATCTCTATCTGATACTATAGTCTTGGGCACACCATGCAATCTGACTATCTCCTTGAGGTACATTGAGCCAACGATCTGTAGTGGTACTTTCCTTAACTGGAAGGAAATGGGCTGACTTGGTTAACCTATCCACAATCACCATAGCGTTACATCCCTCTGCACCCTGGGGAGAACGTGATAAAATCCATTGAAATGCTCTCCCATTTCCACTTGGAATACTCAATGGTTGAAGCAACCCTGACGGCCGTTGATGTTCGCTTTCACCGCTGACAGTTAGACATTTAGCCACAAAATCTGAAGCAAGCTTCTTCATGCACGACCACCAATGCCTTTCTTTACATTTGATACATCTGGTGCTGGATGAGCGGTGTACGGTGTGTCATGAGCCTCTATAAGAATTTTCGTTTCAAATCCCATTTGGAGGAATGCACAACCGATTTCTGAAATAGAGGACACCATCTCTCACAAAGAACTCTGCTGTCTTGCCCTCAAGCACTGTGAACTGTTTTCTGACACCACTCATTAGCCATTTGCTTTTCTCTAATCTCTCTAGTAAAGAAGACTGTACCTCTAGGCTGGCAATCTTCCGGAGCCACTTCAATCTGCTCGTTAGACAATTCTTCTATTAACTCTTTCTGCCTGGTAAGCCGAAAAACATGGGCTTTTCTACTCAAGGCATGGTACTCATTGGCTTTCCCCGATTGGCACGTCTCACAATCATAAACCTTGACCAGCTCTAACCACTTTCTTGCCTCATATTCAACTCCTTTTGAGTGAAGAAGTACTTAGACTCTTATGATCGGTGTAGATATTACTCTTCACACCATAAAGGTAGTGCCTCCAAATCTTTAGGCAAAGACCACGGCTGCTAATTCTAAGTCATGCGTAGGGTATCTTGGTCTTGTACTCTTTCAATTGACAAGAAGCATAAGCTATAACCCTCTAAATGCATCAGCACGGCGACAGTCCCTGCAGAGAGGCGTCTGTATAAATATCATAATCTACACCCTCCTGCGGTAACACTAGTACAGGAGTGATGTTAACTCTTCTTTAACTCTTGAAAGCTTTCTTCACAAGCGCGACCAGACAAAAGGAGTTTTCTATTTGGTAAGAGCTGTCACGGTTTAGCCAAACTGGGCGAATCCCGTACAAATCGCCGGTAGTAACCTGCTAAGCCTAAGAAACTCTGATTTCTTTCAATGTTCTCGGCTTCTGCCATTCCAGGATTGCTTGCACTTTACTCGGATCTACCGAAAAACCTTCCTTTGACACGGTATGACCCAGGAAATTCACTTGGTCAGCCAAAACTCACACTTAGAAAATTTAGCACACAACTCTTTTCTCAGCCGTTGCAATACTAATTAAGTGTTTCTCATGCTCTTCTCTTGACTTGAGTAAATCAGAATGTCGTCGATGAAGACAACAATGAACTGATCCAAAACTCATGGAATACCCTATTCATCAAGTCCATAAAAATTGTTGGGGCATTAGTCAAGCCAAAAGGCATCACTACAAATTCATAATGCCCATATCTTGTACGAAAGGCAGTCTTAGCCACATCTTGCTCAACCACTCTTACTTGATGATACCCGAACCTCAAATCAATTTTGGAGAACACTGCCGCTCCTTTCAACTGATCAAAAAGGTCATCATCTGGGGTAGCGGGTACTTATTCTTCACTTAACTTTGTTCAACTCCCCAAATCAATACACATCCTTAGTGATCCATCTTCTTTTTCACAAACAGGATTGGGCTCCAAGGATAATGACTTGGTCGGATAAAGCTTTATCTAAAAGCTCTTGGAGTTGCTTCTTTAATTCTTGGAGCTCAGCTGGGGCCATTCGGTAAGGGGCTTTAGATATTGGTGCTGTCCCTGGTGCTAGTTCGATACTAAATTCTACCTCCCTCTCTGGAGGCAAAACCGGTAACTCTTCCGGAAACACATCTAGAAAGTCTCGAACTACTGGCACCCTCTGAATCTCTAACTATGGAACATCACCACTCTGCACTACATGGGCAATATACCCGAACACCCCTTCTAACATCTTCCTGGCTTTCACATTCTAATCAGCATGCTCAATTGATGGCCTTCTCCAAAACTAAAATATCTCTACTATCGAGGTTAAACCTGCCTCTTTTTCCGACAGTCAATCTCTACCCCATATCTCCCTAGGAAGTCCATGCCCGAATCACATCAAAGTCGGGCATATCAAAAACTATTAAGTCAACAGTTAACTCTCTACCTGGATCAATAAGGACTTCTTAACAAAATCTCTTGAGTCACAAGACTAACCCCATGGGTAGCTCTATTTAATGGGTTGAGTCGCTCTAGTAGGTTTCAAACCTAACTCTCAAGCATCCCATAAGATATGAACGAATGAGTAGTGCCTGAATCAATTAAAGCATATAAAGGGACTGAATGAAATAATAACTGACCAGTAACGGCTGATGGACTGGCCTCTGCTTCCCCTGTGCCACAGTAAAAACTCTGGCATTAGCAGTACCTCCTGAACCCTGAGTCGTTGGTGGAAGAGGAGCTTTCAATTCTATCATGTGCCCTGGCTATCGGCACCTATAACACACTCTCTGATCCCTCAGACATTCTCCGGGGGGATTCTTCCCGCATTTAGGGCAAGGAGGAAACCCTTCCGTCCGAGGTCGCTTATTCTCCACTCTTTTCTATTCTGTCTATACTGAAACTTCTTTTTCTGATTCTTCATTCTTACCTCTTACACCCTCAGTTTCTCTCTCTAAAGAGGGAGGGTAGCTCCTCGGTTCCTGTCGAGGATCCTACGGGAAGATTTTATTCTCAAAAATCGCCCGCCTTCATCGCCCGCCTCAAGGCTCAATAATTTCGAGGAGGGTTGGAGCTTGTCATTATATCTCGGGCTATCTTCGGCTTCAATCCAGCACAAACTTATCCCTCCTTAAGGCCGGAGTTCTAGCTATTCCTGGTGCAAAACTTGCAAGAGCGTTGAATTTCACGAGTACTCTTTCACGGCGCTAGTCCCTTGCTGTAAAATGATAAATTCTTGGACCTCTCATGAACTTGGTCCCTGTTCTATACTCGGCCTCAAACTCTTGCCTGAACTCTTCCCAGGTCATTACTGTCGCATCATGAGTTCCCATTAATTCCCACCAAATTCGGGCATCACCCGAAACAAGAAACTCGCATACCGGATCTTCTCCGGTCTGACATGGGAAATAAACCTGTGGCTTGTTCTACTGACCCAAGCCAATCTTCTGTATTACTGGGTCTGTAGTACCCTTAAACTCTGAGGGTTGATGCTGACTAGACGAGAATCGGTTCCACTCTGTTCTGTACTGGGGGAGGTACCGGTTGTCCTCTTTCGACATGTGTAACTCGGCGGTACCTGTACAGGGGGTACAATTCCCTGAGTTTCTGCCATAACTTGCTGAATAATTCCCCGGATTCAGCTTCATCCAGGGAGGGGGCGTAGTCTCTGGGGGTTAGAAGGTTCTCCTTCATCACCACACCCTACCGCGATTTCGATAACTACGTCATCTACAAAATAATCACACTAAACTCAAGAAACAATTTCTGTAAGGAAAGAATTACTCCACAGTCGGCTAGAGGACGTCGTGGCGATGAGAATAGTACACTGTTCAATCCCAAAATCTTTGCTCTGATACCAAAAATGTAACAACTACTGCTAACTAGTACAATGCATGCATAATAACAATATAGGATGGGCCCAAAATTTTCTTTTCATTATAAATATATGTCTTTTATACACAAAGAGGACTGTTTACAAAAGATTTTTGTAAAAGACAAAACAGGGGAAACAGTGTAGCTATTTCTCTTCGCTTGCCGACGCCCCTCCGACTGCATCATCACCTAGATCCTGCATCCACAAAGGAAAATAACGGGGTGAGCACAAAATAATGCTCAGTAAGTAAAACCCTCTATCTGTCTGTCCCGTATGACAACTCTTAATTCTTTCCTTATGTTTCTGATTCTATTCTATTTAAACATCATGGCCTCATCTTACCGGAGTACGGCCGGATGGTGTTCACACAGCACCATTCACTCCATGGCTATCGGGTGGAATTCACACAGTACCAACCGTTTTTAGTGACTACGAGTGAGGATCACAAAGCACCAACTCGGTTTTTCCTAACTATCGGGTGGAGATCACCTAGCACCTACGTTCTCATGAATTTTGGGTAACGTCACCAAGCATAACCTGTCTTAGTCACTATCGGGTGATGGTCACAAAGCATCAAACCACTTCTACAAATGTTGGATGATGATCACAAAGCATCAACCCACTTATCTAACAACTAACTGGGTGGTGGTCACAAAGCATCCACCCGTTTCTATATCATCGGGTGACGATCACACAAGCATCGACCATCTTAGGGCTATTCGGGTGGTGATCACAAAGCATCAACCCGATTCCCATAACTATCGGGTGATGATCACAAAGCATCAACCTATCTATTCTACTCTTTAATCACTCTATTCTAGCATTTCATCTCTCACCTTAGAGTAGTTGCATACACAAAGTTTCCTACTCTTTCTAGGTCACTTTTCAATGCATAAACAATGCATATGGATGGTTCATCTCCAATAAGCACTTATGAAATGCCAACATGCAATGTTGCAAGGATTAAGGTTCACTACTCAAACTCAAACCTCTATTAGGCATTTCATCAAACAACTCAAGGCGATCATAAAACTTACTATAGCAATGATCTAAATCTTCTAACCATCCAAAATGGGGAGAAACCCCTCAATAACCATAAAACCTGTCAAAGAAAGCACATTCCAAAAAGGGGATCCATACACCCTTCAATTCCATCTCAAACGACCTTTCCAACCCAACAACTCATTTCTCATATTTGCAAGATATTAACATTCACAAAGCATAGAAATCTCTATTTAAACTTCCATACATGGCATATCACATGTATATCACATACTACATCATTTCTATCAAAACCCTAATCAAGAAAATTCTTAAATCTCAACTTGGGTTGGGATTTACTTACCTTAGGAAGCTTAGGTTGATTTCTACCCCAAATCACTTCAAAAAACCTTAGAACTCTTGATCAAAGAAAGAAAAGTTGAGAGGAGCAAGGATGGAGAGTTGCGTTTTTGAGAAGAAGAATGAGGGGTTTGCTTACTCTTAATCATTTTAATGAAATTATACCAAAGCATTCCCATTTTGCCCTTACTCTCTTTGTGAATTCCATCTATATCCTTTGATTCATTACAAACTCACCCTCATATCAACATTTCCCATGAAAAATCCTTACAATTAACTCCCCACTTTTCCTGCTAATTAGGGTGAATGGTCAAATAGCTCTTAGGGAAGAAAATATCTAAAACTTAACAAACAATTTAATCGGCCGTCGGCGGCGAAGAAACTTCTGCCGCCGCGGCGAAACTGTCCAGCAGCTCCCTGTGGCTTCAACACCTCTTCGCCGCGGCGAAGATTCTTCTTCGCCTGGCGAAGACTGAAACACTAAACTTCTTCTACTTTAAACCAAGTTCAGGGCAAGCATTCGACACAACACTCAATCAAACAATATTACCAAAAACCAACTCAAATAAGAGCGAAAGAAGAAACAACAAATACGTACCTCAAGTGGGCCGTTACATTCTCCATGAAATTCTATCTCTTTTCACTCCCCAAAATTTCAACTAATTTTGAGTGAAAAGACCATTTTACCCTTAATGCAAGTTTAAGGGATTTTCTTCACATTTTTCTCAAAATAACTTCAACAAAATTCAACCAAGGGCCAACCAACCAATATTAACAATATACAAACTCAATTGAGAATAAATCAATAAACATTCAAGCAATGCAACAATAATTTAACTACGTACCTCAAGTAGGGCGTTACAAGATTGATGTGACTTGTAGTGTTTGCATGAGGAAAACCGAGTTCTCTTACTTTGTTTATCCTATCCTTTCTCTTGGATCCCACTACCCGAGCCTAACGTTACAAGCTTGTAAAGACCTGTTGATTCTTAGCGATGTCTAGTCTACATTAGTGGAGAGTAGTTCGATATTTAGGCTTATGGAGTCTCCCACCATTTGATAAACTTTTCATTTCTGCATAAAATAATCCGGGAAGTTGGAATGTGGATTGAAGTGGGGATCACCTACTCGGTGGACCGATTGAGGAAGACAGTCGATGTAGCTTATAACTTCTTGGAGTGTTGAACAGTTTCTGATAATAATTTTTCAACAACCTTTGAGACTTGTGTAATTTCTAGGCAATTCGTATGTTGAGTTTGAGTCAAATTTGTGTTTGTTCATTTTTCAGTTTTGTTGTGTTGTGTTTTGTGTTTTCAGGATTTTTATTGTTTTTCTTTCTTTGAGTTTTGTACCTTATGCTCGGGGACGAGCATGTCTTTAGTTTGGGGGTATTTGATAATCCGTGGATTATACTGTTTTTATTAGACTTTTTAGTCAGATTTTAGATACTTCTTAGTTCATTTTGACCTAAATTGCTACTTAATTCTTTATATTTTGAGTTTCAGGCTAAAATGGACATTTTATGCAAATAATGAGTGACTTGGAGTTTTTGGACTCAGAAGTGAGCGGATCTCAGAAGTTAGGAAAGTTCTAAAGCAAAGTGGAGCACTACGAAGCTAGTTTCCATGAGGAGAGCGTCGAAGATCGAAGATTCAAGCAAAGAAGCAAGCGGAGGGCAATTCTGTAAATTCAGAATTCCACATGAAGGTTCGCCACGGCGAAGCGAGTTTTGCACGAGAGTTTTATTTCACTTCGTCGCCACGGCAAGTATCCTTCTTTGCCATGGCGAAGTTTGCGAATTCCAAAACGTACAGTTTCATTTTTTAGGCATTTTCCTTGGGTTTTGGACGAGGTATAAAAGAAAAACTTAGTCATTTTTGTAATGGGTCGTTCGTTTTTAGAGAGAAAGTTATTTTTCATTTTCTTAAGTTGATATTGGGCGAACTTTGATTCAAAAGGGTGAATATTCAAGATTGAAACCAGTGGATTCATCATTTGGGGAGATCTCTTGTCCTTTCTCTTATTTTCATTATGTTGAACATTGGGTTTTTCGTTTCTGTTGTTTGTGTTGTTGATTTAGCTATGAACTAACCCATTTTGGGTTTGATGTAGTTCGGATTCTCATGGATTAAGCAATTGATTTTTATTATTTTCATATGCTATTGCAATGCTTGTGGGGTTATTATGTTTTTAATGTTATTAATTGATGAACATGATGAGATTGAGAAATAATTCATGTTAGGCTTCTTGGGTAATCACCATTGTAGTATTAAATGCTAGAGATAGATTTAAGAATCAATGAAATCAGTCTAGGATTCTAGGTGCTTCATGAGCTTAGAACTATTACTCTTCAATTTGTTGGGTGCGGAAGTTTAATAGGGAAAAGTAGGAAAACATAGCCTGAGAAGGTATGTTTACAATTTAGAGAATTCGATTTACAATAAATGCATATGAATAGGGAAATAGCATAATCTGTAGGTTTAATCCATAGAGTTAGAATGAAATCAAAACCCTACTCGTTGTTTTAAACTGATATTACCTTGTGTTTAATCTTGCTTTCATAATTTAGTTTCGAATATTTAGAAATCTTGTTTTAGTTTTAAGTTTAATTTTCTCCCTTAAATCCAAATATCTCGATTGCTCCAACTTGAAAACAGTAGAAAGCTTAGTGCTTGGCAACCAATCCTCGTGGGAATGATACTCACTCATCACTTTATTACTTTTTTCGACAAGTATACTTGCTACATTTGCATGTTTATGAAATCACGCATCAAGGGGCCTCCAAACGTAGGTATAGTCAAATCCTTGTATGGATTTATATTGTTTTTGTTTTAAGCATGAAAATATATATACAACAGACCCTGATCTTGGCAAAATCAGAGTGATCAATGAGCGAAATTAATTTTTTTTTCGCTACCAACGTTCATTGATTACTTACAGAGATGACTCGATAGATGGTGAGTAACAAACAATTGAACTGGTTAGTCACATATTTTTTGTTTGCCGAAAGAGAGATAAAGGAAGTTGAGTGAGTGCGTGATCATTTTGACGATCACGCGAAATTTATGACAAAGTAGTTGGCAGCCTATGAAGCTGAATGAGATCAGGCAGTGGCAGAATCTAGCGAGCTTAGGAAGCAGTTGCTAACAGTGAGCAGATTTGGCAGAGGAAATGCAAAGACCCGTGGAGGAGGCCAAACGGGAGAGTGAAGCGCCAGCTAAAAAAGTCGGGGACCTTATGGCGAGGCTAAATAAGCTTGAGGATGATTTTGAAGGAAAGGCAACGGATCTCACTCTCGAACTTCTTAAGTTAATCTATGAAGCTTATGCGGATCTTGATTATTCAGTGATCCCTCCTGATTACGAGGAAGAGCTCAAGAAATAGTATGGCCATCAAAAGCCTCCAACTCCAGATTTCTGATCTCTTTATAAGCATTTCCCTTTTTTTTTTGGGTACACACAGACTTTTGTAAATAAGATATTATCTAATGCTAATGAAATACAATTTTTGTAATTGTGCTAGTTAAAATAGTAATTGTTCTGCAAGATTGATTCCCATGATTTCTTTCAATTTGGTTTTCATTTTGTGCTAGTGCCTATGACATTTTACTTTATTTTGCACCCCCCAGTTTTAGCCATGCAGGTTCTTGCTTTTAGTCTGCCCTTTGGCATGAACAAATGTGTTGGTTTTGTACAATGTTAGCATACCAGGTGACTATCAGGTGGGTTTTAAATACAGGTTTAACGAACTTGAGGATACTTTTCTCTTTTTCGTTTTGTGAAACAAGCTTTGTGAGCTCATTATTTACTAGAGATAGGGTCGTAGATGCTCAATATTCCATGTTCTAGGCACAATTGTGCCATCAAGCTATTTCAAATGGTAGGTTCTCGGTCTCAAAATCTTAGCTATCTGATATAGGCCTTCCCAATTAGGCTCGACAGCCCTCGCGTTCATTTCTCATGTGTTTGGCATCACCTTTCTTAAGACAAGGTTGTCGATATTGAAATTCTACATCCTTACCTTGGGGTTGAAGTACTTTCGTATTTTCTGATAGTAGGCGGCAGAATGTAATTGTGCAGAGTTGCGGTATGACTCCACCAAATCAAGATTTAAGCGCATAAGCACTTCATTATCTGTTTCATTATAGGTGTCTCTTCGAAGGGATCCTACTCCTACTTCGATGGGAACCATGGCCTCGCACCCATAAGCTAGGGAAAAAAGAGTTTTGCCTGTGAAGGTATTCGCGGTAGTCCGCTATGCCTGCAAGGTTCTCAGGATCTCATTTGCCCAATTACCTTTCGACTCTTCTAATTTAGCTTTCATGATATGCTTGATGCCTTGTTTATGATCTCAACTTGCCCATTGGTATGTGGTCGTGCTACAACGGTGAAACTTTTGCGGATTCCTAGGTCGTTGCAAAACTTCTTGAAATCTTCATTATCAAACTGTTTCCCATTGTCAAAGACAATGGTATAAGGCATTCCAAAATAATAAATTATGTTTTTAAAGACAAAATCTATGAGTTTCTTGGTGGTTATCGCAGCTAAGGGTTCTGCCTCTACCCACTTAGTAAAGTAGTCAGTAATGACCACAGTGTATTTGACGCCTTCTTTTCCGGTTGGCAAAGCCCCTATAAGATCAATCCCTCACATCGCAAATGGCTAGAGACTGGTCATTGTGGTTAGTTCCTATGAAGGAGCCCATGGTATATTAGCAAACCTTTGGCATTTGTCATACTTTAGGACAAATAGGTATATGTCATCGTAAACTTGAGGCCAATAATATCCTTGGCGTAAGATCTTGTGGGCGAGCGACCTTGCAGTTACGTGATTTCCACAGATTCCTTTATGGGTTTCTCACGTGATGCAATTGGCCTCCTCATCATTTACGCATCGTAATAGTAGCATGTTATACCCCCTTTTGTACAACGTGTCCCCAACATGGTGTAACGAGCTGCTTTCGTTTGGAGTGTATGAGCTTTAACCTTGCTTGATGGCAAGGTCCCTTCTTTCAAATATGTGATGATAGGGTCCATCCATGTGGGAGTTGAGTCTACAGCCATCGCCATAAGACTATTGTTTGATATACTTGGGACCTTGAAGAGCTGTACAAGGATAGATTTAGGGACTTTGGAACCCAGAGCTGAGGCTATGCGTGCTAGGGCGTCCGCACTGGTATTTTGCTCCCGGGGGATTTGCCTAATCATGTGGCTTTCAAACGATTCTTGTTCGGCCTTGGCCTTTTGTCGATAAGCGATCATTTTTTCTTCCTTTGCTTGGTACTCTCCAAGGATTTGCTGCACAACTAATTAGGAGTCACTGTTTACGTTGACCGATGTAGCTCTCATTTCCTTGGCTAAATGTAGCCCAGCTAACAGCGCCTCATATTGTGCTTCATTATTTGAGACCTTGAACGCGAACATAATGGCATTGTACATATGTATGCTGTCTGGGCTAATTAGTAATAAACCTGCACCAGCTCCCCTTTCCTTGGAGGAACCATCAACGTATAAATTCCATGAGGTGAGTACCTTGAATGCCTACTAGGAGGTTTTTCCGTCATCTTTGTGTTCCTTTACTTGCTGGCTTGGTTGGTAGGAGAATTCCAATATAAAATCCGCAAGCGCCAGTCCTTTAATTGCAGTCTATGACTTATATTGCAAATCAAACTGGCTTAGCTCCACCGACCAGTTGAGCAATCTACCAGAGGCCTCGAGCTTTTGTAGGATTTGACAGAGAGGGTAATTGCTCAAAATATGGATGGTGTGAGCATGAAAATAAGGGCGTAGTTTCCTTGATGCAATGATCAAAGCGAGAGCAAGCTTCTCCATCTCCAGATATCGTGTTTCAACTTCAAGCAACCTTTTACTTATGTAATATATCCTCCTCTCGAACTAATGCGGCACTAAACACGTATAAAGAAATTAATAGATATAACAGTAATATCTCACATAGAATAGGCTTCGCAAGGAAAGGTGGTTGTCCAAGGTACCTCTTGAGTTCTTGGAACGCCTGCTTGCACTCCGTCGTCCACTGAAATTTTTAGTTTCCTTTTAAGACTTCAAAGAAAGGAAGACAATGATCTGTGGCCGTTGAGATAAATCGGCTGCGGGCTACCACTCTTTTGGTTAGGCTTTGCACATGCTTTGGTTTAGTCGGACTACTCATATTTAACAAAGCCTAAATTTTTTCTAGGTTTACTTTGATTCCTCGCTGGCTGACCATGAATCCCAGAAATTTCCTTGAGCCAACCCCAAAGGCACACTTAGATGGATTTAGCTTCTTCTTATACCTCCGAAAGATATTGATGGTTTCCGCGAGGTGAAGGACATCTTCAGAGGCGTGTTTGGATTCGACAAGCATATCATCTACATACTCTTCCATGGTCTTCCCTATTTGCTCAGTGAACATGTGATTCACCAAGCATTGATAAGTATCTCTAGCATTCTTTAAGCCAAATGGCATGACCTTATAGCAATATAGACCTTGATCGATGATGAACAAGGTATGATCTTCATCTAGTCCATACTTGGGGACTTGATTGTAGCCGGAGTAAGTGTCCATAAAGCTAAGTAGCTCATTGCTTGAGGTCGCATCCACGAGCTGATCACTTCTCGATAGAGGAAAGACATCTTTCGAACATGACTGGTTTAAATCTATAAAGTCAACACATGTCTACCATTTATTGTTGGATTTCTTTACAAGAATTGGGTTTGCGACCTAGTTAGGATAATGAGCTTCTCAAATAACTATGGACAAGAGTTTATCCACCTCATTTTTCAATGCTTCATAGCATTCGGGATCTATAGCTCGCTTTTTTTACCGGATAGATCGCTTATCCAGGTCCATGTTCAAGCGATGGCACATGACCTTCAGAGCAATACCTGTCATGTCACTATGGGTCCTTGCAAATACATCATGGTTTTCCTTAAGAGAACCAATCAATTCTTCGTAGTTGTTTTGTTTAGATCGCTCCCAATTTACAAAGTACGATCCGGGTTGCAATTATTAATAACGATCTCTTTTAATTTTTTGATTGGGCCGATAGAAGTTTCTCCTTCAATAATTCAGGGATCGACGATCTCCTCTTCCTTTGGTCGGGAGTTTCCTCCGATTACCATCATCGTATGGCAACCTTAGCAAGCGATCTAGATAGCTTTGTTATAACACTCTTGGGAGTCTTATTGAGAACCTTTAACATAACCCACTCCCCGACGTGTGGGAGCTTGATTGTTTGATGGTATATCGAAGTTACAGCCTTTAAACTTCATAGGAGAGGTCACCCAACTATCACATTAAATGCTGAAGGGCAATCCGCCACTAAAAAAGTGGCTATTGTGGTTGCTTGATGCTTTTCACCCAATGTGACGGGAAGCAAGATTAGACCCTATGGAATTATGTGTGTTTTTCGTTGTGTTTTCGACTTGCGGTCTCAAGCACTAGCAAGACACACAAGCAAAAAGGATGCATAATGTTTCTTCAAGAAAAATTCTCTTCTCCATCAAGAGAAAAATGTGTGAGAGAGAGTCTGGAAATAAGCTAGACAACCTATAGTGTTGGATGATAATGCATGTAGAATGAAAAGTTGACACATGTCCACGAAGTTGGTTCGCCTCTGGGAAGTATGAGCTTGCAAAAGAAGAAATGAAGCCGACTTTGCTAGGGTAGTGTGCCCTTTCCATACGACGATTGCTTAGCCAATAAGAACACAGCTCCAATGCCTTTCCACGTGTCTACCTGCATGAGGGTTGCTTTATCCATCAAGACAAAAGTGCGACGCCACGTGTCAAGCTGAATGTGAGTTACTTCACATCCAAGCTTACCTCTAGGACATTATAAATAGGGGTTCCCACCTCAAACCAAGGACACCATGATCTCATTTCTACAAGAGCACTACAACAATTGTCTCTCTAGAGCAAATACTTCTTGTAATATCAGTAATAAAATAACAGTGGACATAGAAATTGCCCCGGGCATCCAAACCACTTTAAAAATTGCTCTTGTCTGTTTCTCTATTTTCTTTATGTATTTATTACTTTGTACCTCATTTTTTACACACACAAACCCCATTGAATCCTTTGGTTCAACATCAAATTTGCTATTTCACGGTCTTGCATAAATCCTTTATGTAAACTTCTCGAAGGCTTGCGTACATCTCATTGGTGCAAAAAACTGCACCAACATTTTGGCGCTAGAAGAAGGGCCTCCACCAAGCTCTCTCTATTGACAGTCACGTCCAAAATTAGTTTGTAACGCCTAATGATGCGAAACACAAGAGCCAATTCAAAAACCCCGTCCAACCTGGAATGGGAGATGGAAGAAAATCACTTACATCCTATTCTCGAAGTCCAACCCTTGCCACCTGAGAATGCAGGTGCAAATCCTCAAATGATGGGAATGCTCAAAACATTGACCTTCGTTGTTCAGGCGTTAGTGCAATGCCTTGACGCTAACGTTGATGTCATGAATGTTTCGGAAGCACCCCATTAACATGATGTTCCTCGCATGCATGCTCAAGGTGATCGATCATTGGGATCCCCCCATACTAGCATTGCCGGGTTGCGGTATATCCTAAGGGGGAACGCAGAAGATCGTCAGTGACCTACCCGACATCACGTGATACGATTTGAACCTCTTCCTAATCAGATTCCTCATTTTGAGGAACAGGCACCACATCGTGAAAGGTGACTACGAAATGCTAAAATTAATCCTTGATCAGAGGGTGATCACGGACGAACTGCTGAAAATGACACTTAGCTAGAAACTCTTCAAAGTAGCCACTTATTGCACCTAAATGGTTACGTGCATAGGAACGTGTTCGATAGACTAGGGGTGGTAGACACCATCAGAATCAGCGAGTTACCCACTGTCCTCTCCAAGAAGTGGCGCTTGATCGTCACAAACGACTAATGGAGGTCACAAAAAGCAACCTCCATACTGGGCACCAGCTCACAGACTTGCAACAAGCTCTAGACGAGCTTCAAGCAAGGTAAGAAGAGAGAGCCATAGGATAAAGGGGTTGCCGTTCTACCTAGAGATCCTCTGAGAACCACTTCATCATTGATTCAGGATGCCTAACGTTAAGGTCTTTGATGGCAAGGAAACCCACAGAACCACCTCGATGTGTTCAATAACCTGATAGAGTTGCATCAAGTTTCTAACCTGACCAAATGTTGATGTCTAGCAGTCACCCTAGGTGTTGTAGCAAAGAGATGGATTAGGTCACTCCCCACATGATCTATTACCTTATGGAGATAGCTAAGTGCGCAGTTCCTCGGCACTTCCAAGAAAATCAAAAGTTTTCAATGCCATTAAGCTATCTCAGCAACATTCAACAAGATAAGGATGAGACATTGAAGTCCTATCTAGAGTGATTTAATCACGAGCTAGATCGAGTCGTGAATGCTCCCTAGGAATCTATACAAACTCTGATTATAGTAGGATTTCATCTACAAACCGATTTATGGAAAGATTTGCAGGCCGAGGATCATGTGTCCTTAGCCCAATTTTACTGAATGGCAGAAAGTATCTTATAATTAAGAACTCAGTGGCCGCCCTCTAGGGTTGCCTTCCCAACGTAACAACTGGAATTCGTATCAGGGTGGCCGACCACTCAGGGGAAAGGAAAAGTCTCGCTGTGTCACAGAAATGTGAGGATAGTCAGCGGGAGGCATATAAAAAACCCCAAGTAGATTTCAAAAGAAGTCTTGCTCTTGTTGTGCAACCTTGTTTTACACCATTGGCTGCTCTTGTGGATGAAGTATTTGCGGCCTCAAACAAAGTCGGATTACTTCCCAAACTTGCCAAAATAAAAACACCTCGACAAAAGAACAATCCAAAGAAATACTGCAGATATCACCAAGATATTGGGCACACAGTAGAAGAGTGTTTTGTGCTGAAAAACACCATTGAAAACCTCATTTGAAGAGTGTTGGAGTAGGTGCCCTAGAGCCAATCAATTATTGTGGAATTGACTCTTTGTAATAATGTTTATTAATCAATAAAAGACATTTTCTACTATATCATGTAAATCATAATTGTATGTATTGATATATGTCCTTATGATGGTAGAATCGCGATGAGGGTATCAAGTGTTTCAAATCTTGATAATGAGAACCCTATGATCACATATGGTGGCCATTCTAGAAATGTTCGTAGCCCCAGTATTATTCTGACCAAAGACACATATAGTACGGTAAGGCTATCATAGTGTTGAACAACCCCGTTGAAAGGCAGTGACTGATCTCACTTGTCAAGGTTGTTTGTCGACAACCTGGTGTAACACATGGGTGCTTGTTGTAGGCAAGTTCACTAGACTGACCCACCAGAGGATTCTATATAGATGATAGCCCTTGTATCTATGGAATAAATCGTCTAACGAATGGTGGTGCATGTGATCCTTAGACTTGAGATCACCGGAGCACCTTGTGCACCGATTGGTGTAGTTTGACACTAGCCTAACGTAGTTCTATTTAGAGCTATCAATATGGTAGTGATTGGTTGCATCAAGGAGTGTATCAAGACTATGGTGGATCGACAGATGATTCATCACTCTTGAGTACAAGAGAAGTTATCTCACAGCGCAATTCAATATATGGAAATGACACTAAAGCTGTGACCACAATGGGATTGAGTTGTTGCCCAATCTAATTTATTATTCCGGTCATTGGTCCAGTAACTGAATACAAAGATATCGAGGATAATTGAGGTTAACACTATTTCTGTACATTAGTCTGGATGGGATAACAGATGATGAAAGGATTTGATTGCACGGTAACCCTATCATTGATAGGTAGTTATTTCACTGAATCTGAATCTATCGAGTGGCCATGATGCCTTGCTAGAGGCCAATCTCGGTCTGTGTGTAGTGAGACGATTGATTAGTGTCAATTGCGATACTACTCACTGTTGGTATGATGAGGAGCCTACGAGTCACACACTTAGTAGACAGTTTAAGGATGGTTAACTATGGAATGATATATTCGTCTTTTAGATGAAAGGGTATATTGGTAATTTTGTTGTGTAATTAAATTCGCTTAGGTTGCTTGTGTCCAATTTAATTTGTTGGAACAATTTAGCAAAATTACGAATTTAATTATTGAAGTTAATGTTACTATTTAACTAAATAATTAAATAGGGACCTATATGCGATTCCACCTAAGTTGGGCTATTGCTAAACTTTGGGGGTGGAATTGATATTTTGCTTTATTATATAAAGAAAGCAAAAGTTAGATTTTATAAGATATATCATTTTGTTGTTGTGAATGAGTTTTCAGAGAGAAATTTTCTCTCTTATTATTCTCTACACTCTTCCTTCCAAGTCCCTTGACTCCTTAAAGCCAAGGATTGATTCTAGCAAAATCAATCTTTGGTCTCTGTCGTACTGTCTTCGTGTGATGATGTGATTTCGATTTTACTCTTGGATCGGTAGCGAAATCGTGTTTAGAGATATTAATGGAGCCTCCAAACGCTGGTATAATCTAATCCTTGCTTGGATCTGTGTTATTTCAATTTAAGCATGTAATATATATAGACCCTGATTTTGGCAAAATCAGAGTAATCGATTGGCAATAATTTTTGTTTTCCGCTGCTTCTATCTATCGATTTGCTTACAAGGAGGTCATCTAAAAGAGTACGTCAAAGCCAAGCAAGCTCTGGAACAGATCACAAGGCCCAACAACACACAAAAGCCCCACAACCAAAAGCACAAGGACAGGGTAGTGACATCCATGTCATTTTTGGCGGGCCCCATATGGGAGGAAATTCGCACCGTTCGTTGAATCTTTATGCTCGAGAAGCACAATCTGATCCATACATGAACGTGAATAGTCTTGGTTTACAACCAACCAAATGCTAGCGAGCTGACTTTAAGCCAATCATTTTCACCAAAGAGGACGCAAGATGGGTCCATGATAAATACATAGTTTAATCCTTTGCAAGTGCACGAGTCACAATCACAGCATAGTGCACGAGTAAGGGTTAATCCCACAGAGATTGGAGATACTCTTATGATCCTAGCTTGATGAGAGTAACAAAAATGAAATAAAGAAAATCACATAAACAACATTAAAGTAAATCTAAATCTAACTATCTACAAAGAATCCTAGGGCTTTAACTCCATCATAATTATCAGGCTACGTGTTCATCATCAAACTATTGTTCTCTCCACTCCATTCTAGGGTTTGTACATCATTGGGTCCAGCCTAGTACTTTCTTCATCTAAACAAGCTAGTGGCATATAACCTAGTCCAAATAATGAAAGAACCAATTTGCATAGACACAAATCATCCATTCATAAAGCCAATTAATATAGGCACGACGCCTCTCGTTTCTAAGGTATTACTACGGCCATTCGGAATAACCTAGTGTTTCCATCAACTAAACTAGCTAATGGCTTATAGCTTAGTCTAATTATAGAAACCCATTAAGTGCAAGACAACCTTAAAGACAAAAACCAGGGCTACAAATCAGTCATACCATACACAATCTTGTCTCATCCAATCAATTAACTAACATCAAGGTTGATTAGACCCTAATATCAACTAAAGATTGAATTAAATGCAATGAATGAATCTAGAACATAATAGAATGGATCAAACAAATAGAATAGCAATAAAACACAAGCCTTCAATTAGATTACATCAAATCCCTAGAAAACAAACTACAACATAAAGGAAAAGAAACAACAACACATGGAACCATAATCTGAAGAACAAAGGAGGAGGAAAGCCTCTCCTCTCCAAGCTCTTCCTTTCCAAGAGCCCCAAGAATAGTTCAATCCCTCAAAGGTGTATATAAAACCTACAACTTGCTAAAAAAAGACTAAACCTACCTTTATATAGTTTTTAGACAGAATGGAAAAGTTGTAAATACAAGCCGCCGAAATTAGGGTTCGAAATGCAACATTTTTACATTTTGTGCAATTTGCATCGCGGCGCGGTTGAATTGCACCCCAGCTCGATTGAATTGCACCTCAACGCATTTCCAGGCGATTTGTTTCTTGACAAAATCATATCATGATGCGGCGTAGTTCAATTACATTGCGACATCGTTTAGAGTTTGCCAATGTTATGTGCAGTATTGTCAATCCTCGCTGTGGTGTAACTTGGGTTGTGCCAATTTGTGCCACGGCGCAAGAAATTGTGCTGCGGTGCAATTTGCAATTCACTTTTTTTCTTCACGCCTTAATTTATCCGCACTCATCCGAACACCAACACAAGCACGAATAATCCATCTTTTTGCACCTAAACACTTGAAAACACATACAACACCCGTGATTCCAAAAGATAACGAAACATACAAGAAATCACATCATAAATCATGCATTAAACCTTAAATTCCTTACAGTCTCACCCCTAAATCACTAAATAAATCTGCACTTCCAACACTCAACAGTCTAGCATCCCCATGATGATGCTCTGGTCATCACAGCTCACGTAGGGAATCGAAAAGTTCATAGGATGCTCATAGATAACGGGAGTGCAATAAATATCTTTTACTATCTCGCCTTCGAGTAGATGGGGCTAAAGGACAACGTCCTTAAGCCGATTGTGACATCACTTTACAGGTTTACCAGTGACCACAATGTTAGAGTTGGTGCCCCAGAGCCAATCAATTATTGTAAAATTGACTCTTTGTAATAATGATTATTAATCAATAAAAGGCAATTTTCTTCTATATCATGTAAATCATAATTGTGTGTATTGATATATGTCCTTAGGATGGTAGAACTGTGACGAGGATATCAAGTGTTTCAAATCTTGATAGTGAGAACCCTATGATCACATATGGTGGCCATTCTAGAAATGTCTGCAGCCCCAATATTATTCTGACCAAGGACACAGATAATACGGTAAGGCTATCATAGTATTGAACAACCTTGTTGAAAGATAGTGACTAATCTCACTTGTCAAGGTTGTTTGCCGACAACCTGGTGTGACACACGGGTTGTTGTAGGCAAATTCACTAGACAGACCCTAGAGGATTCCATATAGATGGTAACCCCAGTGTCTATGGAATAAATCCTCTAACGAATGGTGGTGCATGTGATCCTTAGACTTAAGATTATCGAAGGGCCTTGTGCATCGATTGGTGTAGTTCGACACCAGCCTAACGTAGTTCTATTCAGAGCTATCAATATGGTAGTGATTGGCTACATTGAAAAGTGTATCAAGACTATGGTGGATCAACAAAGGATTCATCACTCCCGGGTATGGGAGAAGTTATCTCATGGTGTAATTCAATGAATGGCAATGACACTAAAGCTGTGGCCATAGTGGGATTGAGTTGTTGCTCAATCCAATTTATTATTCCGATCATTGGTCTAGTAACTGAATACAAAGATATCGAAGGTAACTGAGGTTGACACTATTTATGTACCTCAGCCTTGATTAGATAGCAGATGATGAAAGGATCGCTTTGCACGATAACCATATCGTTGATAGGCAAGTTGTTTCGCTGAATTCGAATCTATCAGGTGGCCATGATGCATTGCTAGAGGCCAATCTTGGTCAGTGTTTAGTGAGACGATTGATTGGTGTCAATCGCGACACTAATCACTACCGATATGATGAGGAGCGCTCGGGTCACACACATAGAAGACATATTAAGGATGAATTTGTGAGAAAGGGTATTTTCATCATTTATGATGGAAAGGATATTTTCGTCTTTTGAGATGAAGGGGCATTTTGGTAATCTCACAGTGCTTTTAAATTTGCTGAGGTCGTTGCCTATATTTAATTTCATATTGAAATTAAAATTAGTGAGATTATGTATTTAAATATATTCATATATTTAAATATTATATATATATATATTATTTAATATTAATATTGATGATATTAATATTAGTAAAGATAATATATATGAAATATGAAATTCATATTTGAATTTAAATATATATTCAATATTAATATTTGATGATATCAATAAAGATAACATATGAATATGAAAATCATATTTGAATTTGAATAAGATACCATGTGGATTATTACCTTGTTTGGTAATAAGGATATACTATTCTAGTCACGGAATAATTTTATTCCTAACAAGATTAGGGTTTTAATTTTTGTTGCATATAAAAGGAAACTTAAAATTAAAATAAAATTGGAGAACACATTAATTAAATCCAAGCCACTCATCTCACTCTCTCTCACGCTTTTCTCTTGGTGGAGAAGAGAATTTTTCTTGAAGAAAAATTATGCATCCTTTTTGCTTGTGTGTCTTGCTAGCACTTGAGCCCGCAAGTCGATCGCCATCCTGTCTTCGTGTGGATACCAAGAGTTCACTCTTATCTTAGAGTGGGAGCGATTTGTATATTCAATATCATTTCATATGTAAATAACGTAAATCAAGGATAAGGTTCTTGGGTTCAATGTTGTTGTTGGGGATTTTATTTTTGTTTTCCACTGCGTAAACCCCATCAGCGACTAACAGTGGTATCAGAGCCTTCCTTATACCTTTTACGTTGTTATTCGATGTTTGGTTGAATTGATTTCGATATGTATAGATTATGTTATTGCATGATGTGTAAAAACTGATTTTTTTTGTGTTAAAAAATATGTTGTGGTTGATGTGTTGCTAATCTGTTTCTCTTTTTTGCATCTGTTTTTAGGGGATCAAAATAGAATAAAACTTGATTTCTATTAGAGTATGATGTTGCCTTGTAGGGTGGCGTGTTACTGCTGTGTGCTGCCACGCACGGCAGCACAAGAAGCAGCAGTGATAGTGCACAAACGCGTGTTGCTTCACAGATTGTGTGCAGCTGTTGCACACTGCTACATGGGAAGGAGTGCTGGCCACATGCTCCAGCATTTGGCCTTGGGTTGTGCCACCACAAACGGCATAGCAGCAGCCTTGTCCGACTACACCAGGGTTGTTACCGCACGTAGCAGTGGCGCATGCGAATCATAGCTATTGTCCTCTTGATTGGCTATTGTTTTGGGGCTGCCCCGTGGTGGCCAATTGCTCCCATCACTTGGCCTCGGTTGGCACTTGGTTTTTTAACCAAGGGTCTGATCTGGTGAGCGTTAAAACGTTCACCAAATCTAGATTTTTTTTTGGGCAGCCCACGTGAAGATGCAATGGGCTGAATTTTGGGCCGTGATCGCATTGTTGTGTGATATTTTTAGTCCATAATTTTCTAAAAAAAATTTTTTGTATGTTAGAAACATTCTGGAGGCCCAATTGAGTGAGGACTGATAACAAGGGACTAAAATGAAAATTTTAAAACTTGTTGGACTTAAATGCAACACTACCAAAATTCAAGGGGTAATTGTAATTTGCCAACCTAATCAAAATTAAATTTTTATTGTTTATGAATGATTCTTGTTTGTGAATATGCATGGTGCTTGGTGCATAAGCCTACGAACCTAGTTTAATTGTTTTGGGTTATGTAATTTAAATAGGGCATACGTGCCCTGCCTTTCTCTAAACCTCCAATGTTACTTCTTTCTCTCATCTCACTCCCCTCGAATGTAACTCGAGGTTTCTTTTCAATAATGTAAAATGTAATTTTATTTTTGAAAATTTTGTAATGTTCAAGAAGAAGAAGCAATGGAAGGGAAGGAGGCAAAATTACTTGAAGAATTCATTTCCTTTTAAACCTAGGTTGACCTACCGATTCCTCTTGACTTAAGGAAATCGGTTTTAGTTAAGGCTATGCACCAACACATTTATTTTATGCTTAGTATGCATGCTAAGGTGTATGTTATGACTATAACATGCTAAGAAAGATAAAATTGGTGAGACATAAAATAAAAAAAACCCATCAACTAAAGTATATTAAGTCAAAATTGAAATGCCTTCCATCACCATGTCTTTAATCAAATCACTGTTTGTTGGAACCTTGTTCGCCAAAGCGAAGAGTAAACTTCTACCAGTGGGAGGTTAAAGTTCATTGCAGATTTCCTTAATGGTGATGGGTCGACTTAAAATGACGTGTTTTGCTTGTTTGCCAAAGCGAAGGTTGATAACCATGTCATAGGCATAGTAGAGAAGTACACTTGTTATGTGCACATGGCGGCATGTAGTATCCACTCTACTGATACTGAGAATCACACTTGAGGACAATGGCTTCGGTCATCGTATTGTGTGATTGGCTTGTTGGCCTATTTCACATTTGAGGTTGGTAGTGGGAGCTATCAACTGATGTGGATTAAGTTTGTTGGCCTACCTAATCCACCCATTTTGGCTTGTGCGCCAAAGCGAAGGTTTGAAATGGGCTAGATGGGATCTCAGCCCACTGAGAAAGCCAATGGGCTTTCCTGAGTTAATAATAAGGGCTATTGACTTGAGGAAAATAGTGGGAGCGTTTTTAATAAAAGACCATATCAAAATAATAATAAACATTATATTGACTTTACTTTTCTGTATTGTAAATTCATTTAAAAATGAGCAATATCAACCTACGATCGATAATTGAGAAAGAAAACAAGCTAGATGGATATAATTTCTCAGACTAGTATCGAAATCTTCGGATTGTACTGAAGTCTGAAAAGAAATTATATATCCTTGACAAGCCTTATTTGGCTGAGCCTGATCCTAATGCCACTCAAGAAGTAAAGGAAACTTACCAAAGGTTCCTTGACGATGCTGATACTGTTCAATGCCTTATGTTAGCATCGATGACACCTAAGCTACAAAAGAAGCAGGAGAATATGGACTCTACTACCATAATTTTATACCTCAAAGAGCTTTTCGAAGGAAACGCTAGACATAACAGGTACAAGGTGTCGAGTGCGTTGTTTAGAAGTCGTATGATTGAGGGAGCCCAAGTTGGTCCTCATGTACTCAAGATGATTAGGTACATGGAGAGGCTTGAGACTTTGGGATTTGGGTTAGATGCAGAATTACAAATGAATTTAATTTTGCAATCCGTACCTTATTCTTTTGCACCATTCATTATAAATTTCAATATGAACATGATGGTGAAATCCCTATCAGAGCTTCTGAACATGCTGAGGACTGCGGAGCAGGACATGAAAATGTCCAAGCCTGTTTTACTGGTTGCTGCCAGTAAAGGAAAGGGTAAGGGCAAGGGAAAGGCCAAGGCCAATCCCAAGCCCAAGCCCAAGCCCAAGCCCAAAGGACAGGATGCTCTCAAGCCTGAGGGTGGCATTGGGAAAGGTAGGAAGATAGTCAGCTTCTATTGTGGCAAGCCTAGCCACTAGAGGAAACACTGTAAGGCTTCCCTCGCGAACAAGAAGAAGTTAGACGCTTCGACTTTAGGTATGTACATGATTGAGATTAACTTCTCTCCTTCAACATCTTGGGTCATTGACACAGGGTGTGGTACTCACATTTGTACTGATGTGCAGGGACTAAGGCAGAGTAGATTGCTCACCAAGGGAGAAATGGACCTACGAGTTGGAAATTGAGCACATGTGTCTGTATTAGCTATAAGGACTTATTGTTTATCTTTGCCTATAGGTTTATTATTGGAACTCAAATATTATTATTTTGTACCTGCAATTTCTAGAAACATTATTTTAGCATCTGCTCTGGATAATATAGGATATTGTTTTCAGGTTTCTAATGGATTGTTGTCCTTTAGTTTGAATGGTATTCTATTTGGAATTGCAAGGTTATATAACGGATTATATGTTTTTGATTTAAACAATAAGGATATTCTCAACGTTGAAACTAAGAAAGCTAAACATAGAGATCAAAACCGTATATACATATGGCATTGTAGATTGGGTCGTGTTAATCAGACCTACATTGCAAAACTTCAAAGGGATGGAGTTTTGGACCCTTTTGACTTCTAGTCATTTGAGGTATACGAGTCATGCCTTTTAGGCAAGATGACCAAGTCACCTTTCACAGGACAAAGTGAAAGGGCTACTGAACTGTTAGGCATCATCCATAGTGATGTATGTGGTCCACTAACAATTGAAGCCAGAGGTGGATATTCCTACTTCATCACATTTACTGATGATTTTAATAGATATGGTTATGTCTACCTTGTAAGACATAAATCTGAAGCCTTTGATAAGTTTAAATAATTCAAGAATGAAGTACAAAATATGTTGGGCAGAAGTATTAAGGCTCTTCGGTCGGATCGAGGAGGTGAATACTTGAGCTTAGGGTTTTTTGAATACCTGAAAGAGTGCGGGATAATATCACAACTCACCATTCCATATACACCCCAACACAATGGAGTGTCTGAAAGGAGGAATAAGACCTTGCTTGATATGGTTAGGTCCATGATGAGTTTTAGTGATCTACCCGCACCATTCTGGGGTTATGCCCTAGAGACTACGACTCACGTATTGAACTGTGTGCTGTCAAAGTCTGTCGATAGGACTCCATTTGAACTATGGAGTGGGCGAAAGCCCAACTTATCTTATCTAAGGATTTGGGGTTATGAAGCTTATGTCAAGAAATTGACTTCGAACAAGCTGGGCCCAAAATCCTGTAAATGTATATTTGTGGGGTATCCGAAGGAGACCAAAGGATACTATTTCTACCACCCAGAAGAGTGCAAAATTTTTTTCGCTTGTACTAGTGTCTTCCTACAAAAAGAATTTTTTCCTAAGAAGTACTAGTGGGAGAAAAGTAGAACTCGATGAAGTTCTAGAACCACAAGATACATTAGACCAAGGATGGGAGGATGTGCCACAAGAGGTAGTTGAACATCATGAGGAGGTTACTCTACAATCCGTGGATCAAAGTGAACCACCTCAAGTGGCACAGGAGCTGCGTAGGTTTGAGAGAGTATGTCATGAGCCCGAGAGATATGGTTTTCTCGTGACTCAACATGGTGACGTACTGGTCTACCAAGACAATGAGCCCAGAGGTGGTTAAACATTTCATGTATGCGATGTTATGTATTTAGATTGATGTCTCATGTGCATTGAGCACTTGTAGTACATATCAATTGGATCCAGGTGAGCATCACTGGATAGCTGTCAAGAACATCCTTAAGTACCTGAAAAGGACTGAGGACATGTTCTTGGTCTATGGAGGGGAATATGAGCTCACTGTTAGAGGATACAGTGATGCTAGTTTCTAGACAGACAAAGATGATCATCGTTCGCAATCCCAGTTTGTATTTTGTCTCAACGGGGGTCAATGAGCTGGAAGAGCTCCAAGCAAAGCACTGTAGCTGACTCTACAATGGAGGCTGAGTATATCACATTATCCAATGTAGCCAAGAAGGCGGTATAGATTAAGAAGTTCATCACCGAACTTGGTATGGTCTTCACAATTATTGATCCAATAGATATCTATTGTGACAACAATGGAGCAATAGCTCAAGCAAAGGAACCACAGCCTCACCAGAATTCTAGACACATACTTAGATGGTTTCATCTCATCAGAGAAATGGTTGAGAGGAAAGATGTATAGATCAGTAAAGTGCATACTGATGACAATCTCACCGATCCACTGACGAAGCTTCTGTTGCAGAAGAAGCATGAAAAACACTTAAGGTCATTCGACATTAAATACATGAATGATTGGCTATAGTGCAAGTGGGAGATTGTTAGAGTTGGTGCCCTAAAGCAAATCAATTATTGTAAAATTGGCTCTTTGTAATAATGTTTATTAATCAATAAAAGACAATGTTCTTCTATATCATGTAAATCATAATTGCGTGTATTGATATATGTCCTTAGGATGATAGAACCATGACGAGAGTATCAAGTGTTTCAAATCTTGATAGTGAGAACCCTATGATCACATATGGTGGCCATTCTAGAAATATCTGTTTGGGCCGCTTATTCTTCCACTCCCTCTTATTCTGTCTATACTGAAACTTCTTCTTCTGATTCTTCATTTCTTTACCTCTTACACTTTCTTGTTTCTCTCTCTGTGGGGCGAAAGGTGGCTCGCGCGGTCCTCCTGTCGAGGATCCGACTGGGGAAATCTTATTCTAAAAAATCTTCGCCTTTATTGCCCGCCTCAAAGCCTCACTATAATTTCGAGGAGGATTAGAACTTGTCATTATATCCCGGGCTATCTCCGGCTTCAACCCGTGCACAAACTTATCCCTTCTCAAAGCCGGAGTACTAACTTGATTTAATTTTGCAATCCGTACCTTATTCTTTTGCACCATTCTATAAATTTCAATATGAACATGATGGTGAAATCCCTATCAGAGCTTCTGACACTGCTGAGGATGCTCGAGCAGGACATGAAAATGTCCAGACTGTTTTACTTGTTGCTGCCAGTAAAGGAAAGGGTAAGGCAAGGAGGCCAAGGCCAATCCCAAGCCCAAGCCCAAGCCCAAGCCCAAAGGACAGGATGCTCTCAAGCCTGAGGGTGGCATTGGGAAGGTAGGAAGATAGTCAGCTTCTATTGTGGCAAGCCTAGCCAGAGGAAACACTGAAGGCTTCCCTCGCGAACAAGAAGAAGTTAGACGCTTCGACTTTAGGTAGTTACATGATTGAGATTAACTTCTCTCCTTCAACATCTGGGTCATTGACACGGGTGTGGTACTCACATTTGTACTGATGTGCAGGACTAGCAGAGTAAGTTGCTCACCAAGGGAGAAATGGACCTACGAGTTGGAAATTGAGCACATGTGTGTATTAGCTATAAGGACTTATTGTTTATCTTTGCCTATAGGTTATTATTGGAACTCAATATTATATTTTTTGTACCTGCAATTTCTAGAAACATTATTTAGCATCTGCTCTGGATAATATAGGATATTGGTTTTAAAATGAGCATAATGAACCTGTGACCGATAATCGAGAAAGAAAACAGGTTGGATGGATCCAATTTCTCATACTGGTATCATAATCTTCGGATTATACTCAAGTTGGAAAAAAAATTGTATATCCTTGAAAAGCCATACAAGGCTGAGCCTGATCCTGATCCTGATCCTGATGCCACTCAGGAAGTAAAGGATACTTATCAAAAGTTCCTTGATGGTGCTGATGGCGTTCAATGCTTGATGTTAGCATCAATGACACCAATGCTGCAAAAGCAGCATGACAATATGGACACAGCTACCATTATTCTACACCTTAAGGAGCTTTTCGAAGGAAATGCTCGACATGAGAGGTACAAGGTGTCGAAGGCATTGTTTGGGAGTCGTCTGACTGAGGGAGCCCAAGTTGGTCCTCATGTGCTCAAGATGATCGATCACATAAAGAGGCTTGAGACTTTGGGATTTGAGTTTGATGCAGAATTACAAATGGATTTGATTCTACAATCCTTGCCTGACTCTTATACACCGTTCATAATGAATTTCAATATAAACATGATGGTGAAAACCCTGTCGGAACTTTTGAACATGCTGAGGACTAGAGGAAACACTGCAAGGCTTTCCTTGCAAGCAAGCTGAAGTTAGATGCTACGACTTCAAGTATGTTTATGATTGAGATTAACTTCTCTCCCTCAACATCTTGGGTCATTGACACAGGATGTGGTACTCACATTTGTACTTATGTGCAGGGACTAAGGCAGAGTAGAGTGCTCGTTAAGGGAGAGGTGGACCTACGAGTTGGAAATGGAGCACATATGGATGTATTGGCTGTAGGGACTTACTACTTATGTTTGCCTACGACTTGATGTTGGAACTACATAACTATTATCACGTACCTTCTATTTCTAGAAATATTATTTCAGTATCCACTTTGGATAATGTAGGGTATAATTTTGAGATATCTAATGGATTGTTGTCCTTTAGTTTGAATGGTATTCTATTTGGAATTGCAAGGTTATATAATGGATTATATGTTCTTGATTTAAACAATAAAGATATTCTCAATGTTGAAACCAAGAAAGCTAAACATAGCGATCAAAACCAGACATACCTCTGGCATTGTAGATTGGGTAATGTTAATAAGACCCGCATTGTAAAACTTCATAGGGATGGAGTTNCAAGCTTTCCAACCTTCAATTGCTCCAATTTCATTAAAAATCACAAAGAAAGCTCCAAATTTTCAAAACCTAGGGGTTGCTAAAAATCTTCAAAATGGGTTAAATTGGGGCAATTGAAAGGTACATGAT
Source organism: Pistacia vera (assembly GCF_008641045.1). NCBI lineage: Eukaryota > Viridiplantae > Streptophyta > Magnoliopsida > Sapindales > Anacardiaceae > Pistacia > Pistacia vera. The sequence goes on from NW_022195652.1 coordinate 1,087,362, forward strand.
GGTTTAAAGAGGTAAGGGAGTGGAATAGTAGGAAGAAAATTCAATGAAAACTCTCTGAATTGAATGTGGAAGTGTTTGGCTCTTGGATGTGTTTTGAAGTTTTTCGTGAAAAATGAAAAATGACTGGAGTATATATGGGAAACAGACTTCGCCGCGACGAAGTTCTTCATTCAATTGCAAACCCATTTGATGCCACGGCGAAAACCATACTTCACCGTGGTGAAATTTCTTTAGCACAACTCCACAATACTGTTTATGCCGCGGCGAAGCAAATTGTTTCGCCGCGGCAAAAAATTCCAGAGAGCACATCGCCTCGGCGAAGAAAAAACTTCGCCGCGGCGTACATCGCCGTGGCGAAAACTGGAAATTTCCCGCTTCTCGCCTTAATTCAATAATTTACCTGAAACACCAAAAAGCACAAAATCAAAATCATTCTAAATCATCAGAAAACTAAACAAATTCAAAACAACAAACAAATGAAAACACTTGGGTTGCCTCCCAAGAAGCGCTTGTTTATAGTCGGAAGCTCGACTTTACCATGGTATTTCGTCAATCCGGATCCTTGTGGGGTGCTTCACTTCCTATTGCCATCTCTTGGTCTTTCCTTTGGAATTTCGGACATTCTCATAAGCAACTTTTCGGAACTTCAAATTAGTATATGCACACTTGAGATGAGATGGTGATTGGTTGAGTCTAATGTTTGGAGTCTCTTCCAACACCAATTTTGACTTGTGCACATTTACACCAAATTCCTCAAATTGTTCCTTGTGAGGCGAGTTGCTTGGTTGAAATTCCCCTAAGTATCTTTGGTGTGCTGTCGTAGGCAACCAAGATTAAAAACCTTCCTAACCTAACTACTGAACTATAAATAGGGTAAGCAAGGGTCGATCCCATGAAGAGTGTCTAGCCGAATTTTCGATGATGTGAATAAGGCCATGGGGTTGAGTAAAACAGAAAGCAATCTTAGCCAAAAACAAAGACAAAAACAATTCAATTCGAAATCAATTAATACAACGAAACTTGGTCTCCGTCAACATCCACCATCGGAATCTTACAACTGATCGTTGATGCAAAAGTAAATCAATTCTTACTTTGAATATTCACCGTTGGAACTATTTTCCTATCTCTCCTCAATTGTAATTAATTAGGAAACAAGCGATCTTAATTAATCTTACCATTAAACAACCCTAGACAAGCGCTAAAGATTTAATCTAATGGCAGCCTTAAGAATTAGAGAGATCGATGAAGCTAAACAACACAAACTCAAGCGGTTGTATTTAATTTAGTCGAGTGTTCCTCTTAAGATTACTAATTCCTGACGCAGCAAATTAATAACCCTAATTGCTTCACAAGTTAGAGGGATCAAACAATTACGGATTTGATATCTAACTTAGCAGTAGATTGCATAAATAATACCTAGTAGGCCTCCTAGCAATTAAATGAACACATCATGAAAATAGCATAGAAGAACATCCAATACTCAACTCATAAATTGAACACTGAAATAAAACGAATTAGATCTCACAGTTATTGATTCCGAGCCTCCGTTTCCTTCGACCAAGTTAAAAAATTAGCCTCTCATGGCCATCACGAAAATTCCAAAGGAAAAGTTACAGAGAAGACCAAAGAGAAGCGTGTTCCCCCAAACCTCATCTGTCTCCTTAAAAATATCTAGTTCAAGTATTTGAATTCCACTAAATCTCCTAAAAGAAATATTAATTCCTAAAATAACATTAATCCTAATTTGATTCTAATTAATTGAAATAAGATAAGTCCTAAAATAAATAGGAAGTGGTGATTCTGAGCTGTAACTTGCATGCCACATGTCTTCAATCTTCCAATAATAAACTGCCCAATTGATTTGCATGACAAGGCAAAATGTTCCAGAACGTCGGTAGTGCAGTGTGTCAACTTGAAGCCCGATTACAACCTTGATGCAGCAAGTATCTCTCCAAACTCAAAACATGAAACTTGTAGTCTCTTCCTTAGGTTCCACATTTTGAATTATCTCAATCGGAGCTCGGATGAGAGAGTTATTCCCAATTATTAAACAATGTGAAACTGTCCGATTCACTTAATCAGTTCCGTTTTGCAATTAATGCCTCCATTCGCATCCTAAATCAATAGAATAATAATGATTATATTTAGGCAGCAATATAAAAGACTAGACATTAAGGGGGGTAAATATGACATTTTGCATTCTCATCAACTTGCACACCTTTTTGCTTTGAGCCTTTCCTCTCATTAGTCTTGTCTTCATGTTCTTCCAACTTTTCTTCATTGTGAGGTTGCTCCAACACTATACCTCTTCTCATGTTATGACATTTAATTGTTCTTTAGGATTTGTGACCGTTGTGCTTGGCAAGAACCGTGATCTCTCTGTCAATTGTTCAACCAATTGCGTTACTTGAACCTCCAAATTTTGAATGGTCACTCCTTGATTTCTAAAGTTTGAGTGTGTCTCATTCTAAATTGTGGTTTCTTGCATGAATTTCTTGAACATACCCCCAATCTCGCTTCTTTGCTCAACTGGTTGATGATTTACCACTGGTTGATGGTTTGGCACTGTCCTTTGATTTGATTGACTGCTTTGATTGCTCTAGGACAAATTTGGGTGATTCCCTCAACCAAGATTGTAGTATTGGCGAGGAGTCATTTTGCGCCTTTGTATCTAACAATGTATTCACTTGCTCAGTTTGTGAGAGAATAACTGGTTTCCACTTGGCATTCCCCACTCCCATGGTTTCCTGCACAAAATTCACAAGTTATAAAAGGTGAGTGAATAGAATTACATTCATACACCTCCAATTGGCTTTGAAGTGATGTAATTTGTGCAGATAATGTGGTAACGGATCGACTTCATGTAGACCCATTGTCTCTTTGACATTGCTCTCTCATTAGGTCTTCGGTAGTTATTGTTGGCCATCACCTCAAGCAATCCATAAGCATCTTTCGGGGTCTTGTTATTTAGGCTCCACCTGCTGCCACATCTACCATAGTTTGAATATTTGGTAGCAACTCATTGTAAAATGTTTGGACTTGTCTCCAAAATGGTAGACCATTAGTGGACATTCCTTAACAACTCTGTGTACCTCTCCCAAGCTTCATATAGTGATTCATCGTTGCCTTGCACGAAAGAGGTAATGTCATTTCTCATACTTAGACTATACATTTTACGATTAACTAAAAAAAAAATGAAATAAAAGCTTCAATTTAGCACTACACTAGATACTGTCAATATTAATAATCAACCGTCCCCGCAACGATGTCAAAAACTTGATGCATTGTAACTACAACATACATAAATAGCAAGTGTACTAGTCGCACAAAGTAATAAGTGATAAGTAGAGTATCGTTCCCACAGGATAGTGTTACCAAGTACCAATTTCAAGTTTATTCCTAATTGAAGAAACAATAAATTGGATTGATGGAAAATTAACAAACTAAATACAATTAACAAATATAATGAATGAATGAAATTAAAGCAAAACCTAACAACTTAACTAATTAAACAATGCTAAAAATGCTAGGGTGTTGAGTTCACCTAGATACGCTAACCCAAATCATAGAATCTATTACCCAAGTTCTAATTCCTGATTGAAAATCGAATTTCCTAAGTTGCAAAACATACCTTCTCAGGCTACATTTCCCTACTTATCCCTATCAAGCTTCCGCACCCAACAAAATGAGATTAATAGCTCAAAGTCTTTTAAGCTTTATGGAATTCTATCTAGATTTCTAGATCGCTAAACCTATTTCTAGTGTTTGCTAATCTACGGATTTATCCAAGGGCACAATCACAAATCACTTCTCAGTCTCATTATGAACAACACACATTTGAATGGTATCAAACATCCAAAAGTCATTAGCAAAGAGATAATACTCAATCATGAATTAAAACTCAAAGTAAATCATTCATATAAATTTGAATCATTGTATCAAGGTTACATCAAACCCTAGCTAAACAACTCAGTTCATACTCAAAAACGAAATAAAATAACAAAACCAACTGAATCAAGATTCATCTTGAAAAAACAAGCAAAAGATGGCGAAATCTTCTCTAATTTGAAGCCCGAATCTTCAATAATCTTCTCCTTCCATGAGCTGCCTCCCAAATGAGAACCACTTTTTTCTCTTCCTTTTTGCTCTAATTTATCCCTCTCTCACTAAGGATGAAGTCCAGCGCCAAAATGCGTCGTTTTATTTTTACATCGATGCAGGTTTTGCTGCGCGAAGCTTTTTCCTTGCCACGGTGAAGACTTTCAGGCCAAATTTGAGCATGATAGATTCTGAATCTGGAAAAGTGTTAACATATTAATTGTAGTCCTTTCAATTATATTTCTGGTAGTTCAAGAATCAGCAACATCCGAGGTATACAGCTCACGTTATGGCAGAAATACTGAAGCACGTCCAAAGACTTTTTCTTTAGTTCCCACGTACTTTTCACGACTTCAAGCCAGGTTTTCACCCTGGTCCAGTCAGAATTGGGAAAAACCCAAACATGAAAGTGTAGCTTCTTCTTTTCTTTCCAAAGCTTCTAAATTCAGGTCATTCCTTAGAACCAAGATCCGGGTACAAAATCACAGTTTATATAAAATAATCAATTCTACAGAAAATCAGTTCAAGGTTTAAGAACCATACCCCATTTGGAGGCTCCACCAATATTGTCTCTGAATGTGTTTGCTGCCGATCCAAGTGTAGGATCGAACCGTAGAGGTCCACACGAAGACAATCAACAAGAACCAAGAGGGATTTGCTAGATCCTCCTTGGCCTTAAGAAATCAAGAAGAAAACAAAAGGTATTTGATTTTGGCAAAAACCAAAACCGGCGTGGAGATTTTGGGGCTGGAAGTTTTCTCTTTTCAATGAAAATCAATAATAAAATAACACCACTATTTTCAACAAAACCTTTTCTTTTCTAGTGTTATTTTAGTTGCCCTATCCCATATGGAATGGGCTTGGGCTCACACCCAACACCCCTGTTGCCAAACACTCCCAATTAGATATTATTTATTTCATCATTATCTTCAATTAAAATCAATTAATATTTAATTAACATTACAATAATGATGATTAATAAATATGTGCAAACACACATTAACCGTAATTTCACTTATTTAATTTTTCTAAACATTAAATAAAGGCTACGACCTCAGCAAATTTAATTGCACTGTGAAATACCACAATACCCTTTTTGTCTTAAAAGATGAAACGCCCATTCTTTCTTCTTGATCTTAAATTATCTTCTATGTGTGTGACCCATAGGCTCATCATCATATCGGCAGTGTATAGTATCGCGATTAACACCAATTAATCGTCTCACTAATACACAGACCAAGATTGGCCCCTAGCAGGCTCATGGCCCCCGATAGATTCAGATTTAGCAAAGTAGCTACCTGTCAATGATATGGTTACCGTACAATTCGATCCTTTCATTATTCGTTATCTCGACGAGACGAAGGCATAGAAATAGTGTCAACCTTTGGTTACTCTCGATATTATGTATTCAGTTTCTGGACGAATGACCTGTATTATATCCGGATAGAGCAACAACTCAATCCCACTGTGGCCAAAGTTTTAGTGTCATGCCATATCCTGAATTGCGCCGTGAGATAACTTCTCCCGTACTCGGGAGTGTTGAATCCTCTGTCAATCCACCATAGTCTGATACACTCTTTGATGCAGCCATCACCACCGTATTGACAGCTCTGAATAGAACTGCGTTAGGCTAGTGTCAAACTGCACCAATCGGTGCACAAGGCGCTCCGGTGATCTCAAGTCTAAGGATCACATGCACCACCATTCGTTAGAGATTTGTTCCAAGACACCGGGGTTCCACCATATGGAATCCTCTGGTGGGTCAGTCCAGTGAACTTGTGCGGTATCCGCCTACAACACACCCATGTGTTGCACCAGTTGTCACCAAACAACCTTGACAAGTGAGATCAGTCACTGCCTTTCAACAGAGTCTTCAACACTATGATAGCTTTACCGTATCATCTGTGCCCTTACTTCAGAATAATACTGGGGCTACAGACGTTTCTAGAATGGCAACCATATGTGCTCATAGGGTTCTCACTATCAAGATTTGAAAACTTGATACCCTCGTCACGGTTCTACCATTCTAAGGACATATATCAATACATATACATAATAATGATTTACCGAAATAGAATAAAATGCCTTTTATTATTGATTAATGAACATTATTACAAAGAGTCAATTCTACAATATTGATTGCCTCTAGGGCATCTACTCTAACAAGATTAGGAAAAACCCAAAACATGAAAGTTGTAGCTCTTCTTCTTTGCTTTCCAAAGCTTCTAAATTCGGTCATTCCGAGTTTCTAACCTCAGTTACACAATTTACGCTCAAAACTGTCATTTATGCTAAAATCATCGTTCAGGCCCGCAAAGACAAATTAATAGAATTAGGTAGCAATTATGGCCCAAATTGTATGAAAAGTATCCTAATCCTATCAAAATTCAATGCAAAATCATAGTTTAAAATATGATTATCAGTTGTCCACTCTACTGATACTAAGACACACTTAGGACAATGGTTGGGCCACTGGATTGTGTGATTGGTTTGTTGGCTTCTCACATTGAGGTTGATAGTAGAACTATCAACTGGTGCGGATTAAGTTGTTGACCTACCTAATCAACTCATTTTGGCTTGTTTGCCAAAGCGAAGGTTTGAAATGGGCAGTATGATCTCATCCACTAGGAAAGTCAAGGGCTTTCCCAAGTTAATAGTGAGGGCTTTGACTTGAGTAAAATAGTGGGAGCATCATTTAATAAAGACCATATTAAATAATAATGAACTTTATAATGCTTTACCTTTTCTGCAATTGTAGATTCACCAAAATGAGCATAATGAACCTGGTGACCGATAATCGAGAAAGAAAACAGGTTGGATGGATCCAATTTCTCATTGGTATCATAACTTCATTATACTCAAGTTGGAAAAAAATTGTATATCCTTGAAAGCCATACAAGGCTGAGCCTGATCCTGATCCTGATCCTGATGCCACTCAGGAAGTAAGGATACTTATCAAAATTCCTTGATGGTGCTGATGGCGTTCAATGCTTGATGTTACATCAATACACCAATGCTCAAAAGCAGCATGACAATATGGACACAGCTACCATTATTCTACACCTTAAGGAGCTTTTCGAAGGAAAGCTCGACGAGAGGTACAAGGTGTCGAAGCATTGTTTGGGAGTCGTCTGACTGAGGGAGCCCAAGTTGGTCCTCATGTGTCCAATGATCGATCACATAAAGGGCTTGGACTTGGGATTTGAGTTTGATGCAGAATTACAAATGGATTTGATTCTACAATCCTGCCTGACCTTATACACCTTTCATAATGAATTTCAATATACATATGGTGAAACCCTGTCGGAACTTTTGAACATGCTGAGGACTAGAGGAAACACTGCAAGCTTTCCTTGCAAGCAAGCTGAAGTTAGATGCTACGACTTCAGTATGTTTATGATTGAGATTAACTTCTCTCCCTCAACATCTTGGGTCATTGACACAGGATGTGGTACTCACATTTGTACTTAGTGCAGGGACTAAGGCAGAGTAGAGTGCTCGTTAAGGAGAGGTGGACCTACGAGTTGGAATGGAGCACATATGGATGTATTGCTGTAGGGACTTACTACTTATGTTTGCCTACGACTTGATGTTGGAACTACATAACTATTATCACGTACCTTCTATTTCTAGAAATATTTTTCGTATCCACTTTGGATAATGTAGGGTATAATTTTGAGATATCTAATGGATTGTTGTCCTTTAGTTTGAATGGTATTCTATTTGGAATTGCAAGGTTATTAATGGATTATATGTTCTTGATTTAAACAATAAGATATTCTCAATGTTGAAACCAAGAAAGCTAAACATAGCGATCAAAACCAGACATACCTCTGGCATTGTAGATTGGGTATGTTAATAAGACCCGCATTGTAAAACTTCATAGGGATGGAGTTTTGGACCCTTTTGACTTTCAGTCTTTGAGGTATGCAAATCATCCTGTTAGGCAAGATACCAGTCTCCTTTCACAGGACAGGTGAAAGGGCTACTAAGCTGTTAGGCATCATCCATAGTGATGTATGTGGTCCACTAACTTGAGGCCAGAGGTGGATATTCAACTTCATCACATTTACTATGATTTCAGTAGATATGGTTATGTCTACCTTATGAGATATAAATCTGAAGCCATTGATAAATTCAGGAATTCAAGAATGAGTACAGAATATGTTAGGCAAGAGTATTAAAGCTCTTCGTCGGATCGAGGAGGTGAATACTTAGTTCAGGGTTTTCTGAATACTTGAAGGATTGTGGGATAGTATTACAACTCACCCCTCTGTATACACCCCAACACAATGGAGTGTCTGAAAGGAGGAATAGGACCTTACTTGATATGGTTAGGTCCATGATGAGTTTTAGTAATTTACCTGCATCGTCTGGGGTTATGCCCTAGAAACTGCGACTCACGTTTTGAACCTGTGCCGTCAATTCTGTAGATAAGACTCCATATGAGCTATGGGGTGGGCGAAAGCCCAGCTTGTCTTATCTAAGGTTTGGGGTGCGAAGCTTATGTTAAGAAATTGCCTTCGAACAAGCTGGACCCAAAATCCTGTAAATGTATATTGTGGTATCCAAGGAGACCAAAGGATACTATTTCTACCACCTAGAAGAGCGCAAAATTTTTGTTGCTCGTTTTGGTGTCTTCCTAGAAAATGAATTTTTTCTAAGAATGCTAGTGGGAGAAAAGTAGAACTCGATAAAGTTCTAGAACCACAAAAATACTACTACGAAGGATGGGATGATGTGCCATAGAAGGTGGTTGAATATAAAGAGGAGGTTACTCAACAACTTGCTGATCAAAATGAACCACCTCAGGTAGCATAGGAGCTACGTAGATCTGGGAGAGTACGCCATGAGCCCAGAGATACGGTTATCTCGTGACTCAACATGGTGACTGCTAGTCTACCAAGATGATAAACCCAAGCCTACGAAGACACTATAGCGGATCCATTCTGTTAAATGGCTTGAAGCCATGAATCTAGGATGGACTCCATGTACCAGAACTAGTATGGTCTCTGGTGGAACCGCCTGAAGGGGTAAAACCCATAAGGTGTAAATGTCTTCAAGAAGAGACTGACATGGATGGCAAGGTGCATACTTTAAAGCACGACTAGTTTCCAAAGGTTTCAACAAATTCATGAATTGACTATGAAGAAACATTTTCACTGGTTGCCATGATTAAATCCATCTGGATTATGCTTGCGATTGTTGCATATGACTATGAGATTTGGCAAATGTCAAAACAGCTTTCCTGAACTAAAACCTTGAAGAGGATGTGTATATGACACAAACTGCTGGTTTTGTTCTTGATGGGCAAGTTGATAGGGTATGCAAGTTGTAGAGATCCATAATGCAAGTTGTAGAGATCCTATAGGACTCAAGCAAGCTTCAAGGAGCTGAACATTCATTTTGATGAAGCCGTAAAAGAATTCAGTTTTATCAAGAACGAAGAGGAGCCTTTGTTTTACAAGAAAGTGAGTGGGACGTAGTGGCATTCCTAGTGTTGTATGTCGATGACATACTTCTAATCGGGAATGACATACCGAACTTGTAGTCTATAAAGACTTGGATTATCCAGTGCTTCTCTATGAAAGACTTAGGGAAGCAACCTACATCCTTGGAAAAAGATCTATCGTGATAGATCGCGTAGGTTGCTTGGCCTAAGTCAGAGTGCATATTGACAAAGTATGAAAAGATTCGTATGGAAGAATCCAAGAAGGGATTTCTTCCGATGTCACATGGTGTTTACTCTTTAAGGAATTGTGTCCTAGAACACAATAGAGAGATAGAATGAGAGGATCCCATATGCATCAGCAATTGGATCCATCATGTATGCCATGCTATGTACTCGGATTGATGTCTCATGTGCTTTGAGCACTTGTAGTAGATATCAATCGGATCCAGGTGAGCGTCACTGGATGGCTGTCAAGAATATTCTTAAGTACCTGAAGAGGACTAAGGATATATTCTTGGTTTATGGAGGGGAAGATGAGCTCACTATAAGAGGATACAGTAATGCTAGTTTCCAAACGGACAAAGATGATTATTGATCGCAATTAGGGTTTGTATTTTGTCTCAATGGGGGTGTAGTAAGCTGGAAGAGCTCCAAGCAAAGCACTGTAGCGGACTCTACAATGGAGGCTAAGTATATTGCATTATCAGATGCGGCCAAGGAAGCAGTCTGGATTAAGAAGTTCGTTACTGAACTTGGTGTGGTTCACACGATTGTTGATCCAATAGACATCTATTGTGACAACAATGGAGCAATCGCTCAAGCCAGGGAACCACAGTCTCATCAGAAGTCCAGACACATACTCAAACGATTCCATCTCATCAGAGAGATAGTTGAGAGGAATGATGTGCAGATAAGTAAAGTTCATACTGACGACAATCTCGCAGATCCACTGACAAAGCCTCTGTCGCAGTAGAAGCATGAAAGGCACTTGAGATCATTTGGTATTAAATACATAAATGATTGGCTATAGTGCAAGTGGGAGATTGTTAGAATAGATGCCCTAGAGCCAATCAATTATTGTAGAATTGACTCTTTGTAATAATGTTCATTGATCAATAAAAGGCATTTATACTATATCGCGTAAATCATCATTGTATGTATTGATATATGTCTTAGAATGGTAGAACCATGACGAGGGTATCAAGTGTTTCAAATCTTGATAGTGAGAACCCTATGAGCACATATGGTGGTCATTCTAAAAACGTCCGTATCCCTAGTATTATTCTGAAGAAAGGGCACACATAATACGGTAAGGCTATCATAGTGTTGGACGACCCTGTTGAAAGGCAGTGATTGATCTCACTTGTCAAGGTTGTTTGGTGACAACCTGGTGCAACACATGGGTGCTTGCTGTAGGCAAGTTCACTGGACTGACCCACCAAAGGATTCCATATGGATGGTAACCCCAGTGTCTATGGAACAAATCCTCTAACGAATGGTGGTGCATGTGATCTTTAGACTTGAGATCACCGAAGCGCCTTGTGCACCGATTGGTGTAGTTTGACACTAGCCTAACGCAATTCTATTCAGAGTAGTCAATATAGTGGTGATTGGCTGCATCAAGAAGTGTATCAAGACTATGGTGGATAGACAGAGGATTCATCACTCCTGAGTACGGGAGAAGTTATCTCACTGCGCAATTCAGTAAATGGCAATGACATTAAAACTGTGGCCATAGTGGAATTGAGTTGTTCTCTATCCAGTTTATAATACAAGTCATTGGTCCAGTAACTGAATACATAATATCGAGAGTAACCGAGGTTGACACTATTTCTATGCCACGGTCTAGTCGCGATAACTGATGATGAAAGGATCAGATTGTACAGTAACCATATCGTTGACAGGTAGCTGCTTCGCTGAATCCAAATCTATCGGGTGGCCATGATGCTTTGCAAGGGGCCAATCTTGGTCTGTGTGTAGTGAGACGATTAATTGGTGTTAATCGCGATAATGCACACTGCCGGTATGATAAGGAGCCTACGGGTCACACACATAGAAGATAATTGAAAAACCAATTTGTAAGAAGGGCGTTTTCATCTTTTTAGGCGAAAGGGTATTTTTGTAATTTCACAGTGCAATTAAATTTGCTGAGGTCGTAGCTTTTATTTAATTTGTTAATTAATTAAAATAAGTGAAATTATATTTAAATATGTGTTTGCATATATTTAAATGAATTATTGTTATTGTTAAATGTTAATATATGAAATATATATATTAATTGAATTGAATTGAAATAACAATAATAATTAAAATTAAAATATCTTAAAGGGGCTGTTTGGATATAAAGGGTGTTTGAGTTAGAGCCCAAGCCTATTCCATGATGGAATGGGGCAAAATGTGCACTATATAAGTGCAACACTTTGTGAATTATTAATTCATTCATTCATTCATTAAAAACAAATATTCCAGCCCCTTTTCTTCTTTCTCACACCAGATTTCTTTTGATTGAAGAAAATATTTCATTTGATTTTCATCTTGGTTCTTAAAGGCTAAAGAGGATCTAGCAAATCCCTCCTTAGTTCCTTGAGGTTGTCTTTGTGTAGACTACATTGGTTTGATCCTACACTTGGGTCGGTAGCAAAACCCATTCCGAGACAAATTGGAGGAGCCTCCAAACGTGGGTATGGTTTCTTAACCTTGAGATGTTTTTTTGCAGATTTTAATATGTTGTATAAACTGTAAATTTGTACCCTGATCTTGGTTCAAAGGAACGATCTATAATGTTTAAATAATTTTTGTTTCCGCTGCCATGTATGACCGTTTCCTAACATCATCATCTGTAAAACAAATGAAAATCTATGGTGTCCACTGTGTTAGAAATCTCCACTGAATAATACGAAAAAATTACAACCTAACTCACCCTTAACAAACTGAACTAGAAAATTCAAACGACAATTAACAATCTAACAAAGGAAAATTGGTTCCAATGTACAAAACAAAAACAGAAACAAATGAAAACAGAAAATACAAAAACAAGTGTTTCAAGCTTCATTCGTCATCTTTCTCTTCTCCTTCGATGTCATCATCTTCGTCCATGGCATCTTCGTGTTCCTCCTCTAGCCAATCTTGCCATTGGAAGTTTGAAACATCAATGCCCAGATTGGTGTAGCAGTTATATTGCATCTCGTACAACATTCGGGTTTGCCCTGCCATCTAATCTTGATGTCGTTCCATCTTATTCACCTTTTCCAAAATTTATTGCAACAGCTCCCTTGTCGTGGATGTTGAACTAGATGTTGTGGCCGTTGTTGTGGTTCTTGGTCTTTTCGAGCCGGAGCTAGTTCCTTCACTGGGAGGATGCTCTAGGAGCTTGAAATAATAGCTTTGATCGAGGGCTAGGGCAGGATGAAGAAATGGTTCATCATCTGCCTTTTTTACTCCCGCTCAAGTGCAAATCTTAGTGATGAGATGTGGGAAGGCAAAGCTCCCTCGCCCTAGTTTAGTTGCATGTTGTATACTCTCCATTATTATATTCCCCACATCCATTTTCTTTCCAGTGGCAATGGCATAAAGTAAAGCTGCTTGCTCAAAAACCATTATACTATAGTGCGTTTCCGGAACCATCCTCGCACAGACAAAGTACTGCCACAATCTAGCCATGGGAATCAAATTAGTTCCTTTTATGCTTCTCCTTCCCTTCTTCGAAATTTCCTAAGAGGTAACCGACTTTGCAATAACCTTTAGAATCTTATCCTGTTTAATCTCCTTCTTTTTGAACTCTACATACTCATCACGGTCAATTTGATCAATCTTGTAAAATTCATTGATAATCTTTGTACTAATTTGCATAAAACTCTCTTACGATTGGCTCTATGGCTAAGTGCTCTGGTTCACGCAGAAAGATATCCCATCCTCTCCCTTGAATCCAAGCTTCTCTATTGACTGTGGTCAATCCTTTCTCGGCAATAAAACCTTTGTCTTTTCTTTTAATTGCGCCTTCGTAATGCTGCCTAGCCTTCTTATTCACAAATCTATTCTTGACTTGTTTTCCTTTACCCTTGGCAGCCGTTTTGAGCGGCATTTCGGCTTTCAGTAATGTTCACTAAAATCTACCACTAAAATTCAGTAATTCAACCCCCAAATCAAACACTAATGCACACTTTCAAAACCCACAATCACTTCCTCAGTTCACCCTAAAGTTTCGAAACTCACACTTACACCCCAAAATTTCTAATCTTCCAAATACACTCAAACAACTTCAATATCATAAACCCAACTTCCTCAACACAAAACAAATCAAAATAAACACTTCCCAAATCAAAATCACTCCACAATTCGCATCAAAATCCACAACTCAAGAGATTCAATCAATTTCTCAAACTTAAAGCATTAAAACCGAAATTTATCTAATTTAAGGCTAGAGGACTTGAAATCTTACCACACCAACAACGAATTCACCTCCAATTTCTCCAATTTCTACCCAACTCGCAAGATCCCCATATTTTGGAAAACCTAGGGTTTCCAAATTTTCTTCAATACTTTGCAAAATCCTTGAAAAAGTAAGGTGATTTAGTGTTTATGAGTGTTAAGGAGTGGAGTAGTGGGAAGAAAATTCACCGGAAACACTCTGGATTGAAGGTGGAAGTGTTTGGTTCTTGGAAGTTTTTGGAAGTTTTCGCAAAAAATGAAGAGTCATCGTGAGTTTATATAGAAAGCAGACTTCGCTGCAGAGAAGTTCTTGAACCATTTGTTTGATACGTTCGATGCCGCGGTGAAGAAAATTTCTCGCCTCGGCGAACTTTGGCAGTGAGTACAACGCTGTGGCGAAGAATAAACTTCGCCGCGGTGAAATTTGGAATTCCATTAAGTCCAATTTTGGGCAGTGTGTGCAATGTCGTGATGAAGAATAAACTTCGCTGTGGTGAAATATGGAGAATTCAGATTCTTTCCAATCTTTGATCATTCACCTGAAACACCAAAAGACAAACAAAATTAAACTATTTCCTAAGTCAAAAAACACAAAAACGACATTAAAACAACTAAAACAAAAAAATGAGAATGCTTGGGTTGCCTCCCAAGAAGCGCTTGTTTATAGTCGGAAGCTCGACTTTCTCAAGTCCTCATTCCGGAATGTCGAGTTTGACTGGTAGTGACTTGCAACTCAACGCCCCATCAATGTATGGCTTTAATCACTGCCCATTAACCTTAAATGTCCCCTTTTCTTCATGTGAAATCTCCACAGCCCCGTATGGGTAGACTTTTGTAACTATGAAGGGTCCTGACCATCTAAACTTAAGTTTTTTGGGAAATAGCCTAAGTTTAGAATTGTACAGCAAAACTTTCTGACCCACTTCAAAGTTTTTCTTCGTGATATGCTTGTCATGCCACATCTCGGTCTTTTCTTTGTAAATATGGGCATTCTCATAAGCTTTATGACGAAACTCGTCAAGTTCATTCAATTTCAGCATCCTTTCCTCCCCAGCATCTTGTAAATCCATGTTTGGCTGCTGACTGCCCAATATGCCTTATGCTCGAGTTCCATCGGCAAGTGACATGCCTTCCCAAATACCAATCGGAATGGAGACATACCAATTGGAGTATTAAATGCAGTGCGATACGCCCGTAATGCATCATCTAACTTCTGTGACTAGTCCTTCTTGGACGCATTAACTGTCTTCTCTAAAATTCTTTTCAGCTCTCTATTTGACAGTTCCACTTGCCCACTAGTCTAAGGATGGTATGGTGTAGCCACTTTATGTTTCACTCCGTATTTTCCCAAGAGAGCATCAAATTGCCTATTGCAAAAATGAGATCCCCCATCACTGATGATTACCCGTGGTACTCCAAATCTTGAGAAAATGGTCTTCCTCACAAAGTTAATCACCACTTTGGCATCATTGGATGGTAATGCAACTGCTTCCACCTATTTTGACACATAGTCCACAGCCACCAAGATGTACACATTTCCATATGAATTCAGGAAAGGGCCTATGAAGTCAATCCCCCACACATCAAAAAGTTCAACAACTAGAATGTTACTCAACGACATCTCATCCAAAAAGTTCAACAACTAGAATGTTACTCAACGACATCTCATCTCTCCTTGAAATATTTTCACTCCGTTGACATTGGTCACATTCTTGAACCACTCGGAAAGCATCTTTGAATAGAGTTGGCCAATAGAATCTAGATTGAAGGACCTTGGCGGCTGTTCTAGTCCCTCAAAAGTGATCACTGACTTCCTTCTCATGGCAATGCCTTAAAATACTCTCCATCTCCTCTTCTGGGACACATCTACGTATCATCTGATTTGCTCAGTGTTTATACAGAAATGGTTCTTCCCAGAAATAGAACTTTAATTCAAAGAAAAATTTCCTCTTATGCTGGATAGTCATGCCATTTGGGAGCACTCTCGATGATAAGTAATTTGCAAAATCTGCATACCGAGGTGCTTCTTCAACTCTCATTAGTTTCTCATCCGGGAATGTCTCCTTGATTTGAGTTTCGTCTTCACTTCCCTAGTTTGGTCGTTCAATCCTTGATAGATGATCTGCCACCACATTTTCTGACCCCTTTTTGTCTCGAATTCCTAATTCGAACTCTTGCAGCAGTAGGATCCATCTAATCAGCCTGGGTTTTGCTTATTATTTTACCAACAGGTGCTTGAGTGTCGAATGGTCCGTGTAGACAATCACCTTAGCACCTAGCAAATAAGACCAAAATTTGTCAAATGCAAAAATGACAGCTAAAAGCTCTTTTTTAATAGTAGTGTAATTCAACTGTGCATCAGTTAGTGTCCTGCTAGCATACTGAATTACATGCAAACCTTATTATGTCCCTGTCCTAAAACCACTCCTAATGCAACATCACTAGCATCACACATCAATTCAAATGGGAGTTCCTAATTGGGAACTGCAATAATGAGTGCAGACACTAATAATTTCTTAAGAGTTTGAAAAGCATGCATGCATTCATCATTAAAATCAAAAGAAGTATCTTTTATCAACAAATTGCAAAGAGGTTTAGAGATTTTAGAGAAATCCTTTATAAATCTTCTATAGAACCCCGCATGCCCCAAGAAACTCCGGACTGCTTTAACATTTTCTGGTGGTGGCAGCTTCTTAATAACTTTCGTTTTTGCTCAATCCACTTCAATGCCATCCTTTGAAATTTGGTGACTGAGTACTATTCCTTCCTGAACCATGAAGTGACATTTCTCCCAATTGAGCACCAAATTTGTATCCTGACATCGCTGCAAAACAAATGAAAGGTTAGACAGGCAATTATCAAAGGAAGAATCGAAAACAGAGAAGTCATCCATGAAGACTTCTATGAACCGCTCCACCATGTCACCAAAAATTGACATCATGCATTGCTAGAATGTGGCCGGTGCATTGTACAACCTAAAAGGCATCCTTCTATAAGCAAAGGTACCATAACGATAAGTGAATGTCATCTTCTCTTGATCTTCAGGAGCAATGGAAATCTAATTATAACCTGAAAAGCCATCCAGGAAACAATAATAAGCATGCCCTACCAGTCTTTCCAACATTTGATCGATGAAAGGAAATGGAAAGTGATCCTTTCTTGTTGCTTCATTCAACTTTCTGTAGTTGATGCACACCCTCCAACCCGTGACTATCCTAATTGGTATCTGATGCGTGCAAATGCAACACCTAATTTTACCTCACTAAATTCTAATGCAAAATCGTGTAGTAGCAAAGAGTAAGTAAAGGTTTTTCCCGCAGAGGATTTGTGAACTCAATTAATTATCTACTTCAAACAAGGGTTTGTCACGAATGATAAAAACTCAACAAAAACTATCAACCTAAAAATAAACAAAGTAAAACAATGAAACAATCACGAAAGAGATAAATAAGAGAGACTAGATTGAAGGTTTATTTGCCACCACTAGACATGAATTACATATAATAAAAGCACTCTTTAACTTTCTACCCTCTTAATCACATCAGCTCAAAAAATACCAAACGTTGATAAGTTCTATCTCTCCTTACTGAGTCATTGGATTAGACACGGCCATAACCCAATTCCCTATTTATTAGATAACCTAGGATACGATCTCTAGATTCAAAGTAATAAAAGCATTAAGTTGCGAGAGACCTACTGAATCAAGGCTAAACTCATATGGTCGGTTTAGTTATCTTGAGTGATTACCCCCCATGTATGCAGGCATACACTTTACCACTAGTTATTTAGGTTAATAAAGCGATTCCATACTAAACAACCTAAATTGGCATTAATAAATTAATCCTAACTATTTAATTGCGCACTTAAACAATTAAGACAATCTATCTAAACCCTATTCACAGAGAAATAATCACATAACCAAGAGGGATCAAAAGATAACTTAATGCAGATTTTATTAATCACAAGACATGTCTAGGGTTTTGAAATCACCCTCAATCACAAAAGAATTAGTTCTTCATGAATAAATAAGAGAACATCATTGTATTATTCATAACAAATAATAATAACAAAGAAGAAGAAAAACTTAGTGAAACTTGGTTGGATTAATGAAGTTGATGATGATCTCCTCCAATTCTTTTTCTCCAAGCCTTCTTTAATCTCCCTTTTTCTTCAGTTCTTGAATATCTTTGTTCTCACTTTTTTTTATCTCTAAAAGAATTCCCCCAAAATAATGCTAAAAGACTTCTATTTATATCCCACAAGGGTTAGGGTTTTGTTTTCCTTAATTCTAGTTAGTTTAGGACTCTTAAAACCCTATTTTCCTAGTCAAAAATGGAGGAAAAATTCCCAACTGTTGTGACTGTGCCGTGGCACTGTGCTGTGGCACAGTAGCTACTGGAAAAAGTGTGCCGCGGCACAGTAGCTACTGGTCTTCTTCTCGCATCATTCCACTATTCCTTAGAGATGGTGATTTTTTAACTTGATAACTATGAAATTTGGAAAAGTGGTAAACATATGAAATGTAGCCCTTTAAATCATGTTTTCAACGGTCTAAGAATTGTCTCAATCCGAGTTCTAAAAGTCAAGGTATTCTCAAAATACTGAGGCATGCTCAAGTTGGAACGTAATCTAGGATCTTCTCTTTACTTCAACTTCCATAACTTCTTCAATTCAACTCCGATTCTCAATCCGTTTGTTTCCAGTCATCACAAATTCACTCACCAACATCATCTCTCATCCGAATATTATTTTTGAGCCTTATTTCCTAAAAAAACAACAAAAATACCCATGATCCCGAAAAGTGCATTTATGAAACAATTAAGTTAATTCATGCGAATTAATCCTTATTTCCAACAAATGATACCTATAAACCACTAAGTATAAGTGTATTTTCAAGCACTTATCAGTATCAATTCATTGCTTTCGTTCTTTATTTCCGTGATACCTCCTTTCTTTGGAACCACTTGCACCGGGCTCACCCAAGGACTATCTGAAATAGGGTAGATGATACTCGCATCTAAGAGCTTCACCACTTCCTTTCTCATCACTTCCTTCATAGAAGGATTCAATCTCCATTGTGGTTGCACTCTAGGCTTGAAATCATCTTCCATGAGTATCTTGTGCTTACAAAGAGAAGGAGAAATGCCCTTAATGTTAGAAATGGTCCATCCAATGGCTGATTTATGCTCTCGTAATACTCGAACCAATCTCTCTTGCTCCACTTTATTCAGTTTTGCACTGATGATCACCGGAAAGCTTTTTGATTCACCAAGATACACATATTTAAGGTGAGATGGTAAAGGCTTTAGTTCAAGCTTAGGAGGTTCCTCCATTTTTGCCTTTTCCTTCTCTTTTTCTATGTCAAACTCTTCAAATTCTGGATCTTGGTTTGTTTCTATTAGTTGGAGTACTTCCAACAACCTAGAACACTCATTCTTCTTTGGCTCTTCCACATCAGTTGTTTTGGATTGGGCAATGCAAGCTTCTAAAGGTAGATGAGGGGTGTTCTCTTTGATCGTATCTGTTACAAGTCTATCTACCAAATCCACACTAAAACATGAATCTGATGGAAATTTCATTGCTTCAAATACATTAAATGTCACCGTTTCATCTTGGACCCTTAGGATCAATTTTCCTCCTTGTATTTCAATTAAGGCTCTCCCGGTAGCAAGAAATGGTCATCCCAAAATGAGAGGATTTTCCTTGTCTTCTTTCATATCTAACACAACAAAGTCCGCCGAAAAAATGACTTTGTCCACCTTAACTAGCACATCTTCAACAATGCCCCGTGGATGCTTAATGGATCAATCTGCAAGCTGCAATGATACAGTTGTAGGTTTCACTTCACCAATCCCTAATCTCTTAAAAATAGAAAAAGGCATTAGATTAATACTTGCACCCAGATCACACAAAGCTTTATCAAATGCAATATTTCCTATAACACAAGGGATAGTAAAACTCCCTGGATCCTTGAGTTTGTAGGTAGCTCCTTCTGTAGAATGACATTGCACTCCTCTATAAGCATCAATGTTTCCTCCTCTTCCAACTTTCTCTTGTTTGCTAGAATGTCCTTGAGGAACTAAGCGTAGCTCGACATCTATTGCAAGGCATCTGCAAAAGGAATGTTAATATGCAGTTTTTTAAATACCTCAAGGAATTTCGTGAACTGCTTATCCTGATTTTTCTTTTTGAGCCTCTGAGGAAAAGGCACAGAAGGCATGTGATGTGCCAACTCTGGTGGTATCTCAGGAAATGGTCCTTTTTCCTTCTTCTGTTTTGGCATCTCTGGCATCTTTGACTCTTCTTCTCGGAGATTCTTTGGCTCTTCCTTAATAATAATTTCTTCTTCGACTTCTTCATCAAAATCTTCCCTTTCTTTTGGTGGGCTCTCTTCTTTCCCTCTTTGATCAACCTCTTCAAAAATGGTTCCACTCCGTAAAGTTATTGCATTTGCTTGCTCATGTGGATTTTTCACAGTGTTACTTGGTAGGGAACCTTGAGATCACTCATTTAGCTTTTCAGCTATTTGACCCATCTGTACTTCCAAGTTTTGAATGGACGCCCTTTGGTTTCTGAAATTTGCCTGCGTCTCACTCATAAAACCTATGGTTTCTTGCATGAACTTTCCAAACATATCTTCCAACTTCGAAACTCTTTGATCCCCTGGTTGATTATTCACCCCTACTTGATTATTTGGCATTGTTCTTTGATTCCATTGGTTATTCTGATGATTTTGATTGTTTTGATTGCCCCAAGACAAGTTTGGATGATTTCTCCAACCAGGATTATACATGTTGAAGAAAGGATTGTTCTGTTGTCTCTTATTCCCAGCCAAATAATTGACTTGTTCTGATGATGAAGATGCTGAAGCAAAAGTGTTCCCCACTTGACATTCATTGCTCGCATGGTTACCTGCACAAAAATCACATGTTACTTGAGCTGTTTGAATTGAATTTACTTGCATACCTCTTAATTGTTTCTGAAGTGCTGTATGTTGGCTGAAATAGCCGTGTAACCATCAACTTCATGAATACCCATAGACTTCTTTGGATGAATTCTTTAATTGGGTCTCTGATAGTTGTTACTAGCCAGGACTTCAAGTAACTCATATGCTTCTTCAGGTGTCTTGTTTTGCAATGCTCCTCCACTTGCTGCATCCACCATTGTTTGCACATTTGTTAGCAACCCATTATAGAAAGTTTGGACTTGCATCCAAACAAGCAAACCATGGCATGGACACTTTCTCAGTAATTCCTTATATCTCTCCCATGCTTCATAAAGTGATTCATTTTCTTCCTGGAGAAATGATGTGATATCATTTCTCATCTTTGCAGATTTCGCTAGAGGGAAGTATTTAGTCAGGAACTTTTGAGCCAATTCATTCCAGGTTGTGATTGTTCCTACTGGTAATGCCATTAACCATCCCTTTGCTTTATCCCTTAATGAAAAAGGAAATAATCTTAATCTAATGGCGTCGTCTGACACTCCATTTGATTTGAAGGTATCGCAGATCTCTAAGAAGTTTGCAATGTGTGAATTTGTGTCTTCCTTCAGATCTCCCCTAAATTGTACCGACTATTGTATCATTTGGATGATTGCCGACTTTATTTCAAAATTGTTGGCCTGCACCGGTGGTCTAGTGATACTTGGACCACTACCATCAACGGAGGGAACTGAGAATTCCCTCAAAATTATGGTTTCAGCCATCTCAATCACTATCGCTTCTCGTTCTCATTCTCTCTCTGTTAACTCTTCTCGCGGTTCTTTCAATCTCTGGATCAATAGGAACCACTGGATGATGTCTAGCTCTTCACATAAACTACACAAATAAAAAGAGAGCGTGAGATCATAAGCGAACGGAAAAGAAACAGCAAAATTAAACTAGAAAACAACTAAAACTAAAATTAAACTCCAATCTAGCTAAAATAAGAAAAATTCAATATTAACACAAAATTAATCCCCGGCAACGGCTCCAAAAACTTGATGCGTTGAATTTACAACATGCAACGTGTAGTAAGTGCACTAGTCGTAAAAAGTAATAAAGTGATAAGTAGAGTATCGTTCCCACGAGGATTGCGTGTTAAGCACTGATTTTCGTAGTATTGTATCAAGTTGGAGTAAACGAAAGATGTTTGGATTTGCAGGAGAAAAATCAAGCTAAAGTTAAAACAAAATCCATTACGTAATTTAAAAGCTAATTAATGACTGCGAAATCAATTCAAGAGAAATATCAATTAAAACAAAGCGGTTAAGGTTTTGATTTCACTAGAATTTTATGAATTAATCTACGATTTCTGTTACTTCTACATTCACATGCAAGAATTGTAAATCGGACACCCTAACATGTAAAACATACTTTCTTAGGCTATGTTTTCCTACTTATCCCTATTAAGCTTCCGCACCCAACAATTTAAAGGATTATAGTTCCAAGTTCGTTAATCTAAATGGAATCCTAAATTGATTTAATGGATTCTCAAACCTATCTCTAGCGTTCGATCAATCAACGGCCTTTACCCTAAGAGGCTAATACATGATTCACTTCTCAGTCTTATCATGCTCAACAAGTGATTTCAATAAAAACAAGAGTAAATACACAATCCATGCAATAGAATGTAAAAGCAACATCAATTTATTGATTAGACATTAAAATCCTAATTACATCCGTTAGGAAATGATCCGAGTTGCGCAGCAGAAAAACAAAAATTTTTTACAACCATGGATCGTTCCTTAGAACCCAAAACCAGGGCACAGAAAATTACAGTTTATATACAACAAGAATCTGCAGAAAAATAAAACTAGAGTTTTAGATCCATACCCATGTTGGAGGCTCCTCCAATATTGTCTCTGAACGTGTTTGCTACCGATCCAAGTGTAGGATCGAACCCACGAAGTCCACACGAAGACAATCACAAGGAACCAACGAGGGATTTGCTAGATCCTCCTTGGCCTTAAGAAATCAAGAAGAAAACAAAAGGTGTTTGATTTTAGCACAAACTAAAACTGGCGTGGGAGAGTGTTTTCTTTGTGTTGTGTGTTTTCTTTTTTTTCAAAAAGGGCAAAATTAAAATCACTCCCTAAATTTCACACACACATTCTCTTTTATAGGCAAACTAAGTTGCCCTATTCCTACATGGAATGGGCTTGGGCTCCAACCCAAACACCCCATATTGCCAAACACTCCCAATTAGATATTTTAATTTAATTCATCATTATCTCAATTAAAAATCAATTAATATTTAATTAACATTTAACAATAATGATGATTTAATTAAATATGTGCGAACACACCTTTAAACGTAATTTCACTTATTTAATTTTTCTAAAAAATTAAATAAAGGCTACGACCCCAACAAATTTAATTGCACTGTAAAATTACCAAAATACCCTTTCACCGAAAAAGACGAAAACGCCCTTCTATCTTCTTGGCTCTTAAATTGTCTTCTATGTGTGTGACCCATAGGCTCCTCATCATACCGGCAGTGCATATTATCGTGATTAACACCAATTAATCGTCTCACTAATACACAGACCAAGATTGGCCCCTAGCAAGGCATCATGGCCACCCGATAGATTCAGATTCAGCAAAGTAGCTACTTGTCAACGATATGGTTACCGTACAATTCGATCCTTTCATCATATTGTATCTCGACGAGACGAAGGCATAGAAATAGTGTCAACCTCTAGTTACTCTCGATATTATGTATTCAGTTTCTGGACCAATGACCTGTATTATAAACCGGATAGAGCAACAACTCAATCCCACTATGGCCACAGTTTTAGTGTCATTGCCATATACTGAATTGCACTGTGAGATAAATTCTCCCGTACCCGAGAGTGATGAATCCTCTGTCAATCCACCATAGTCTTGATACACTCCTTGATGTAGCCAATCACCACCGTATTGCAGCTCTTAATAGAACTGTGTTAGGCTAGTGTCAAACTGCACCAATCGGTGCACAAGGCGCTTCGGTGATCTCAAGTCTAAGGATCACATGCACCACCATTCGTTAGAGGATTTGTTCCATAGACACTGGAGTTACCATCTATATGGAATCCTCTGGTGGGTCAGTCCAGTGAACTTGCTACTGTATATCCGCCTACAGCAAGCACCCATGTGTTACACCAGGTTGTCACCAAACAACCTTGACAAGTGAGATCAGTCATTGCCTTTCAACAGGGTCGTTCAACACTATGATAGCCTTACCGTATTATCTGTGCCCTTACTTCATAATAATATTGGGGCTACGAACGTTTCTAGAATGGCCATCATTTGTGCTCATAGGGTTCTCACTATCAAGATTTGAAACACTTGATACCCTCGTCACGGTTCTACCATTCTAAGGACGTGTGATTCTCAGTATCAGTAGAGTGGACACTACATGTCACCACATACACACAATATGTGTACTGCTCTACCATGCCTATGACGAACGTTTATCAACCTTCGCTTTGGCGAACAAGCAAAACCGTCATTTTAAGTCGACCCATCACCATTAAGGAAAACTCCAATGCATTTTAACCTCCCACTGGTAGAAGTGCACCCTTCACTTTGGCGAACAAGGTTTCGACGAACAGTGGTTTGATTAAAACCATGGTGATGGAAGGCTTACGTGACTTAATATACTTTAGTTGAGGGGTTTGTTATTTAATATCTCATCAGACTATTATCTTTGTTAGAATGACATTGTTTGGCATGTTATTCAACATTCAACCTTAGCATGCATTCTAAGCAAAAATTTAAACGTGTCGGTACATGGCCCAACTAAAACCGATTTCCTCGAGCCTAGAGGAATCGGTGGGTCACCTAGGGGTCCTGTAATAAAAACTTGAGTCTTCAAGTATGATCGTCTCTTCCTTGATCCGTCTTTAAGTACATTACAAAAGCATCATTCTAAACTTATTATAAAATTAATCTAAAACTAATTTTACACCAACAAATTTAGAAACTTTGATTTACATTCGAGGGGAATAAGATGAGAAAAGAATGTACATCGAGAAGAGGAGAAAAGGCAGGACACGCAGGCCCTATTTAAAATATTACAACCATACATACCCAAAATAATTTAAAACATTCACCCTTAGGTCTAAAGCTCATGTACCGGGCACCATGCAATATACAAACAAGTACATAGCATACATTTCAAAAACAATCAATTTTTGAATTGGGTGGGTTATTTATTAATTACCCTCTTAAATGTGCAGAATGATCATTGGCTTTATAGGTTATTAAAAACTACAGTTCGATCTTGTTCAAAAACACAAATTGGGGCAGCAGACATGTCGTCGCGGCGAAGGTTTTATCTTTGCCGCGGTGAAAATTTCCAGAGAGAACATCGCCACGGCGAAACCTGAAAATCCCCAATTATGAACAGTTCACGTTTTTTGCAGTTTTTGTGTAAAAACACGAATCCAAATCAAATCAAATGCACACACGTTCAACCAGGATATTAACCAACCAATATAACATTCATCAACACATTATTAAACCAATTTATCAATTGATTCATTCAATCAACAGTAGATTTACAAATTTTTCAGATTTAACAAAAACTAGGGTTTTCGTGGCAGATTCATCAAGGCAACATGTTATCAACAAATACATGTAATCAACCATTCATAAAAACTGTAAAATCTAGTACCCTAGGCTCTGATACCACTGTTAGGAAACGATCTGAGTTGCGCAGCGGAAAAACAAAAANACTGAAATCCCTTCCTTAGACACAGTATGGCCAAGAAATATCACCTGATTAAGCCAAAACTCACACTTAGAAAATTTAGCATACAACTTCTTTTCTCTTAATCGTTGCAATACTAATCTCAAGTGTTCCTCATGTTCTTCCTTCGACTTAGAATAAATCAGGATATCGTCAATAAAAACAACAATAAACTGATCCAAATACTCATGGAATACCCGATTCATCAAGTCCATAAAAATTGTTGGGGCATTGGTCAAGCCAAAAGGCATCACTACAAATTCATAATGCCCATACCTTGTACGAAGGCAGTTTTGGCCACATCTTGCTCAACCACTCTTACCTGATGATACCCTGACCTCAAATCGATTTTGGAGAACAATGCCGCTCCCTTCAACTAATCAAAGAGGTCATCTATCTGGGATAATGGGTACTTATTCTTCACTGTTACTTTATTCAACTCTCTGTAATCAATACACATCCGTAGTGACCCGTCTTTCTTTTTCACAAACAGGATTGGAGCTCCCTAGGGAGAATGACTCGGTTGGATAAAGCCTTTATCTAAAAGCTCTTGGAGTTGCTTCTTTAATTCTTGAAGCTCAGCTAGGGCCATTCAATAAGGGGCTTTAGATATTGGTGCTGTCCCCAGCGCTAGTTCGATACTAAACTCAACCTCTCTTTCTGGAGGCAAACCCAGTAACTCCTCCGGAAACACATCTAGAAAATCTTGAACTACTGGCACCTTATGAATCTCTGGCTGTGGGACATCACCACTCTGTACTACATGGGCAATATATCCCGAACACCCCTTTCTCAACATCTTTCTAGCTTTCACACTGCTAATCAGCATACTCAACTGATGGCCCTCTCCAAAACTAAACTTGTCTCCACTATCGAGATTAAATCTCGCTTTCTTTTTCCGACAATCAATTTCTACTCCATATCTCCCTAAGAAATCCATGCCCAATATCACATCAAAGTCGGGCATATCAAAAACTATTAATNGCGTTAGGCTAGTGTCAAACTGCACCAATCGGTGCACAAGGCACTCCGGTGATCTCAAGTCTAAGGATCACATGCACCACCATTCGTTAGAGGATTTGTTCCATAGACACTGGGGTTACCATCCATATGGAATCCTCTAGTGGGCTAGTCCAGTGAACTTGCTACGGTATATCCGCCTACAGCAAGCACCCATGTGTTGCACCAGGTTGTCACCAAACAACCTTGACAAGTGAGATCAGTCACTGCCTTTTGACAGGGTCGTTCAACACTATGATAGTCTTACCGTATTATCTGTGCCCTTACTTTAGAATAATACCGGGGCTACGAACGTTTCTAGAATGGCCACTATTTGTGCTCATAGGGTTCTCATTATCAAGATTTGAAACACTTGATACCCTCGTCACGGTTCTACCATTCTAAGGATATATATCAAAACATATTGCAATAATAATGATTTACGCGATATAGAATAAAATGTCTTTTATTGATTAATGAACATTATTATAAAGAGTCAATTCTACAATAATTGATTGGCTCTAGGCATCTACTCTAACAACATCAAAACCCTAACCCAAAAGTGAGTTAGTTCATACTAAAAATAAAGCAATTCAAAATAAAAGCTATAAGCAAAGAATTCAGCATGATGGAATAACAAAAAGAGAGTAAGATCTTCCCTAATTGATGAACCCAAAGACTTCCAATCTTCAATTTCTCTCTTCTTTTTCCAAAACAAAGTCGAACCCCACTAAAATAACTAAGTCCCACTTATATAGTCGATCCCTTAACCTTAAGACTTTCTTAATACAGTTACAACACACAATTTTAATAACTATAAATTGCAGACTTTGCCGCGACATCGAGTTGGAATTAATTTCACAAATTGACCCGAGAGTTTCTCGCCGCGGCGAACTTTTCTGAACTATTATGAAATTACGAAACTACCCTCCGCTTGCTTCCTTGCTTGAATCTTTAATCTTTAGTAATCTCCAATAGGAACAAGCTTCATAATGCTTCGAAACCGCATTAGAACTTCCTCGAATCCTGAGATTCGCTTGCTTCTGGGTCCAGAAACTCAATTCCACTTAGTATTTGCTCTAACTGCATGTTTTGGCCTGAAACATAAAATATATGAAATTAAGTGGCAATTCAGGACCAAACGAAAGAAGAAGTATCCAAAATCCGGCTAAAAAGCCTAGATAAAACAGTATAATCCTAGGATTATCACCATGTCATTCTATAATCCATACAACATGCTCTCAACATATCATCAAGTATCTGATTTGTTCTCTCAGTCTGGCCATATATCTGAGGATGGTATGTTGTACTAAATGCTAATTTGGTACCCAAGTTTCTCTGTAGACTGGTCTAGAAAGCTGAAACAAATCTGGAATCTCTATTTGACACTATCGTCTTGGGCACACCATGGAGTCTGACTATCTCCCTGACATAGATCTGGGCCAACTGATCTGAGGTAGTGCTATCCTTTACTGGAAGAAAATGAGCTGATTTCGTTAATCTGTCTACTATCACCCATATCGCATTATACCCTTTTTGAACTCTTGGAAGGCCTGTGATAAAATCCATTAATATACTTTCCCAATTCCATTCAAGAATGCTGAGTGGCTGAAGCAAACCTAATGGTTTTTGGTGTTCTGCTTTCACCTGTTGACAAACCAAACACTTAGTCGCATAATCTCCAATATCTCTCTTCAGACCTGGCCACCAATAATTTTTCTTTAAATCTTGATACATCTAGGTTCCTCCAGGATGAACAGTATATGGTGTATCATGAGCCTCTGCAAGAATCTTTCTCTTCAACTCAGCATCTTGGGGAATGCATATACGATTCTGGAAACGGAGGACACCATCTAATAGGTGGAATTATGATATCTTGCCCTTAAGGACTTCCTGACTTATTTTCTGACATCACTCATCAACAAATTGTTTTTCTTTAATCTCTTCTAGCAAAGGAGGCTAAATCTCTAACCTGGCAAGCCTTCCTGGTATCACCTCTATTTGGTCCTTAATCAACTCTTCCAATAACTCCTTCTGTCTTGTGAGTTGAGACAAGTAGGCATTTCTACTCAAGGAATCAGCTACTACATTGGCTTTTCCAGGTTGATACTTAATTGAACAATCATAATCCTTTACCAGCTCTAACCATCTCCTCTGCCTCATATTCAACTCTCTTTGGGTGAAGAAGTACTTCAAGATCTTATGATCCGTATAAATGTTACTCTTTGCTCCATACAAATAATGCCTTCATATTTTCAGTGCAAAAACTACAACAACCAACTCTAGATCATGCGTAGGGTATCTCGTCTCATATTCTTTTAACTGTCAAGAAGTATAGGCTATTACTCTACCCAACTGCATCAATACTGCACCAGGTCCCTGAAATAAGGCATCTGTATAAATATCATAATCTACACCCTCTTGTGGTAACACAAGAATAGGAGCTGTGGTCAATCTTCTTTTTAACTCTTGAAAACTTTCTTCACAAGCATACGACCATATGAAAGGAGGTCTCTGTTTGGTGACAGTTGTAAGTGGCTTAGCCAACCGAGCAAACCCTGCTAGCCCCAAGAAACTTCTAACTTCTTTTACTGTCTTCGGCTTTTGCCATTCTAGAATTGCCTTTAAATTACTTTGATCCACTGATATACCCTCCTTTGAGATGGTATGTGTAAAACCCCCCTCCAATCAGGTATCCTCTTAATATCCCTCAATGAGAATCCCGGGGATACATGTTTGGAGAACGAGTTATATTTAGAAAAAAAAAACCTGTGCAAGGATAATAATAATAATATCCGAAACATGCATATAAAATATCATGCAAGATCCAAACATATAATTTCAAAACATTAAGAATTTATCCGTAAAATACACAATCGAAACATATTTATAGGGTGGAGGATTCCAAAAGGTGTTTCACAAATATTTATCATTTACATTATTTACATCAAGATAAAAACATCGAGATGACAATAAATCATCTCCCCTCACGTGTAGCCCCGCTGTCTCTAGCATCCTTCGCTTCTGATCTACCTACAAAGCAATCAACAATAAAAGGGTGAGTGCTAATCGCTCAATAAGGAATGATCCGTTTCATTCTAAATGTGCTATTTGACCTTTATTTAAACATATTTGTTAACACATCACTTATCTTTTACATCTAGGGATACTTCCCCTTTTATTTTTTTATTTCCTTTCTATTTCATATATCTTTCATCATTTTATCCCATGGCTATATAAACATCAATGCATACACGTACAATTAAGTATGTAAAGATAGTACACGCACATTACATGTCATGATATAACATCTAAAGATCATCTAACATGAGTATAAATCATCTCATGATGTAAATAACATCATAACTCATGTAGTGCAACTAAATGCATATGAAGCATTTAACGTGTAGCCTCTTAAGCACTTCATATCATCTAGCCTCAAATTCATCTAAAGCTCATATCATCAAGAGGCGTGCTTACACGTTATTTAACATCTAAAGCATATATTCATCTTTCCTCAACCGGTATACGAGGATATGCTTACGTGTTTCCCATCATGTCTATATGCATCTCTAACATCTTATGGCATGTAAATACATATTTTGGTGAGCTTAATACTTTTAATTCATCTATGGATTATCAATCCATTTACATTACCTCTTGCTCACATACATCATCTTAAAACATGTATTACATTGCATCTTCATGCATTGACATCATGACCATGTATATCTTCCAAAGATCATCTAACTAATGGGTAAACCTTAGTACATGACATAATTACAATAATACATTAATAATCAATTCATAATCATAAGAATTGATCATGTTAAATCTTAAACTTTAATAACTAGTTTATACTTCAGGCCATTTTCCATCCATTTATGAAACGAATTGGCTCTTGAAATAAACATAAAAGTTATACGTCTATGTCTTAGCTTTGTAATTCTTCAAGAATCATCTCATTTAGATTTTTATAACTCAAGTTATGGTCGAAATACAGAAGCAGGGTTAACAAAACCCCTAAGCCCATTAAATCCGAATTTTCATATTAACTATGCCACATCAATTCCTATTGACATTAACCAATAGGTTAACTTGTGGATCAAATAAACCTCCCCTTAATAGTCTTTAACATCTTAAAGGAAGTGTAAAATCTCATTCCCATAATCATCCATTATTGCTATAACATTGTAAGCTAATGCAAACAACACATCAACACTTCTAATAGCAACCATTCAACACCATGTGGCCTCCAATACTACAATTTTTGCCACAATCAGTATCCACACTTCATTTTCTTCAATCAAACATAACAACTCATAAAACATAAAGAGCAATAACTTCATGTATAATGAATTCAAGGCAATAAGTAGAATAAATGAGTTCAACTACACTTGCCATCAACTAATTCTATGCCTTAAAGCCTTAATTTAAGGTTTCATAAAAATCTACAAACCCTAGCATAAACCCTAAAGTCATGGGAGGTTCTTCCTTACCTTTTTAAAGACTTCCTCCAACAAATCCTTTGCCTTTGACTTCTTTTACACCTTAATCCTACATATATAACATTATACCTCAACATCTACTTCAAATCTTCAAATCACATCAAAACTAAAGTTTTTAATCCTTACCTTAAACCCTTCTAATTGAAGATCCAAGGCTCCTATCTTGTTCTCCTTGAAAAATTATGCAAAACTCCTTGAAAACCTAGAGAAAGAAAGCTTGTTTCATGGAAGATTTGAGAGAAAATGGAAGAAATGTTGAAGAAAGGCTCTCTCCTTTGGCTTGAACGAATTTCATCTCATTTATAGGAAAATATTTCATTTATTTTCCAAAATTATGCAATTGGCCCAATTATTTTAATTGTATAACTCATAAGTCCTTAATTCTTCATATAAGGGCATTTTGGTCATTTCACACTAGACATAATTATTACTTAATTAATGCCATTAAATGCAATGAAGCCTACTCATCCTTGACTTTTTCAATGCTTATCCATAGGTAAAATGACCATTTCGCCCCTAATGCCTTTCTATGGATAATTGATTCATACCGTTTCAAATGAATCGACTATTTTGCCCTTAGTTAGATTTTATGATTTTTAACATAAAATTAACATCTAAAGGACCATTTTGAGTTAGGAACATACCTTTGACATCTTAGGTATTACAGTATGGCCTAGGAAGATAACTTGATCTAGCCAAAACTCATACTTAGAAAATTTGGCAAACAGCTTCTTATCTCGCAATTGTTGTAGCACAAATCTTAGGTATTCTTCATGCTCTTCTTTTGTCTTAGAATAAACCAGGATATCATCAATAAACACCACTATGAATCGATCAAGACAATCCTGAAACACTCGGTTCATTAAGTCTATAAAAACTGCTGGGGCATTAGTAAATCCAAAAGGCATCACCATAAACTCATAATGCCCATATCTGGTCTGAAAAGCAGTCTTGGCAATATCTTGCTTTGCAACCTTTACTTGGAGATAACCTAACCTCAAATCAATCTTTGAAAACACAGCTGCTTCTTTCAACTGGTCGAACAAATCATCTATGTTAGGAACGGGTATTTATTCTTCACTGTCACTTTATTTAACTCTCTGTAATCTATACACATTCGTAGAGATCCATCTTTCTTCTTCACAAATAAAATTGGAGCACCCCAAGGAGAATGGCTAGGTCGAATAAAACCCTTGTCTAAGAGTTCTTGAAGCTGCTTTTTCAATTCTTGAAGCTCGGTTGGGGCCATCTAGTAAGAGGCTTCAGAAATTGGTTCTGTCCCTAGTGCTAGTTCAATGCTGAATTCCACTTCTTTTTCCAGAGATAAACCCGACAAATCTTTCAAGAAAACATCTAAAAACTCCCGAACTACTGGCACATTCTGAATCTCTGGTTGTGGGACATCACTACTGTGCACTACATGAGCAATATACCCTGAGCTCCCTTTTCTTAGCATCTTCCTGGCCTTTACACTGCTAATTAACATACTAAGCTGGTGACCCTCGCCAAAATTAAACTTATCACCATCATCAAGATTAAATCTTGCTTTCTTCTTCCAACAATCAATCTCAACTCCAAATCCCCCCAGGAAATCCATGCCCAAAATAACATCAAAATCGGGCATATCAAACACTATCAAATCCATTGGCAACTCCCTTCCATGGATCACTACGGACTCCCCTGGAAGCATCTCCTAAGTTACCACACTAACACCATATGATAACTCTATCTTAATGGGACAATCCACTATAATAGGTTTCAAACCTAATCTCTCTAAAATCCCATGTGTAATAAATGAATGTGTTGTTAGAGTAGATGCCCTACAGCCAATCAATTATTGTAGAATTGAGTCTTTGTAATAATGTTCATTAATCAATAAAAGACATTTTATTCTATATCGTGTAAATCATTATTATTGCAATATGTATTGATATATGTCCTTAGAATGGTAGAACCATTACAAGGGTATCAAGTGTTTCAAATCTTGATAGTGAGAACCCTATGAGCACACATGGTGGCTATTCTAGAAACGTCCGTAGCCCCAGTATTATTCTGAAGTAAGGGCACAGATAATATGGTAAGACAGTCATAGCGTTAAACAACCCTGTCGAAAGGCAGTGACTGATCTCACTTGTCAAGGTTGTTTGGTGACAACCTAGTGCAACACATGGGTGTTTGCTGTAGGCGAATACACCGCAACAAGTTCACTGGACTGACCCACTAGAGGATTCCATATGGATGGTAACCCCAATGTCTATGGAACAAATCATCTAACGAATGGTGGTGCATGTGATCCTTATACTTGAGATCATCGGAGCCCCTTATGCACCGATTGGTACAGTTTGACACTAGCCTAATGCAGTTCTATTCAGAGCTGTCAATACGATGGTGATTGGTTGCATCAAGCAGTGTATCAAGACTATGGTGGATAGACAGAGGATTCATCACTCCTGGGTATGAGAGAAGTTATCTCACGGCGCAATTTAGTATATGACAATGACACTAAAACTGTGGCCACAGTGGGATTAAGTTGTTGCTCTATCCAGTTTATAATACAGGTCATTGGTCTAGAAACTAAATACATAATATTGAGAGTAACCGAAGGTTGACACTATTTCTATGCCTTCGTCTCATCGAGATGATGTATGATGAAAGGATCAAATTGTACAGTAACCATATCGTTGATAGGTAGCTACTTTGCTGAATCCGAATCTATCGGTTGGCCATGATGCCTTGCTAGGGGCCAATCTTGGTCTGTGTATTAGCGAGACGATTAATTGGTGTTAATCGCGATACTATACACTACTGGTATGATGAGGAGCCTATGGGTCACAAACATAGAAGATAATTTAAGACTTAGGAAGAAAGAAGGGTGTTTTCATCTTTTTAGGCGAAAGGGTAATTTGGTAATTTCACAGTGTAATTAAATTTGCTGAGGTCATAGCTTTTTATTTAATTTGTTAGAAAAATTAAATAAGTGAAATTACATTTAAATATGTGTTAGCATATATTTAAATAAATTATCATTATTGCTAAATGTTAATATACATATATTAAATATATATTAATGGATTTTAATTGAGATAATGATGAATTAAAATAAATATTTAATTGGGAGTGTTTAGAAACATGGAGTGTTTGGGTTGGAGTCCAAGTCTATTCCATATGGGAATAGGGCAATTAAAATGTTACTATAAAAGAAATGTTTTAATTGTAAAAGTAAAAGAATTTCATTTAACTCATTTCATTGAAAAGGAGAAAACACACAGCCCCCAAACTCTCTCCCACGCTAGTTTCAATTTTGATTGAAAATCAAAATACTCTTCATTTCTTCTTATTTCTTAAGGCTAAAGAGGATCTAGCAATTCCCTTTTTAGTTCCTTGCGATTGTCTTCGTGTGGACTATGTCAATTCGATCCTATACTTGGGTCAGTAGCAAAATACATTCAGAGACAACTTGGAGGAGCCGCCAAACGTGCATATGATTTCTTAACTCTAGATTAATTTTCTGCAGATTCTTATTTGGTATAAACTGTAAAATTGTACCCTAATCTTGGTTCTATGGAACGATCTTTGTTATTATTGTTTTGTTTTCTACTGCCTCAATGGATCGTTTCCTAATAGTGGTATCAGAGCCTAGGGTACCAGATTTTATAGTTTTATGTGGATGGTTGATTACATGTATTTGATTGATAATATGTTGCCTTAAAGAATCTGCGTAAAATCTGCCTTAAAAGCATGTTTTAAGAAATCAATTAATAGATTAATTTTAATTTGTTGATGATCTACAAGTTTGGTATATTGGGTGATGGATTTTTGTTGAAATCAGTGTGTATGATTGATTGCAAAATCTGTTTGGTGTGTATTTGGTTACTGTTTGAACTGATCTAGAGCTACAGATCAGTGCACGCTTGCCGCGGCGATATAACCCATCGCCGCGGTGTGCGTGATTGGCTTTCACGCTGATTGAGAAATCAGCGCTCACCGTGGCGATATAAACCATCTCCGCAGTAATTGTCCTTAGGACGAGCCCTATACGAAATCAGTGCTCACTAGGTGATCATCCTTCGGACGAGCGCTGTACGTAATCAGCGCTCGCTGTGGCGATATAGCCCATCACCGCGGCGATCGCACGTTGAGCGTGAACGTCAAGATAACCAATGCACATTGCAGTGATCTAACTCATCACCACAGCGAGCACACTCTTGAGTATGTAGGGGCCATATTGTAAATTTTTAAAACTTTTGGACCAAATTAGATCTGTAAATTGTCAAGGGGTAATTAATAATTAACCCACCAATTACAAAAATTGATTTTTTTTTAAATGTATGCTATGTACTTGTTTGTGTATTGCATGGTGTCTGGTACATGAGCCTTAGACCTATGGTCAATGTTTTAAATTTTTTTGGGTATGTATGGTTGTAAATTTATTAAATAGGGCCTGCATGTCCTACCTTTCTCCTCTTCTCAATGTACATTCTCTTCTCATCTCATTTCCCTCGAATGTAAATCGAGGTTTTTAAATTTATTGATGTAAAATTAGTTTAATATTAATGTTATTGTAAATTTAAAATGATTTTTGTAATGTACTTAAAGACAGAGCAGAGGACGAGACAACCATACTTGAAGACTCAAGATATTTATTACAGGACCCCTAGGTGACCCACCGATTCCTCTAGGCTCGAAGAAATCGATTTTTAGTTGGGCCATATACTGGCACGTTTTAATATTGTGTTTAGAATGCATGCTAAGATTGAATGTTGAATAACATGCCAAACAATGTCATTTTAACAAAGATAATAATCTAGTGAGACATTAAATAAGAAACCCTCAATTAAAGTATATTAAGTCACGTAAGCCTTCCATCACCATGATTTTATCCAAACCACTATTCGTCGAAACCTTGTTCGCCAAAGCGAAGGGTATAGTTCTACCAGTGGGAGGTTAAAATGCATTGGAGTTTTCCTTAATGGTGATAGGTTGACTTAAAATGACGGTTTTGCTTGTTCGCTAAAGCGAAGGTTGATAAAAAGCATCATAGGCATAGTAGAGAAGTACACATATTGTGGGTAAGTGGTGGCATGTAGTGTTCACTCTACTGATACTGAGAATCACACTGAGGACAATGGTGGAGTCATTGGATTGTGTGATTGGCTTGTTGGCTTTTCACATTTGAGGTTGATAGTAGAAGCTATCAATTGGTGTGGATTAAGTGTGTGGCCTACCTAATCAAATCATTTTGGCTTGTTCGCCAAAGCAAAGGTTTGAAATAGGCCGGATGGGATCTCAGTCCACTAGAAAGTCAACGGGCTTTCTCGATTAATAGTGAGGGCTATTGACTTGAGTAAAATAGTGGGAGTATCATTATAAAGACCATATTAAATATAATGAACTTTATAATGACTTTATTTTCTGCAATTGTAGATTCACCAAAATAAGCATTATGAACGTGCGACCGATAATCGAGAAAGAAACAGGTTGGATGGATCCAATTTCTTAGACTGGTAGTAAATCTTCAGATATAACTCAAGTCGGAAAAGAAATTGTATATCCTTGAAAAGCTATACATGGTTGAGCCTGATCGGATGCCACCAAGAAGTAAGGATACTTATCAAAAGTTCTTTGATGATGCTGATGGCGTTTAATGCTTGATATTAGCATCGATGACACCTATACTGCAAAAGCACGCATGAGATATGGATGCTTCTTCATTATTCTGCACTCAATGAGCTTTTCGAACAAATGCTCGACATAAGAGGTACAAGGTGTCGAAAGCACTATTTGGGGTTGTCTGACTGATGGAGCCCAAGTTGGTCCATCAGTGTGCAGTAGCGCAAACTAGGCGATTGAGAGCGGGTGATGGACTGTTGAGATGGTGTTGTACGAATCAATATCATGGACTTAATTATTTATCAACACTGTCTCGAGACTCTTATGATCCTTTCATAAAGAATTTCAATATGAACACAATGGGAAAACCCTGTCAGAACTTTTGAACATGCTGAGGACTGCAGAGCAGGACTTGAAAAGTCCAAGCTTGTTTTACTGGTTGCTGCCAGTAAAGCAAAGGGTAACGCAAGGGTAAGGCCAAGGCCAAACCCAAGCCCAAGCCCAAGCCCAAAGGGCAGGTTGCTCTTGTCTTGAGAGTGGCATAGGAAGGGCAAGGTAGTCTGCTTCTTTTGTGGCAAGCCTGGCCATTGGAGGAAAAACTACAAGGCTTTCCTCGCAAGCAAGAAGAAGTCAGATGCTACGACTTTAGGTATTTTTTATGATTGAGATTAATTTCTCTCCCTCAACAATCTTGGGTCATTGAACAAGATGTGGTACTCACATTTGATGATGTGCAGGGACTACGGCAGAAGTAGAGTGCTCGCCAAGGGAGAGGTGGACCTACGAGTTGGAATGGAGCACATGTGGTTGCATTGGCTGTAGGGACTTACTGTTTATCTTCGCCTACGGGCTTGTTGTTGGAACTAAATAACTGTTACACGTACGTTCTATTTCTAGAAATATATTCAGTATCCGCTTTGGTAATATAGGGTATCATTTCGAGATATCTAATAGATTGTTGTCCTTTAGTTTGAATGGTATTCTTTTGGAATTGCAAGGTTATATAATGATTATATGTTCTTGACTCAACATGGTAACGTACTAGTTACCAAGATGATGAACCGAGAACCTACGAAGACGCTATATCGGATCCAGATTCTGGTTAAATGGTTGAAGCCATGAAATCTGGATGGACTCCATGTACAAAAACCAAGTGTGGTCTCTGGTGGAGCCACCTGAAGGGTTAAAAACCATAGGGTGTAAATGAGTCTTCAAGAAGAGACTGACATGGATGGCAGGTGCATACTTATAAAGCAAGACTAGTTGCCAAAGGTTTCAAACAAATTCATGGCATTGACTATGAAGAAACCTTTTCACCGGTTGCCATGATTAAATCCATCCGAATTGCTTGCGATTGCTGCATATCAGACTATGAGATTTGGCAATGGATGTCAAAAACAACTTTTTTGAATGGAAACCTTGAGGAGGATGTGTATATGACAACACTGATGGTTTCGTTCTTGATAGGCAAGCTGATAGGGTATGCAGTACAGAGATTCATATAGGACTCAAGCAAGCTTCAAGGAGCTAGAACATTCGTTTTGATGAAGCCGTAAAAGCATTCGGTTTTATCAATAACGAAGATAAAGCCCTGTGTTTACAAGGTGAGTGGGGAGCGCCGTAGTATTCCTAGTGTTGTATGTCGATGACATACTTCTGATTGGAATGATATACCGAACTTGCAGTCGGTAAAGACTTGGTTATCCAAGTGCTTCTCCATGAAGGACTTAGGGGAAGCAGCCTACATCCTTGGAATAAAGATCTATCGTGATAGATCGGGTAGGTTGCTTGGCTATGTTAGAGTGCAATATTAACAAAGTACTGAAAAGATCAATATGGAAGAATCCAAGAAGGGATTTTCCGATGTACATGGTGTTTATCTCTCTAGGGAATTGTGTCTAGAACACGATGAGAGAGATAAGATGAAGAGGATCCATATGCATCAACAATTGGATCCAACACTGTGTATGCCAGTTATGTCTGGATTGAGTTTATGTGCTTTGAGCACGTGTAGTAGTATCAATCAGATCTAGGTGATCACACTGGATAGTATCAAGAATATTCTTAAGTACCTAAAAGGGACTAAGGATGTTCTTGGTTTATGGAGGGGAAGATAAGCTCACTGTAAGAAGATACAGTGATGCTAGTTTCCAAACGGACAAAGATGATTATCGATCGCAATTAGGGTTTGTATTTTGTCTCAATGAGGGTGCAGTGAGCTGGAAGAGCTCTAAGCAAAGCACTGTAGCAGACTCTACAATGGAGGCTAAGTATATTCAATGTGAGATGCGGCCAAGGAGGCAGTTGGATTAAAGTTCATTACTAAACTGGTGTGGTTCCACGATTGTTGATCTATAGACATCTATTGTGACAACAATGGAGCAATTGCTCGAGCCAGGGAGCCACGGTCTCATCAGAAGTCCAGACACCTACTTAGACGAATGGTGGCATGTGATCCTTAAACTTGAGATCACGGAGCGCCTTATGCACTGTGGTGTAGTTGACACAAGCCTAACACAGTTCTTTTCAGAGCTATCAATCGGTGGTGATTGGTGCATCAAGGAGGTGTATCAAGAATATGGTGGATCAATAGAGGATTCACTCACTCCCGGGTAAGGGAGAAGTTATCTCACGCGCAATTAAGTATATGGCAATGACACTAAAACTGTGGCCATAGTGGATTGAGTTGTTGCTTTATCCAATTATAATACAGGTCATTGGTCCAAAAAACTGAATACTATATCGAGAGTAACCGAAGGGTGACACTAATTATATGCCTCGTCTGTCGAGTGAGAGTATAATGAAAGGATCGAATTGTACAGAACCATATCGTTGATAGGTGGGCTACTTTGCTGAATCCGAATCTATCGGGTGGCCATGATGCCTTGCTAGGGGCCAATCTTGGTCTGTGTATTAGTGAGACGATTAATTAGTGTTAATCGAGATACTATGCACTACTGGTATGATGAGGCGCTATGAGTCACACACATAGAAGATAATTTAAGACTTAGGAAGAAGAAGGGCGTTTTTGTCTTTTAGGCGAAAGGGTATTTTGGTAATTTACAGTGCAATTAAATTTGCTGATGTCGTAGATTTTTATAATTTGTTAGAAACTTAAATAAGTGAAATTACATTTAAATATGTGTTAGCATTTATTTAAATAAATTATTATTATTGTTAAATGTTAATATATATCTATATTAAATATATATTAATGGATTTTAATTGAGATAATGATGAATTAAAATAAATATCTAATTGGGAGTGTTTGGAAACATGGGGTGTTTGGGTTGGAGCCCAAGCCCATTCCATATGGGAATAGGGCAATTAAAATGTTACTATAAAAGAAATGTTTTAATTGTAAAAGTAAGAGAATTTCATTTAACTCATATCATTGAAAAGGAGAAAACACACAGCCCCTAAACTCTCTCCCACGCTAGTTTCAGTTTTGATTGAAAATAAAAAAACTCTTCATTTCTTCTTGTTTCTTAAGGCTAAAGAGGATCTAGCAAATCTCTTTTTAGTTCCTTGCGATTGTCTTCGTGTGGACTACGTCGGTTCGATCCTATACTTGGGTCGGTAGCAAAATACATTCAGAGACAACTTGGAGGAGCCTCCAAACGTGCATATGATTTCTTAAACTCTAGATTAATTTTTGCAGATTCTTATTTGGTATAAACTGTAAAATTGTACCCTGATCTTGGTTCTATGGAACGATCCTTATTATTATTGTTTTGTTTTCCGCTGCCTCAATGGATCGTTTCCTAACATGTGTGGCTCCACATCAATTAATGCATAAAGGGGAACTGAGTGAAATAACAACTGACCGGTAACTGCGGATGGTCTAGCATCAACTTCACTCTGAGCTACTATAAACACCCGAGCATTGGTACCTCTAGGTGTCTGCGTTGTGGGTGCTGGAGGGGCTTTGCAATCTCTCATCATATGCCCTGGCTACCGGCATATATAGCATACATTTCG
This sequence comes from Pistacia vera, assembly GCF_008641045.1. NCBI lineage: Eukaryota > Viridiplantae > Streptophyta > Magnoliopsida > Sapindales > Anacardiaceae > Pistacia > Pistacia vera. The sequence continues at coordinate 1,128,152 of NW_022195652.1, forward strand.
GCCCAAATTTTTAAGACACTCCCTAGAATGATTTCTTCCACACTTCTGGCATTGGGGAACTTCAACAGTTCTCAACCTTTTATTCTACCAATCCCTCATGTTCTTCTTAGGTTGAAATCTTTTCTTATTTCTCACCTATCTATTTGTGGGGGCATCGGTTGTATCTCTCTGTGGAGCAGGAGGTGGAACACTAGTGGCTACTGCTGATGGAGTTGTTGAGGTTAGCTTATTCACAAATATTTCTGCCCGTAAGGCTCGTTCCAAAGCTTCGCTGTATGTCTGAAGGGGCTGGGCATCGGCCATCATATCTCGGGCTATTTCTGGTTTTAGCCTATGCACGAACTTATCCCTCCTCAATTCTGGTTTACTCACTACACCTGGCGCAAACCTTGCCAGGGAATTAAATTTCACCAAATATTGTTTCACTAAGCTAGTCCCTTGTTGCAAACTGATAAACTCCTGAACCTTTTCATGAACTCGATCAACTGTTCTATATTCTGCCTCAAACAATCTTCTGAAATCTCCCCAAGTTAACGAGGCTATATCGTGAGTATCCTTCATCAATTCCCACCATATACAGGCATCACCCATGAACAGAAAGCTTGCATACTGAATCTTCTCTCGGTCTATCACAGGGAAAAGTGTCGTCGTATGCTCAATGGATCTAAACCACTCTTCTGCCACTATTGGGTCCGTCGTACCCCTGAATTCTGACGACTGATGTTGACTAGGCAACCCATATATCGGCTCAATAAGATTCTACACTATCGGGGGTATCGGCCTCTCTCTCTCATCTCTGGGGGTCGGTGTAAGGAAACGATCCATTGAGGCAGCGGAAAACAAAACATTAATAACAAGGATCATTCCATAGAACCAAGATCAGGGTACAATTTTTACAGTTTATATCGCAATAAGAATCTGCAGAAAATTAATCTAGAGTTTAAGAAACCATATGCACTTTTGGAGGCTCCTCCAAATTTGTCTCTGAATGTATTTTGCTATCGACCCAAATGTACGGTCAAACCCACGTAGTCCATACGAAGATAATCACAAGGAACTAATGAGGGATTTGCTAGATCCCTCTTTAGCCTTAAGAGCAAAGAAGAAATAAATAGAAATTGATTTTAGGCAAAAAGTCAATTCTAGCGTGAGAGAGTAAATAAGGGGCTGTGTGTTTTTCTTTTTCAATGAAAATGAGTGTAATGAAAAACTCTTACTTTTACAAAGAAACTTTTTTCTTTTATAGTAAAATTTAATTGCCCTATTCCCATATGGAATAGGCTTGGGCTCCAACCCAAACACCCCATGTTTCCAAACACTCCCAATTAGATATTTATTTTAATTCATCATTATCTCAATTAAAATCCATTAATATATATATTTAATATATATATACATATTAACATTTAACAATAATGATAATTTATTTAAATATACTGCTACCACTATATACTGTAAATTTTCACTTATTTAATTTTTCTAACAAATTAAATAAAGGCTACGACCTCAGCAAATTTAATTGCACTGTGAAATTACCAAAATACCCTTTCGCCTTAAAAGACGAAAACGCCCTTCTTTCTTCTTGGATCTTAAATTATCTTCTATGTGTGTGACCCATAGGCTCCTCATCATACCGGTAGTGTATAGTATCGCGATTAACATCAATTAATCGTCTCACTAATACACAGACCAAGATTGGCCCTTAGCAAGGCATCATGGCCACCCGATAGATTCGAATTCAACAAAGTAGCTACCTGTCAACGATATGGTTACCGTACAATTCGACCCTTTCATCATACGTTATCTCGACGAGACGAAGGCATATAAATAGTGTCAACCTTCGGTTACTCTCGATATTATGTATTCAATTTTTGGACCAATGACCTGTATTATAAATTGGATAAAGCAACAACTCAATCCCACTATGGCCACAGTTTTAGTGTCATTGCCATATACTTAATTGCGCGTGAGATAACTTCTCCCGTACCCGGGAGTGATGAATCCTCTATTGATCCACCATATTCTTGATACACTCCTTGATGCAGCCAATCACCACCGTATTGATAGCTCTGAAAAGAACTGTGTTAGGCTTGTGTCAAACTACACCAATCAGTGCATAAGGCGCTCCGTTGATCTCAAGTTTAAGGATCACATGCACCACCATTCGTTAGAGGATTTGTTCCATAGATGTTAGTGAATGACCCAGTTACGCAGCGGAAAACAAAAACATAAACTACATGGATCGTTCCTTAGAACAAAGATCCAGTTAAAAAAAGCACAGTTTATACAAAATAATCAAATCTGCAGAAAAATTAGTTCAAGGTGTAAGAAACATATGCACGTTTGGAGGCTCATCCAAATTTGTCAATGAACGTTTTTGCTACCTACCCGAGTGTAGGATCGAACCCACGTAGTCCACACGAAGACAATCGCAAAGAACTAAGGAGGGATTTGCTAGGTCCTCCTTAGCCTTAAGAACAAAGAAGAAAATCAAAGAAAACTTTGATTCTTTGCAAAAGCAAAACTTGCATGAGAGTGAGAGTGTTTTGGGGCTGTGTATTCTCCTTTTCAATGTAAGAATGAATGAATGAAAAGTCTCTCTCATTTTCCAACTAAAACCTTTCTTTTATAGTCAAATTTCAATTGCCCTATTCCCATAAGGAATAGGCTTCGGCTCCAACCCAAACACCCCATGTTACCAAACACTCCCAATTAGATGTTTATTTTATTTCATCATTATCTTCAATTAAAATCAATTAATATATATATTAACATTTAACAATAATGATAATTTATTTAAATATATTCGAACACATATTTAAATGTAATTTCACTTATTTAATTTTTCTAACAAATTAAATAAAAGGCTACAACCTCAGCAAATTTAATTGCATAGTAAAATTACCAAAATACCCTTTTGCCTAAAAAGACAAAAACACCTTTCTAACTTCCTGGCTCTTAAATTATCTTCTATGTGTATGACCCATATGCTCCTCATCATACCGGTAGTGTATAGTATCGCGATTAACACCAATTAATCATCTCACTAATACACAAACCAAGATTGGCCCCCAGCAAGGCAACATGGCCACCCGATAGATTCGGATTCAGCAAAGTAGCTACCTCTCAACGATATGGTTACCGCGCAATTCGATCCTTTCATCATACGTTATCTCGACGAGACGAAGGTATAGAAATAGTATCAACCTTCGGTTACTCTCGATATTATGTATTCAGTTTCTGGACCAGTGACCTGTACTATAAACTGGATAAAGCAACAACTTAATCCCACAGTCGCCATAGTTTTAGTGTCATTGCCATATACTGAATTGCGCCGTGAGATAACTTCTCCCATGCCCAGGAGTGATGAATCCTCTGTCTATCCACCATAGTCTTGATACACTCCTTGATGCAGCCAATCACCACCGTATTGATAGCTCGGAATAGAATTGCGTTAGGCTAGTGTCAAACTGCACCAATCGGTGCACAAGGAGCTCCGGTGATCTCAAGTCTAAGGATCACATGCACCGCCATTCGTTAGAGGATTGTTGCATATACACTAAGGTTACCATCCATATGGAATCCTCTGGTGGGTATGTCCAGTGAACTTGCTACGGTATATCCGCCTACAGCAAGCACCCATGTGTTGCACCAGGTTGTCACCAAACAACCTTGACAAGTGAGATCGGTCACTGCATTTTGAGAGGGTCGTTCAACATTATGATAGTCTTACCGTATTATCTGTGCCCTTACTTCAGAATAATACTAGGGCTACGGACATTTCTAGAATGGCCACCATATGTGCTCATAGTGTTCTCACTATCAAGATTTGAAACACTTGATACCCTCGTCACGATTCTACCATTCTAAGGACATATATCAATACATATTGCAATAATAATGATTTATGCGATATAGAATAAAATGCCTTTTATTGATTAATGAGCATTATTACAAAGAGTCAATTCTACAATAATTGATTGGCTCTATGGCATCTATTCTAACAATCTCCCACTTGCACTATAGCCAATCATTCATGTATTTAATACCAAATGATCTCAAGTGCCTTTCATGCTTCTGCTACGATAGAGGCTTTGTTAGTGGATCTGCAAGATTGTTGTCAGTATGCACTTTACTAATCTGTATGTCTTTCCTCTCAACTATCTCTCTGATAAGAAGGAATCGTCTGAGTATGTGTCTGGATTTCTGATAAGACCATGGTTCTCTGGCTTGAGCAATTGCTCCATTGTTGTCACAATAGATGTCTATAGGATCAACAATCATGGGAACCACACCAAGTTCAGTAATGAACTTCTTAATCCAGACTGCCTCATTGGCCGCATCTGACAATGCAATATACTCAACCTCCATTGTAGAGTCCGCTACAGTGCTTTGCTTGGAGCTCTTCCAGCTCACTGCACCACTGTTGAGACAAAATACAAACCCTGATTGCTATCGATAATCATCTTTGTCCATTTGGAAACTAGCATCACTGTATCCTCTTATAGTGAGCTCATCTTCCCTTCCATAAACCAAGAACATATCTTTAGTCCTCTTCAGGTACTTAAGAATATTCTTGATAGCCATCCAGTGACGCTCACCTGGATCCGATTGATATCTACTACAAATGCTCAAAGCACATGAGACATCAATCCGAGTACATAGCATGGCATACATGATGGATCCAATTGTTGATGCATATGAGATCCTCTTCATACTATCTCTCTCATCTTGTGTTTTAGGACACAATTCCTTAGAGAGATAAACACCATGTGACATTGAAAGAAATCCCTTCTTGGATTCTTCCATATTGAATATTTTCAGTACTTTGTCAATATATGCACTCTGACTTAGGCCAAGCAACCTACGCAATCTATCACGATAGATCTTTATTCCAAGGATGTAGGCTGCTTTCGCTAAGTCCTACATGGAGAAGCACTTGGATAACCAAGTCTTTACCGACTGCAAGTTCGGTATATCATTCCCGATCAGAAGTATGTCATCGACATACAACACTAGGAATCGTATTGCACTCCCACTCACTTTCTTATAAACACAAGGCTCATCTTCATTCTTGATAAAATTGAATTCTTTTACGGCTTTATCAAAACGAATGTTCTAGCTCCTTGAAGCTTGCCTGAGTCCATATATGGATCTTTGCAACTTGCATACCCTATCAACTTGCCCATCAAGAACGAAACCATTAGGTTGTGTCATATACACATCCTCCTCAAGGTTTTCGCTCAGGAAAGCTGTTTTGACATCCATTTGCCAAATCTCATAGTCATGATATGCAGCAATCGAAAGCACAATTCGGATGGATTTAATCATGGCAACCAGCGAAAAGGTTTTTTCATAGTGAATGCCATGAATTTGTTTGAAACCTTTGGCAACCAGTCGTGCTTTATAAGTATGCACCTTGCCATCCATGTCAGTCTTCTTCTTGAAGACCTATTTATACCCTATGGGTTTTACCCCTTTAGGTGGTTCCACCAGAGACTACACTTTGTTCTGGTACATGGAGTCCATCTCAGATTTCATGGCTTCAAGCCATTTAATAGAATCTGGACCCGATATAGCATCTTCGTAGGTTTTGGGTTCATCGACTTGGTAGACTAGTATGTCACCATGTTAAGTCACGAGATAACCATATCTCTCAGGCTCATGGTGTACTTTCCCATATCTACGTAGCTCCTGTGCTACCTGAGGTGGTTCACTTGGATCCACAAGTTATAGAGTAGCCTCCTCATGATGGTCAACCACTTACTGTGGCACATCATTTCGTCCTTCGTCTAGTATATCTTATGGTTCTATAACTTCATCGAGTTCTACTTTTCTCCCACTAGTACTTCTTAGAAAATATTCATTTTCTAGGAAGACACCAGATCGAGCAGTAAAAATTTTGTGCTCTTCTGGGTGGAAGAAGTAGTATCCTTTGGTCTCCTTTGGATACCCCACAAATATACATTTACAGGATTTTAGGCCCAGCTTGTTCGAAGTCAATTTCTTAACATAAGCTTCGCAACCCCAAATCCTTAGATAAGACAAGTTGGGCTTTCGCCCACTCCAAAGCTCATATAGAGTCTTATCTACAGACTTTGACGACACACGGTTCAAAACGTGAGTCGTAGTCTCTAGGGCATAACCCCAGAACGATGCAGGTAAATCACTAAAATTCATTGTAGACCTAACCATGTCAAGTAAGGTCCTGTTCCTCCTTTTAGACACTCCATTGTGTTGGGGTGTATAAGGAGGGGTGAGTTGTGATACTATCCCACATTCCTTCAGGTACTCTGAAAACCCTGAGCTTAAGTATTCACCTCCTCGATCTGACTGAAGAGCTTTGATACTTTTGCCCAACATATTCTGTACTTCATTCCTGAATTCCTTGAATTTATCAAAGCTTTCAGATTTATGTCTCATGAGGTAGACATAACCATATCTACTGAAATCATTAGTAAATGTGATGAAGTATGAATATCCACCTCTGGCCTCAACTGTTAGTAGACCACATACATCACTATGGATGATGCATAACAGCTCAGTAGCCCTTTCACCTTGTCATGTGAAAGGAGACTTGGTCATCTTGCCTAACAGGCATGACTCGCATACCGCAAATGACTGAAAGTTAAAAGGGTCCAAAACTCTATCCCTTTGAAGTTTTGCAATGCGGGTCTTATTAACATGACACAATTTACAATGCCAGAGATATGTTTGGTTTTAATTGCTATGTTTACTTTCTTGGTTTCAATATTGAGAATATCTTTATTGTTTAAATCAAGAAAATATAGTCCATTATTGAACCTTGCAATTCCAAATAGAATACCATTCAAACTAAAGGAAAACAATCCATTAGATATCTCAAAATGATACCCTATATTATCCAAAGCAGATACTGAAATAATATTTCTAGAAATAGAAGGTACGTGATAACAGTTATGTAATTCTAACAACAAGCCCATAGGCAAAGATAAACAGTAAGTCCCTACAGCCAATGCAGCTACATGTGCTCCATTTTCAACTCGTAGGTCCACCAACTCTACCTTGGCGAGCACTCTACTCTGCCTTAGTCCCTGCACATCAGTACAAATGTGAGTACCATATCCTGTGTCAATGACCTAAGATGTTGAGGGAGAGAAATTAATCTCAATCATAAAAATACCTGAAGTCGTAGCACCTGACTTCTTCTTGCTTGCGAGGAAAGCCTTACAGTGTTTCCTCCAGTGGCCAGGCTTGCCACAAAAGAAGCAGACTACCTTGCCCTTCCCTATGCCACTCTTAGGACCAAGAGCAACCTGTCATTTGGGCTTGGGCTTGAGTTTGGCCTTGGCCTTACCCTTGCCGTTACCCTTTGCTTTCTGGCAACAACCAGTAAAACAGGCTTGGACTTTTTCAAGTCCTACTCTGCAGTCCTCAGCATGTTCAAAAGTTCTGATAGGGTTTTCTCCATCGTGTTCATATTGAAATTCATTATGAACGGAGCATGAGAGTCAGGCAAGGATTGTAGAATTAAATCCATTTGTAATTCTGCATCCAAGCCACATCCCAAAGTCTCAAGCCTCTTTATGTGCTCGATCATCTTGAGCACATGAGGACCAACTTGGGCTCCCTCAGTCAGACGACTCCCAAACAGTGCTTTCGACACTTTGTACCTCTCATTTTGAGCATTTGTTTTGAAAAGCTCCTTAAGGTGTAGAATAATGGAAGAAGCGTCCATATTCTCATGCTGCTTTTGCAGCATAGGTGTCATCAATGCTAACATCAACCATTGAACGTGATGAGAATGCAAAATGTCATATTTACCCCCTTAATGTCTGGTCTTTTATACTTATTTGTTGCTTAAATGTACTCATTATTATTCTATTTTGATTTAGGATGCAAATGGAGGCGTTAAATGCAAAACGAAACTAATTAGGTGAATTCAGATAGTTTCGACATCACTTCGTAATCTGGGAATAACTCTTTCATCCGAGCTCCGATTGAGATGATTCAAAATACTGTTGAACCATAAGAAAGAGATCTACAACTTTCATGTTAAGTTTGGAGAGATACTTACTGCATCAAGATTTTAATTGGGCTTGAAGTTGATGCACCTGCATTGCTGACGTTCTGGAACATTCCGCCTTGTCATAGTCAATTAGGCAGTTTATTATTGGAAATTTTGAAGACCTGTTGCACGGAAGTTACGGCTGGAAACACTACTTTCTTATTTTATATTAGGACTTTATTTTATTTTCAATTAATCAGATTAGGATAAATGGTATTTTAGGATATTAGAATATTTTTAGGAGATTGAGTAGAATTCAAAGACTTGAATTGGATATTCTTAAAACGGGGAGAGAGATCAGATTAGAAGGGATTACACACGCCTCTCCTTCTTCTCTTTTGGAATTTCTTTTTCAGTTTTGATTATGGCCATGAGCGGCTAAATCTTTGATAACTTGGTCGAAGGAAACGAAGGCCTCGGAATCAATAAAACTGTGAGATCTAATCTGTTTTTTTTCTAGTGTTCAATATATGTTTTGAGTATTGGATGTTGTTCTATGCCTATTTTCATTATTGTTTCATTTAATAACTAGGAGGCCTACTAGTTTATTATTTGTTGCAATCTACTGCTAAGTTTAGATATCAAATCCGTAATTGTTTGATCCTTCTAACTTGTGAGTAATTACGGTTTAAGAATTTGCTGCGTCAGGAATTATTAAATCTTAGGAAGAACATTCAACTAAATTAAATACAACCGATTGTGTTTGTGTTGTTCAGATTCATCTTGAACACATGAGGACCAACTTGGGCTCCCTCAGTCAGATGACTCCCAAACAGTGCTTTCAAAACCTTGTACCTGTCATGTCGAGCATTTGTTTCGAAAAGCTCCTTGAGATGTAGAATAATGGAAGAAGCGTCCATATTCTCATGCTGCTTTTGCAGCATAGGTGTCATCGGTGCTAACATCAAGCATTGAACGCTATCAGCATCATCAAAGAACTTTTGATAAGTATCCTTTACTTCCTGAGTGGCATTAGGATTAGGCTCAGCCATGTATGGCTTTTCAAGGATATTCAATTTCTTTTCTGACTTAAGTATAATCCGAAGATTACGATACCAGTCTGAGAAATTGGATCCATCCAACCAGTTTTCTTTCTCGATTATCGGTCGTAGGTTCATAATGCTCATTTTGGTGAATCTACAATTGCAAAAAAATAAAGTCATTATAAAGTTCATTATTATTTAATACGGTCTTTTATTAAACAATGCTCCCACTATTTTACTCAAGTCAATAGCCCTCACTATTAACTCGGGAAAGCCCGTTGACTTTCCTATTGGACCGAGATCCCATCCTGCCCATTTCAAACTTTCGCTTTGGCGAACAAGCCAAAAGTAGTTGATTAGGTAGGCCAACAAACTTAATCCACACCAGTTGATAGCTCCTACTATCAACCTCAAATGTGAAAAAGCCAACAAGCCAATCACACAATCCAATGGCTCCAACCATTGTCCTCAAGTGTGATTCTCAGTTTCAATAGAGTAGGCACTACATGTCACCACGTACACACAATATGTGTACTGCTCTACTATACCTATGACGTGTTTATCAACCTTCGCTTTGGTGAACAAGCAAAACCGTCATTTTAAGTCAACCCATCACATTAAGGAAAACTCCAATGCATTTTAACCTCCCACTGGTAGAAGTGTACCCTTCGCTTTGGCAAACAAGGTTTCGACAAATAGTGGTTTGATTAAAACCATGGTGATGGAAGGCTTACGTGACTTAATATACTTTAACTAAGGGTTTGTTATTTAATGTCTCACCAGATTATTATCTTTGTTAGGATGACATTGTTTGGCATGTTATTCAACATTCAACCTTAGCATGCATTCTAAACACAATATTAAAACGTGCCGGTACATGGCCCAACTAAAACCGATTTCCTCGAGCCTAGAGGAATCGGTGGGCCACCTAGGGGTCCTGTAATAAACATCTTGAGTCTTCAAGTATGGTTGCCTCGTCCTTTGCTCCGTCTTCAAGTACATTACAAAAATCACTTTAAATTTACAATAAAATTAATATTAAACTAATTTTACATCAATAAATTTAGAAACCTCGATTTAAATTCGAGGGGAATGAGATGAGAAGAGAATGTACATTGAGAAGAGGAGAAATGCAGGACACGCAGGCCTTATTTATTAAATTATACAACCATGTATACCCAAAAATATTTTAAAACATTCACCATAGGTCTAAGGCTTATGTACTAGGCACCCTGCAATATACAAAGCAGTACATAGCATATATTTCAAAAACAATCAATTTTTGAATTGGTGGGTTAATTAGTAATTACCCCCTGAAAATTTGCAGATCTACATTTGGTCCAAAAGTTTTGAAATTTTACAATTTGGCCCCTGCGCACTGGTTAACTTGACGTTCACACTCAACATGCGATTGCCGCGGCGATGGGTTATATCGTAGCGGCGAGCGCTGATTTCGTATCGTTGCAGCGATGGTTTATATCGTCGCGGTGAGCGTACACTGATCTGTAGCTCCGAATTTGTTCATACAGTAACCACATACGCACCAAACGAATTTTGCAATCAATCATACACACTGCTTTCAACAAAAATCCATCACCCATTATACCAATATTGCAGATCATCAACAAATTAAAATTAATCGATTAATTGATTTCTTAAAACATGCTTTTAAGGCAGATTTTAAGCAGATTCTTTAAGGCAACATATTATTATCAAATACATGTTATCAACCATCCACATAAAAACTGTAAAATCTTGTACCCTAGGCTCTGATACCACTATAAGGAAACGATCCATTAAGGCAGTGGAAAACAAAACTTTAATAACAAGGATCGTTCCTAGAACCAAGATCAGGGTCCAATTTTTACAGTTTATATTGCAATAAGAATCTGCAGAAAATTGATCTAGAGTTTAAGAAACCATACGCACATTTGGAGGCTCCTCCAAATTTGTCTCTGAATGTATTTTGCTGCCGACCCAAATGTACGGTCGAATCGACGTAGTCCACACGAAGACAATCATAAGGAACTAAAGAGGGATTTGCTAAATCCCTCTTTAGCCTTAAGAACAAAGAAGAAATAAATAGAAATTGATTTTAGGCAAAAAATCAATTCTAGCATGAGAGAGTAAATAAGGGGCTGTGTGTTTTTCTTTTTCAATGCAAATGAGTGTAATGAAAAACTTTTACCTTTACAAAGAAACCTTTTTCTTTTATAGTAAAATTTAATTGCCCTATTCCCATATGGAATAGGCTTGGGCTCCAAACCAAACACCCCATGTTTCTAAACACTCCAAATTAGATATTTATTTTAATTCATCATTATCTCAATTAAAATCCATTAATATATATATTAACATTTAACAATAATGATAATTTATTTAAATATATGCTAACACATATTTAAATGTAATTTCACTTATTTAATTTTTCTAACAAATTAAGTTAAAGGCTACGACCTCAGCAAATTTAATTGTACTGCAAAATTACCAAAATACCCTTTCACCCAAAAAGACGAAAACACCCTTCTTTCTTCTTGAGTCTTAAATTATCTTCTATGTGTGTGACCCATAGGCTTTTCATCATACTGGTAGTGTATAGTATCGCGATTAACACCAATTAATCGTCTCACTAATACACAAACCAAGATTGGCCCTTAGCAAGGCATCATGACCACCCGATAGATTCGGATTCAGCAAAGTAGCTACCTGTCAATGATATGGTTACCGTACAATTCGATCCTTTCATCATACATTATCTCGACGAGACGAAGGCATAGAAATAGTGTCAACCTTCGATTACTCTCGATATTATGTATTTAGTTTCTGGACCAATGACCTGTATTATAAACTAGATAGAGCAACTACTCAATCCCACTGTGACCACAGTTTTAGTGACATTGCCATATACTGAATTGCGGCGTGAGATAACTTCTCCCGTACCCGGGAGTGATGAATCCTCTGTCTATCCACCATAGTCTTGATACACTCCTTGATGTAGCCAATCACCACCGTATTGATAGCTCTGAAAAGAATTGCGTTAGGCTAGTGTCAAACTGCACCAATCGGTGCATAAGGTGCTCCAGTGATCTCAAGTCTAAGGATCACATGCACCACCATTCGTTAGAGGATTTATTCCCTAGACACTGGGGTTACCATCCATATGGAATCCTCTAGTGGGTCTATCTAGTGAACTTGCTGTGGTGTATTTGCCTACAGCAAGCAGCCATGTGTTGCACCAGGTTGTCATCAAACAACCTTGACAAATGAGATCAGTCACTACCTTTCGATAGGGTCGTTCAACACTATGAAAGCCTTACCGTATTATCTATGCCTTTACTTCAGAATAATATTGGGGCTACGGACGTTTCTAGAATGGCCACCATATGTGCTCATAGGGTTCTCACTATCAAGATTTGAAACACTTGATACCCTCGTCACAGTTCTACCATTCTAAGGACATATATCAATACATATTGCAATAATAATGATTTACGCTACATAGAATAAAATGCCTTTTATTATTGATTAATGAACATTATTACAAAGAGTCAATTCTACAATAATTGATTGGCTCTAGGGCATCTACTCTAACAGTCGGTACAATAACTGGGGTCTCAACTCTGTCCGGTATCTATCTCCCATGATTCTCTCCCAAGACTTGTTGTATAATATTATGGATTCTCGCTTCATCGAGGACAGGGGAAATAGATTCTGAAGGGTTGGAAGGTTCACCGTACTAATTGTCTTCTTACTGCCTACTCAAGTTCTACGTCTCATCTACATAACACCAACACTTTTAGTCAATTCAATTAACATATCTACTACAAGTAAGGAAAGAAATAACTTACAACAGTTGGCTATGGGACGTCAATGCGGTGGGAGAGGCGTACTGTCAACTCGTTCTAATAAAAAGCTCCCAAAACCTTTGCTTTGATACAAAAAATGTAATGCTTTCTCTCTCTCTAGCTAGTATACTCGTAAAATAACAGTAAAACTCACTAAATATATAGAAGAAAATATATATATAAATGAGTATAAAATAATGGGCCCATAACTAATTTTTCTTTATATACAAAGCTTTACATAATGTGATAAAGTCACAAAACATCAACTTGACAGTATTGCCAAACCCTTCCGCTTCTTGACGTTCCAAGCGACCGCATTTCACCTACTACCTGCAAAAACATTGAAAACAACGGGGTGAGCACTAATTGCTCAGTAAGTAAACCCGCTATGCTACTCTTCTATCTCCGTTGCTCATATTATGAATTTCTTTCCTTACATCACACTTCTCTATTCTTCTTTGTTCTTTCTCTGTTTTTTCTTAATTTCTAATTTCTCACTACTCATGATAGTAGGTATGGTATCATGCATAGGTATGATGCAAATGCACAAATGCATATGATGTGCATTTTCTTTTCTATTTTCTTATTATGTTTTCTGTTTCTTTTCTCTATAATTCTTTCTATGCCTCCTTTCTTTCTATTCTTTTCTTTCTTCTCCGTTCATTCTTTTCTTTCTATTTTTTCTTTCTTTTCTTTTCTATTCTTTCTTTTCTTTTCTTTTCTTTTCTATTCTTTCTTTCTTGCCGATCGACTCGGTTGAGGCATGGATTCGGAACCTTGGCCGTGTGAGTGTATTCTCTAATTCTAGGTACAGTCCTCATCCATATGCACTTCTAACGGACTATACAATTCTTCTTTCTGATTCTGAGGTCGCTCACTAAAGGCGGCGTGCATGCGGGGCTAGGTCACTCACGGGTTCTCCATCGCAACAATCTTCTCTTCTCTTATCTTTTAACACTTCTTTAAATAAAATTTCAGATTTGAATTATTCTTTAATATTTCTCTTTTCTTTCTCTTTGTTCTTTAATGTTCTTTAATGTTCTTTACTGCTCTTTAATGCTCTTTAATGCTCTTATGAGTATGTATGCATGTAGATGGGCTCATGCTTATTATTCTTTCTAAATTTACATGTTTGGATGCAATAATGCAATATGGAATGTGAACATGTCATTCTCTACCATCTACAAACTCATCTCAAGACAACAAATAATCATACTCATGCATGCACTTCTCTTTGACATTTCATTAAACAATTTATATGCACACACAAACTTTAAATTGGCTATACTTCTACATCTCTTCTAACCCACCAATATTTGGAACAAAACTCACCAAAATCAATGTCAAACCTGGCCAGGATTTACACTTCATAAATTCTACTCCAATTCTTCCATAATTCACCTAAACTCTCATCAAACATCAAGTACACAAACACTACTTCTCATGGATAAATTCTAACTATCATTCACCATCCATTCCATCAACAATTCTTTATATATAAGTACATACATGCATAAAAGAAGTTCTCTACACAATATTACTTCAATCATGACTAGGGTTGGATTTACTTACCTTAGATGTGAGCAATCCAACACTTTAGTAGCCTTCCTTGACACAACTCCCTTTCTCTTAAATCCTATGATCACAAATAATAAGAATTCAACACTTTAAAAATTAAATCTCACATCTTAGTGCAAGGATCTTACCTAAGGATGCTTGGGATTGAAGTTCCACTAAAAATAAACCAAGATCTATGAATTTTCCTTGAAAAGTGATTGAAGAAATTTGAGAGAACTTGGGTGGAAAGTGGTGTGAATGGAAGGGCAAGAATGGCTAGAGTTTCATTCTTGAACTCTTAATATAACAAAATATTACTTATAGTTTCCCATTTTACCCTTGCACTTTCTATGAAATTCCATCTATGTCCCTTAGTCAATTACCATAATGCCCTCATTTTTATTAACTTCTCCATGTTATTCTCCTTCTTTTCACTCCCTACTTTTTCAACTAATTATGAGTGAAAAGACCATTTACCTAATGAAGGTTTAAGGAATTTTCTTCACACTTGTTCAAGATAACTTTAACAAATTCAATTAAGGGTATTAGGGCATAAATAAAGCTACGTACCTTGATGTGGCCGTTACACATACCTCATAAGATTGAAAATCAAATGGGTCCAAGACTTCTTCCTTATGGAGTTTTGTTATGCGAGCTTGATTAACATGACGTAGCCTACAATATCAGAGGAATGTTTTATTAAGATCGCCATGCTTGGCTTTCTTACTTTCAAGACTGAATATTCCTTTATCCATATCTAGAACATATAAACCATTATGTAGCCTAGCATTTCCATAATGAATACCATTTAAAATGAAAGTCAACAATCTATTAGATATATCAAAATGATATCCAAAACTGTCCAAAGCGGACACGGAAATAATATTCTTTGAAATTGAAGGTACATAATAACAATCCATAAGTTCCAAGAGAAGGCCTAAAGGCAAAGATAATTGATAAATGCCTACAGCTAATGAAACAACATTAGCTCCGTTCCCAACATTTAGGTCTACCTCCCCTCAACTAATCTATCTACTCTGCCTCAGTCCCTGCACATTAGTACAAATGTGAGATGCATTTCTAGTGTCAATGACCCAAGATGTGTTAGGAGATAAGTTTATATCAATCATGAACATACCTTTAGAAGAATATGCAACAACAATCTTTTTCTAGTTCACTAGGAAGGCCTTGCAATGTTTCCTCCAGTGGTTGGGATTTCCACGATGAGGACAAACACTCTTCCTATCCTTGATGTTTCCTCCCACTAGCCTATGAGCTAATCCAACTTCAGACTCGAAATCAACTTTGGCCTTGTCATCACTAGAGTTAGCATCAACTAACATCAAAGCTTTATCCATGTCTTGCTCAATGGCCTTTAATACCTTTAGAAGCTCAAGTAGGGTTTTCTCCTTATTGTTCTTAGCAAAGTCTTGAACAAATTGAGAAAAAGTATCGAGCAAGGATTTTAAGACTAGGTCTATTGCTAAACCATCATCAAGAGCACATCCCATGACCTCCAGTGCTTCAATATACTCTAACATCTTTAGCATATGAGGCCTTACTTTGGTACCCTTATCTATCTTGCAACTAAATAATTTGCGTGACACCTTATACCTCTCGTTTTGACGGAGAGTCAAGATCATGATGGATAAATCCATGTTCTCACACTGCTTTTGCAGTTTTGGTGTCAACGACAATAGCATGAGAAACCTTACACAATTAATGTTGAATTCATGATGACGTTGTGAATAAACGTCCCTTGGTTCCTGGGGTAATCTGTTAGGAATTAATCGATAGATGACATAGCGGAAAATAATTTTTTTTCGATTAAACCTTTGAACCCAACTAATCCGAGCATAGATTATTACATTTACATGGATTAAAACTTAATTCATTCAAAAATTAGATTACATACCAACGTTTGGAGGCTGCTTCAAGTTTAATTTTTTTGGTATTGTTCACTGTCACTGTTCACCTATACTTTTCACCGAACTGTTCACTGACATTGTTCATGAATGTCGATTTCTTCACAATCTGATTCAAGAGTAGAATCATGCTTTAGTATCCATATAAAGAGCCTTGCAGATTAATCAAAGAAAATCCCAATTTCTTGAGAGGGAGTGAATGGCAGGTAGGGTTTTTCTCTCTAAAAAATTCTCTCAATTTTTGATTAAATGAATTCTCTCCTTAAACCTAGTTTTAAGTTGTCTTATATAGGCAACTTAATACCCTATTCCAATTTGGAATAGGAGATTATTGTTTTCCTTGTTTGGTTTTAATCCTAAACCAAATAAGAATAGTATTAATTAGGTTTCCTAATAGCATTAACATATTAAATATATTACTCAAATAATTAGGAATTTTATTTTTCAATTAATATTAAATATAAATATTTAATGTAATTAGGGTAATTTAAGTAATACAATTAATACTAATATATTTAATAAATATATTAAATATTAATTAGGTAAATTATTTAACATGCAATAAATACACATAGGCACCTACCCATGTAGAATCACTGAATTAACCTTGTCTTTGTGAAAAGACCAAAAATACCCTTTAACCCTTCTTTGATTAAATATACATTCTGCAGTCAACTCTCCTTATGTGTGTGACCCCTAGGCTCATATCATGTTAGCAGTGAGCAATATCGTGATTAACCACCAATTAATTGTCTCATTATTCACATAACAAGATTGGCTTTTAGCAAGGCCCCATGGCCAACCAACAAGTAGAGATCAGCGAAGAATTGATACTTGTCAACGATGCGGTTATCGGACAATACAAATCCTTTCATTTACTGTTATTTCTTCAGGCTGAAGCATAGAAATAGTGTCAACTTTAGATGTGATCCTTATGTGTTAATATCAAGTTATCGGATCAATGACCAAATTAAAATTGGATTGAGCGACGACTCAATCCCACTATGGCCATAGATTTATGTGTTGTGTCCACTTAGCCAAACCGCGCAATGTGATAACTCTCTCCTATACCCAGGAGTGATGAATTCTATATTGATCCATCATAGCCTTAATATATTTCTCAATGCAACTAATCACTATGGTACTAATAGCCCTAAATAGGACTACGTTAGGCTAGTGTCAAACTACACCAATAGGTACAAAAGACACTCCGATGATCTCAAGTCTAAAGATCACATGCACCACCATCCGCTAAAGGATTTATTCCATAGACACTGGGGTTACCATCTATATGAAATCCTCTGGTGGGTCAGTCTAGTGAACTTGTAATCAACAAGCACCCACACGTTGCACTAAGTTGTCACCAAACAACTTTAACATGTGAGATCTGTCACTATCCTTCGGTAGGGTTGTTCAACGCTATGATAGTCTTACCGTATTATCTATAGCCTAAATCAGAATAATATTAGGGCTATAGATGTTTCTAGAAGGGCCACCATATTTGATTATATGGTCCTCACAATCAAGATTTAAAACACTTGATTCCCTCATCACAGTTCTACCATTCTAAGAACATATATCAAATCATATAAGCATATGATTTACATAATATAGAGAAATGCCTTTATTTGTTATTATGAAGAGTCAAATATGATTGGCTCTAGGGAACCTACTCTAACAAAATCACCATCAAGCCCTAAGGCTTGCTCCATGGTATATAATTCATCATTAGACTCAAGTACAGACTAAAAATGTCTATACCAGCCTATGAAATTATTATTACCATAAAACTAATTTTCTCTTTCAAAGAGTGATCGTAATGATAGTTTGTTTGACATCATTTTGTGAGACACAAGTGCAAAATAAAGCGAGTTAATATCATGTTATAATTTACTCAATCAAGGTCGTTTCATTAATTAAATGCTCCCACTATTTTACTCAAGTTCTAATAGCCCTCACTATTAAACTTGGGAAGGCCCGTTGGTCTTCCTAGTGAGTCAAGATCCCATCATTTCCATTTTGAACCTTTGTTGATCGAATCAAGTTAAAAATGGGTTGATTTAGGTAGGCCACAAACTCAATTTATACCAACTAATGGCACCAACCAATAATCCTCAAATATAAATTGGGCAAACAAACCAATTACATAATCCAATGGCATTGACCACTAACCTCAAGTGCATTTTTTGGATCCGTTGAGTAGATACTACATATCATCCCATGCATTGAAAAATTGCACTTCTTTACATGTGCCTCTAGTACGTTTTCAACGTTTGTTGATCGAACAAGCCAAACTAATAATTAAGCATTACCTAATATCATTAAGGGAAAACTCCAATGCAACTTAGCCTCTCATTGATAGACGCATACCCTTCGTTGATCCAAAACGTTACAACAATCGATGGTTTGACTAAGCCCTTGATGTTGGAAGGCATTAATCATAGACTTAATATGAGGGTTTTTGGTTTTGCTCTTTGTCTCATCATTGTATTATCTTTATTAACATGTTATATCCATAACATTCCACCATAGCTTGCCAACTAAGCAATAAAGATAAACGTGTTTGTGCATTGCCTTAACTAAACCAAATTCCCCGAGCCCTAGAGAATTTGTATGTCAACCTAGGTAATTAAATTACAAGAGGACTTTCAATTTAAAAACTCGCCTTCATCAATCCAATGCTTCTTCTCCTTGATCATTACATTAAATTAAAATAAATTCTAATTTAACTTTACATCAATAAAGAGAAACCTCGATTTACATTTGAGGGGAGTAAGATGAGGAGAGAAATACAAGAGATTAAAAGAAAATCAAGGCATGTAGGCCTTACTTAAATTGAAATTACAATCCTCAAATTTAACTAGATATAAAGGCAAATGCAACCAACACCATACAATTTCATCTCAAGACTATGCATATAACAATCAATCAAAAACAACAATTTTTTATCACTTGGTAAATTAAGAATTACCCCTTGATGTTTTTCCTTGTTTTGTTTAAACCTAACAAGTTGTAAACCTTTTAGTTTGGTCCCTTGTTGTTGGGCCTCTCCAAATTGGGCTTGCAGAATGATTATAATATGCAACAACAATTATATTAAGTTTTGGACCAACATCTATGCGCAACAACACCAAAAATAACCCAAAATGAAGCCCATCTACACTAATGCGTAAGCTGCCTAAATGGCAGTTTTATGCGCATCGACGCATATGGACAGTAGCGTTAAAGACATGCTAAACCTATACTAACATGTTAACAATCCACTGGTGCAAACCATGAGTCAGTTGACTCACAATTGAATTTGGTATGACCTATTTATGAACCTGCATTGATTTATCCAAAAACTAATGTAAGCCCACTAAAGCAATCCTCACACATGTAACAACATGTGAGATTTAAAATCGCTCAAAAATAATCACCATTGTGTAAATGAGAGCAATTTCCCCGGAAGAAAATCACAGGCAACAATATACTCTAATGTGTGAAAACACAAAGTGAAGGTCAAGGCTACATGGTTAAACACATAGCCAACAAGGTTGGTCTATTTCCGGCAACAATCGGCCCAAGGCAGCGATCGTACACAACAGCATTACATTGAAAGTGACAACAGTCCTACGTTTTTCAATCGGGGCTATTAAGGATAGTGGTTGTGTGCCTCAGCACACAACCCATGAATACCTTGATGGGTATTAGCCAAGGCCATGTGCTGAAACATATGGCCATCCCCTCAACCACACTGTTGTCGTGTTCAAAACACATAACAACCGTGCGCTGGTGAGTGTGAGGTTGGCTACAACAGTGTGCATGGTTAGCTACAGCAGCACGCACACACTGCTTTGCACCAAGAGCAACAATAGCTCACGCACTACTGCTACTACTATTGTTTGGGTCACGGCACTGCCGTGTGCCAGTACCACCACACACGGTAGTGCATCTAAGTGTTAGAGTAGGTGCCCTAGAGCTAATCCATTATTGTAATATTAACTCTTTGTAATAATGTTTATAATCAATAAAAGGCTTTCTCTACATTATATAATCCATATTCATGTATGTTGTGATGTATGTCCTTAGAATGATAGAATCATGATGAGGGTATCTAGTGTTTCAAATCTCAATAGTGAGTATCTTATGGTCATACGGTAAGGCTATCATAGTGTTGATCCTATTGAAAGGCAATGACTGATCTCACTTGTCAAGGTTGTTTGCCGACAATCTGGTGTAACACATAGGTGCTTGCCATAGGCGAGTTCATTGGAAAAACCTACTAGAGGATTCCACATAGACGGTAACCTCAGTGTCAGTGGAATAAACCCTCTAACAGATGATGGTGGATGTGATCCTTAGACTTGAGATCACCGGAACGCCTTGTGCACCAATTGGTGTAGTTTGACACTAACCCAACATAGTTCTATTCACGACTATCAGAACAGTAGTGATTGGCTACATCGAGAAGTATATCAAGACTATGGAGGATTAACAAAGGATTCATCACTCCCGGGTAGGGAGAAATTATCTCACTAAGCAATTCAGTAAATGGCAACGACACTAAATCTATGGCCACAGTGGGATTGAGTTGTAGCTCAATCCAAACTATTCTTATCGTTGGCTCAATAACCGAACACAAAGAGATCAAAGATATCTAAGGTTGACACTACTTTGGTGCCTCAGCCTTGATGAGATAATGTATGATGAAAGGATTTGATTACATGATAACCAAATCGTTGATAGGTAAGCTGTGTTGCTGAATTCGAATCTATCGGGTGGCCATGATGTCTTACTAGAGGCCAATCTTGGTCTGTGTTTAGTGAGACAATTGATTGAATGTCAATTGCAATACTACTCACTACCGATATGATGAAGAGCTTTCGTTTCATACGCATAGAAGACATATAAAGGATAAGTAAGTAAGAAGGGCATTTTGTCTTTTTAAGATGAAAGGGTATTTTAGTAATCTCACAGTGCAATTAGATTTGTTGAGGTCGTTGCCTATATTTAATTTCATATGTTAATTAAAATAAATGAGATTGCGTATTTAAATATATATATATATATATATATATTAATTAATATTAATATTTAAAATAATATTGATATTAATATA